>NC_043710.1:5400028-5415689 GCF_006229205.1 Suricata suricatta
GGGCTGCGGGCGGCGCTGGGGGCCGTGCGCGGTCGCGTCCGCCGGGTGAGGACGCGCCGGGGGCGGGGGCTTCCCAGTGCGGGTGCGCGGCGGCCTGGTCAGAGGGTTGGGCACTTTGGTCAGGGGTGTGGGCGCTGGACGCCGGAGAGACGAGCCTCTGGCGATGGGGAAAGGGAGGGCGTACGGCGGGGCCGTGGGAAGGACGGGCGAGGTGGGAATGGATGTGCCGACGTCACCCGCCCCTCCATCCAGGCGGGCCAGGGGTCGCTGTACTCCCTGCAGGCGACCCTGGACGAACCTCCCTGCAACGACCCCACGGTGTGCCAGCTCCCTGTGTCCAAGAAAACGCTGGTGAGTGACGGGGCTCTGTACTTCCCCGCCCCCACGAAGAGTCTGGGTCAGGTCAAGAGGAAGGGATGAGAGGCAGCAACTATCAAGCCTTGAGTCACTTCCCAGGCCCTGAGGACTAGAGACTAACTTGCTCTCAAAGTGGGTGGTGGTGACAGGGTGCTGGGTGTGCCTCACCCTCCACTGGGGGTGATTGCCTTGGACGTGGTCTTCCCCTGAGGACCTTCCAGCTCCATCTTTTCAAGGCCTGGTGCCCATCCCAGTCCCCAGACTGGCTTCCTCCTCTCCCTCCAGCTCTGCAGCTTTGAAGTCCTGGATGAGCTCGGAAAACACATACTGCTGAGGCGGGACTGTGGCCCAGTGGAGACCAAGGTTACAGGTGTGGGACAGCCCAAGGATACGGGCATAGTTCAGATAAGGCCTCACTCAGGGTTCAGCCTTGATTTCTTCTCTGTTCCCACCCCATTCAGCTGACGGAAACGAGACTTTAAGTTCAGTCCTTCCACTGCTGAACAAGGACCCCCTGCCCCAGGTGAGGAGCCCATTTCCGTCTGGGAAGTTGGCTGTTGCTTTGTTGACTCCCTTTCCCTCACCCTGGTGTGGGCTCCCTGGTCAACCTGAGAAAGACTCCAGGTGAAAACTCCTGTGGCTTTCCAGGATTTTTCTGTGAAGATGGCTTCGATCTTCAAGGAATTTGTTACCACCTATAATCGGACATATGGGTCAAAGGAGGGTGAGGACCCAGCATTGGCTGTACCTGCCCCAATCAGACCAGGACCTCCCCCTGTCCACCCCGGGCCCCGACTTGGTATCTTGGTGTTGGGGAGGGGAAGGACACAAGAGGCAGTGCCTCCTTTCAGGGACCCCTAAGTCCCCAAGTTCTTGCCGACTGGACAGCTCCCTCAGGCCCCTTCTCCCATCTCATTTTCCTGGTCAGAAAGCGTGGGCCTTCATCATTCTGGATAGAGTGGAATGGGGCAAAGGCCAGATTTCCTCTCCTGGTGTGCCCACTTCCCCGGCATGGTAGCCTTTTCCTGTGACCTCCTGTCTAAGGATGCCCTTTGGAGCCCATTTTGGTCCTGCCTTCACTCCTGGGATACCGTCACCCCAGTGTTGCCCCCAAAGTTGATCACATCTCCTACTCATCACTTGTGGGTCTGGGCCTCCCAGGGTTCTGTCCTTAAAAAGGGCTTCAGGCCTGATCCAGAGCCCACCTCCTCCCGAGGGAAACCTGTGCTAGTTAGTCCCAGTGCCCCTCCTTTTATGATCTGCCTGGGGTCTGAGACTTTTTCTCTTCTGCTCCTCGGTTCTCAGAAGCCCAGTGGCGCCTGTCCGTCTTTTCCAACAACATGGTCCGTGCGCAGAAGATCCAGGCACTGGACCGTGGCACAGCTCAGTATGGGATCACCAAGTTCAGCGACCTTACAGGTAGAAGTGGTGGCCAGAGCCCTCATGGAGCCTGAAGGAGTCAGGGCTACTCCCACGGCCCTTGATCAGGGCTGCCTTATACTCTTCCCCACCACCTCCTGCCCATCTTTGCCCACAGAGGAGGAGTTCCGCACCATCTATCTGAATCCTCTCCTAAAAGAGAACCGCGGCAAGAAGATGCGTCTAGCCAAATTCATTGGTGACCAAGCCCCACCTGAGTGGGACTGGAGGACCCAGGGGGCTGTCACCAATGTCAAGAACCAGGTTGGACCCCAAAGCAGCAGTGGTGGGACGTGAAGACTACCCTGGGGTTGGGAAGGGACCCAGCTCTGACCTTGCCCGTGTTTTGCAGGGCATGTGTGGCTCCTGCTGGGCCTTCTCCGTCACCGGCAATGTGGAGGGCCAGTGGTTCCTGAAACAGGGGGACCTGCTCTCCCTCTCTGAGCAGGGTGAGCGTCCCACTCTGCATCCCTGTCCCCAGCCCAGCCCATCCTGAGGGCTCCTCAGGACCAGCCTTCTGTCTCCTTAGAGCTCTTGGACTGTGACAAGGTGGACAAGGCCTGCCTGGGTGGCTTGCCCTCCAACGCCTACTCGGCCATCAAGAGTCTGGGTATGCACCCATGGGATTGGGGGGGGGGGGCGGGGGCAGTGGGAGCCGCTTCTCCCTCCGAAAGAAGTCACTTTGTGAGAGGGCGATACGTGAGCGTGGAAGTCGTGTGAACTGGGTTCAAGCCTTAATGCTGACTCTTAACGAAGATCTTGAGAAAGCTCTTTGAGAGCCTCAGTTGCCTCATCTGAGAAACGGGGATGATCTTGCTCACTTCATAGGATTGCTTAGAGTATCAAGTGAGGAAAGACATCAATGTCTGGTGCATATCAGGGAATCTTGGTGTATTTGCTGTAAAACCACTAAACCAAGCAGCAACACACCTCACCCCTCAGAAGAGGTACTGACTTAAACCGGCAGTTCAGTTCGGGGGTGGGCTGCAGTGGCACAAGGCTGAAGGGCTGAGGGACCGAGGTGGCTGTACAGAGACTGGGAACCTGGCAGGAGTCTGGGCCAAATTGGGAGCAGACTGTCTGGGCAGGACAAGCAGGCCACGGCGAAGAGTCCCAGGAATGCTGGGATGAATAAAGATCAGAAGTTGGGAATTGAGTTCTGTCTCCGCCACATTTCTCACTGGTCACTCTCCCTGTCCCCCTTAGTCTCTGTTTTGTCATCTCTAGAGCGAGGCTGTTCAGAGGGCATGGCCTTGGTCTGGGATGGGCGAGGACCTTGAGACCTCACGTGTAAGGGGCTGATTATAGCTCCTGGCCAGGAGAAGACAAGTGGATGGTAAATGGGGGTCCACCTTTTCTCCCCCCTCCCCACCCCCCCCCTACCCCCCAGGAGGGCTGGAGACAGAGGATGACTACAGCTACCGCGGCCACTTGCAGGCCTGCAGCTTCTCTGAAAAGAAGGCCAAGGTCTACATCAACGACTCAGTGGAGCTGGGCCAGGATGAGCAGAGTGAGTAAGGGACAGGGTGGGGCCGGGCCAGGTGGGGCTGGGGCCTGCGTGTCCCCGACGCTGTCCCTCCCGTCTCAGAGCTGGCGGCCTGGCTGGCCAAGAACGGCCCCATCTCCGTTGCCATCAATGCCTTTGGCATGCAGGTAAGGCCCCAGGCCTGCTGCCCTCGCCCGTCTCTTGCTGACTCCTTCCCCACTTCTCCTTGGACTTGGCCCCTACTCCTTATTCTCGCCCCCACCCCCAGTTCTACCGCCGCGGGATCTCCCATCCACTGCGGCCCCTCTGCAGCCCCTGGCTCATCGACCATGCCGTGCTGCTCGTGGGCTACGGCAACCGTGAGTTCCTCTGGCGCCCTCTGTGCCCCCCATCCCTGGCCACAAGCAGAGGTTGGACCCCAGCATCTCAGGGCCTTCGGAGGGAGAAGTTGAGGGAATGCCTGGGAGCCTGTCCTCACCCCTGCTTCGGGCCACAGGCCAGCCGGGAATCCTCCATGCCTTCTGTAGATGGCAAAGCTGAGGTAGTGGAAGGTTGAACTGAACTATTACAGATAAATAAGCCGCCAGGCAGACGGCCGGCGCCGTCCTCGAACCCCAGAGCCACACCGGGTCTCCAGGAGGGTGGTAGGTGGGCGTGTCTCGCTCTCTGCTCTTTTCCCAGCGCCTGTCCCAGCAGGCTACGGCCCATACTGGGAGAGTGCAGAGTGCGGGGGGCCCTGACTCCCTGCACTGCTCCTCAGGCTCTGGCATTCCCTTCTGGGCCATCAAGAACAGTTGGGGCACTGACTGGGGTGAGGAGGTGAGTCTCGTCCCCCTTGGCCCTGGCTCTCAGCTCCCATCCTGCCCTAATGTCCTCACCAGCTCGCCTGCCTCTCTGCAGGGTTACTACTACTTGTATCGTGGCTCCGGGGCCTGTGGCGTGAACGCCATGGCCAGCTCGGCTGTGGTGAACTGAGGAGCGTCGGCGCAGAACCTGGTGCTGACCAGAGGAGCCCCTTCCCCAGCCTGACCGTGTCCGGGCCCCTCCCCACGGGGCACAGCTGGCTGAGGGACAGGCTCCGGGTTACCTCAGGGTGAGAAGGCACTGAGCTAGGGCCTAGCCCCTACCCCCCTCCACCCCACTCCTACCCCCACCCTGAAGTTCCCCAGATGCGCCCTGTAGACCTGTGGTCGCTAGGAGGTTCCTGGGATGAAGGATGAGGCCCCGGCAGCTGACGCTGGGGCAAGAACCTTGGGCTTGGGTAAGGAGCGGGTGGGAAGAAAATAGTCTGATCTTAAACCCAGCTCTGTTTTCAGCTGGCTCTAGCTTCCTATCCTGGCTTTCCTCTGACGCTATACATTTTCTGGTCCCCCTGGAATTAGGGACAGTGTTTCCTTCCACATCTAGAGAAACTATTGTAACTACTTTTTTCTAACAGTAATAAAGAGGTGTCCTAGGCCCCAGCGTGGTGTGATTGTTCGGTACCTGTGGGCAAAGAGGGGTGGTAGGGACCCCCTGGAGGGTTAAGGTTGGGCAGCTGCTCCTGCCCAGGAGCCTGAGGGCCCAGCTTCTGCTTCTGGAACCAAAAGGAGACGGAGAGAGGCTCACGGATGGGTCTTTATTCAGAAGTACGTGGTCAGCTGTTCTCGGGGGCCCTCAAGAACGAAAGGTGGATGGAATCAGCCAGAGGGAGTCCCCTCTCTCTGACTCACGTAGAGAACGTTAGGGACGGACGTCAGAGGTCACTCTCCCCATAGAGGGCACTGGAGAAGGCCACGTAGTCCAGGGCTCCAGCTGGAGCCCCGGAGCCTTTGTAGGGTGCCATACGGCGGATGCAGTATTCGGCCTGCTCAGCCGGGAGCTCCCGCCGCAGCTCCTCGGGGGTGATGTAGTTCTGGGGGGAGAAAAGGGTATTGAGGACCCGCAGGTGCTGCGCCCTGTCCCAGCCCGCCAGCCCTCTCCACTAGCCAGCGCTCACCTTGTCCCCTGCCAGGATCTTGAAGGAGGCCACAACTTGCTCGGCTGTGTCGGTCTCGGCGGTCTCTCGTGTCATGAAGTCAATGAAGGCCTGGAAGGTCACCACTCCAGCTGCGTTGGGGTCCACCATGGTCATAATGCGAGCAAACTCCACTTCTCCCTGCCGGGTAGAGGCCAGGCACCGTGCCCATGGGTGCTGAAGCCACAGGGCTCCTGATGTCCCTTTCTGGGGACTGTCCAGCCTTGGCTTGATAACCCCAGTTACACAGTGCTCTCTTTCCTCCATAGCCTATGTCGCAGCTCTGCCTTGAGAGGAAGTCCTTGAGAGGAAGCTAAAATCTGCTTCCTGTCCCTGGCAACGCCCCCTGTTGCCCTTTGGTCCTGATCTTTTTTCTGGAGCTCTCTGTAGTGTTTCTCTGTGGGGGGAATGTTGCAAGCTAAGGTGCTTTTTTCTTTTTTAAATTTATTTTTAGTTTTGAGAGAGAGAATCTTAAGCAGGCTCCGTGCTCGGCACAGAGCCCGACATGGGGCTCAGTCCCAGGACCCTGGGATCATGACAGCCAAAATCAGGAGTTAAACACTCAAACAGGAGGCACCTGGGTGCACCACGAGCTCAGGCTTTTGAGTCACATTGGCCCAGGTTCAAATGCTAGCTGTGTCCTTGAGCAAGTTAATTTCCCTCTCGGAGCCTTTGATGGTCCTGTGTGAAATGGGGTGACTCCACTCGGCCCCAGTGGGTGTGAGGAGGAGGAAAAGAAGTGCACGAGGACGTGGGAGGGGTACAGCAGGTGATCAGTGGGCAGGAGGGAGGCGCCGCCGGGGCCCCTGCGAAGAGGCCTGGGGACACTCACCAGGTCATAGCCCATGGAGATGAGGCAGGCTCGGAAGTCGTCAGGCTCCATCATCCCGTTCCGCTTCTGGAGTGCGTGAGCGGATGTCAGACTTGGTCTTCCAACCCCGCCAGCCCCCATGTCCGCCACCCCACAGAGCGGGGCCCCTGCTGACCCTGTCAAAGTGGTTGAAGGATGCCCGGAACTCGTTGAGCTGCTCCTGGCTCAGGCCCTTGGCATCTCGGGTCAGGACCTGGTTCTCCACCTCATTGATGGTGCGGGCGATGGAGGTGAGCAGCTGCTCCCAGCCGACACGGATGTGCTGCGGGGTCGGCGACAGGCCAGGTCAGCGGGTGGCCAGTGCCTGACCACGAGGGCTAGCTTCACTTCCAATCTTCTGTGTGCCCCTGGGCACATCTTCTATCATATTAGGCCTTTGTCCCATCTGGAGGTTCCACTGAGTGGCCTCCAGCAGCCCTCCTGCCTTGCAGTTTGATCACTTACGATGTGTTAAGTGTTGATCAACCAGCCATGGCCAGACCTGGCCTGGCTTTAGACACCTGTGTGACTCTGGACAGGTCACTTTCCCTCACCAGATGTCAGTATCCCCATGGATACATTGGGGGACCTGGACAAGCTGAGCTGGGGACCCTCCCGGGACCGACCGCTATGTCTGGCCATGGCCACCCCAGGCTTCCCCAGCCAGTGCCACCTCCCCTCCCTTCAAAGCGACTGGACCCACCTCCATGCTGTAGACCGTGTGCTTGTTGTCGAACACCAGGCTCTCCTGCAGAAGCTGGTGGTCCCCCTCCAGCCGATCAATGTTGCTCTTGTAGTTAATGATGTTCTGCTCCTGTTGCCTCAGCCCGGCCATCTGTTCCTCCAGAGAGCCTGCCATCCCTGCTGCCAGGCGCCCCACCTCCTGTAGGGGGACCCAGCACGTGAGCTCCCTGTGGCCTGGCCGCCCCCCCCCAACCCCCCCAGGTCGACCACACCATCCAAGCCTCACCTCCACCTTCGCCTGGATCCAGGGCCCCACAGCATTGGCCTGAGCTGCGAACTGTCTCCGGAGCCGCTCGTTCACCTGCTGCCGCCCCAGCTCCTCCTGTAGCGTCTGGTCACGGCTGGGCACCAGCTTTCGGACCTAGGAATGGGGGTGCTCGTGTGTGGGTCAGCTCTGGGAGCAAGAAGATGGCCTTGAGGGGAGGCGGGCTCCAACCCCTGAAATAGCCCCTGCCGCCCTGAGCCAAGATGTCTGGGCTATATGGACAAGCTCACTGGGCCTCCTGTTTCCTCGTCTGTGAAATGGTGCCGGTGATAGGACTATAGCTAACGTAGGTTGTTTTATAAAGACGCCCACACCCCAGGCCTAATACAAGAAAATGCTGCTGTTACAGCCATTTTACAGATGAGGCCATGACAGGAAGCTACATGAAGTCTGAGAGACCCCAGATCCCAAGGTGGACTTGGTTCTCCATTATCTTGGCACATCTGAGGCTCAGGGCAGTTAGAATTCGCAGGGGTGGGTGGGAGCAGGGAGAGGTCACAGGCAGCACTGACCATATCCCACTTCGTATTGATGTCCTGCGGTGTGAGGTTGATGTAGGGGTTGGTGGAGCTGGGCCGGAGCCCGTACGTTTGGCAGATCTTCTGGATCTCACCCTGGATGCCCAGGATGGCTCCTCTTTCTCGGTCAGCCTCGGGCAACGTAGCCTTGAACTGGTCATGTGCGGTCAGCAGGCTCTGGGAACAACAGGAAGGAAGCATCAGCCGGCACCCTCCACTCCCCACAGGCGCCAGGGCCGCAGCGCGCTCCAGGCCACCCAGCAGGCCCACAGCAGGGCTGGCTCACCCCAGGCCTCCAGTCTCCCAGCCTCACACTCGGGAACTGGGTTTCCTTCCCGCCCCCATGGCCCAGGAACACAAAGGAGCGGCTGATAGGGTTCTAGGCCAGCTTCCCTGTCACCCCATCTGGCAGCCCCACCCAGAACTCCCGCATCCACCTGGGTCTCCTCCACCGAGTGGACCAGCCACACATCCTGCAGGTCCTCCACGGCGCCATCCAGCCAGTTGTTGAAGGGTGCTGCCCGCCGGGCGAACTCCAGCTGCAGCTGGTCAATGGTCTCCAGGAGCTTCTCCATCCGCTAGGAGCCATGGGGACAGCGAGTCAGCAGCCTGCCCAACAGGCCCCTCACCACCCTCTGGTCTCCGGCCCCCAGCGACCTGGCCCCCAAACCCACCTCCAGCGCGTCCCTCCTCTTCTGGGTCAGTGTGCCCAGGTTGTCCCACTGGTCACAGATGGCCTGGCAACGGCTGTTCACCAAGGCCGCATCGTGGTAGTCCAGCTCACTGGGGGTGGGAAAAAGGGATGGTCATGGGGTCAGACCACAGTCCAGATTTCCACCTGACTCTCTTCCTGGGACTGGAACCAGTGCCCCGGATGAAGGCCGGGGTGTCAGGCAGGTGTCCCGGAAGCAGGGCTGTCCTGGGGGTGGAGGTGGGGGGTTCCAGTGGGATCCTTGGGTAGGGGCTGCCTGTAGATCCTCAGCTCCAGTCCCTTGGGGAGCTCGCTGGGGTCGGGGGCCTAGTGTTTCAGGGGTGGGATTACTAGAGAAGGGGCGGGTGTACAGGAAGTCGGGGGCGTGGTCAAAGCTGAAGGGGAGGTTTGGGGACAGCCGGCCAGGGCGGCCAGGGTAGGGGTGGGTCATGGGGGTGGGGCAGGCCGAGGACGAGTAGGGAGGTGTGGGTCAGAGGCGGGACAAGGTTATGGGGGAGGGGAGGAGCAAGTGGTGACGGGGAAAGATGTGGGCACCAAGGCAGCGCTGTTGACTTGAGGAGGGCAGTGGGGAGCTTGGCGGGGAGGGTAGCGGCGTTGTCACCATCACCGGGACGGAGGGAGCCCAGGGGCGGGCCACGCCTACTTGAGCTCCTGGGCCAGAGCAGCGATGTGCTCCACGCGGTCCTGGTGCGCCGCCAGGTCGCTCTCGAAGGCCTCGTGGCGCCGCAGCAACGCCCGCACCTCCTGCAGCGAGGCCGACTCGTAGTCGCGCTGGCTCAGCATGTCCTCCTTCCCTAGCGGGAGAGAGGCCCGGCTCGGTCACCCGGCGGCGGCAGCCAGGGCGGGAGGAGGGGTCCGCGCGTGTGCCCTTGGAGCTTCCTCATCTGTGAAATGCAGGTGATCACACCTGCCCGGCCTATCCTAGGGGTTTGTCCTGCGGCGCTGGGGTGATAAAGTGACGGGAAGCTCCTGGTCCAGGGCATGACCTGTAAATCACGTCCGTGTCCCGGATCCTGCACGTTTCAGGGTGGCCTTGGGACAGTTTGGGTACTACTGCATATCCAACCACCTGTCAACGACTCTGAGCCTAACGAGCCCCTGACCTTTGCTTACCAGTTTCCCCAGTGCCTGGCACAGTGCCTGGCCCTTGGTAGACCTTCTAGGAATATTTGTTGGATGAATGAATGATGAACGAAAAAGTGCTTTGAGAATGAATTACCGTAATTACACAGCAAAGCCATAATAATAATTATTGCAGCAGCGACAATTTGTTGAGTACCTATGCATTTTGCAGAGCTGGTGACAGGTTTAAAGATTCAGAAACCCCTTAAGAGTCACATGAATGGCCATATATTTAAGGAATTCTATCTCAAAGCATTGTTATTCTTTGTACCCATAATTCATTAGTAATGTTTGTTCATTATTTTTATTCATTTTTTTATTCATTAATTTTAGACAGGACTCATTTATTTGTAGGATTAAAATCCCTGGTAGAATACTTTTCATACAGAGTGATATATTTGACTCGTGCAGCATTTTGCCATCAACATGCTTTGAGTATTACATAAGCGCTGTTGGCATTGAGGACTCACCTGCTGCACGTACAAAAAAAACGCTAAATGAGGGTGAATCAGGGCAGACCTACAGAAGGCCAGAGCCGAGAGACAGTTAAGGGCTGAAGTTCACAGACGGAGAAGTTGTGGCCCAAAGAGGAGCAGTGACTTGGTCGCACAGCAAGTCAGGGTAGGACTAGAAAACGGGGCCCCCGGGCTTCCTGGCCAAACATGTGCTCATTACCTGTGCATTTTGCCAGGACCCTCCTCCCCCACATACCAGCCTCCACCCCAGGACAGACTCAAGCCCCATGAGGTGTACCTACCCCGGGTCCAGGTTTCGTGCAAGGAGGCCTTTTGCTGGAACTTCTCAGCCAGGTGCTGGAGCCGCTGAAGGCGACGGATCTCGGAGAGCAGCCAGTCCTCATAGCCCTTCTCCACCTGCTCCAGCCCACGCCATGCGTTGGCGATGTCCTGTGGGGCAGGCAGAGGTGCCTTCCATCGTGGTTTGCCCACTTTACAGATGGGGACACAGAGCCCAGGTCTCCCAGAGGAGTGGGCGGAGCAGGGGTCCCCCAGAGCCGGGCTCACCGAGACGAGCTTGCCCTCCGAGGGCATGAAGGCAGGCCGGTGGCTCAGCCGCAGCTTGGTCTGCAGTGTATTGAAGTTGATTTCCAGCTGGCACTTCTCCTGCACTCGGGGCGGCTTGTGCAGGCGCCGGTAGTCCCGAAAGTCCTCCAGCTTGCGCTGCATGGCACTCATGCTGGGCTCGCCCACGCGGTTCTCCAGCCATGGTATGGTGCGGCGGATCCATTCCAGCAGCTGCCGGGGCCAGGCAGGTGCAGCTGCAGAGAACGCTGAGCCGGCCTGCTCACCCCTTCCACCTGTCTCCACCCACACCCGGCTGTGGCCAGAAGGTGGGGCCTCCAGCAGAATGGGGGTCCCCACTAAGCAGGGAAGGAGTAGGATGGTAAATGTCAGAGTCCAGGGACCCGCATAGGCTAGCACAGGGCAAAGGGCCATAAAATTGCCTAAATAGGAGTGAATGAATAAATGAGTGCGTAAAGCAATGAATGATGGAATCAGCAAATGACCAGGACCTTGGACAGGCAGCAGAGGGCAGGAGAGGAGTGAAGACAGCAGGAAGAGGCTGGAGGAGGCCAAGGCCACTCTGAGGTGAGGCAGGCTCTGCAGGCCCATCCTGGGCGAGCCGGGGGTGGCGGAGCACAGGTAGCGGAAGGGGCGCTGGCCTCAGTCTCACCTCACTGGCAAGTTTCTCATACTCCTCCATCAGCTTCTCATTCTCCTGGTTCACAGCCAGCACCTTACAGATCCTGTTGGCAGCTGTCTCTGCCTGTCGTGGGAGTCCGAAAAGGTGGGCACTACAGCAAGCTGCTACAGACCCCCTGACACAGCTTTCCTCTGTAAAGCCCTTAAAATTTGGATCCGTGCAAATAGGGGAGCACATCTTTTGGGATGAGAAGGGAGCTCCCAGACCAGATGTCTCTGCTTCTGAGTTCCCCAGAGACAGTATATGCATCTGGGACAGTGGCACCCCCACCCACAGGGGGCCCAGCACCTCCAAATGTTGGGATGTTGCCAGGGTTGGGCCCCTTGGACCATAACCCCAGCCCAGGCAGCAGTAGCGGGAGCCCCCCCCCCTACCTGCTCAGCCCCGGCGAAGGCATGGTAGAAGCAGGAAACATAGGTCATGATGGCCTTCTCATCAGGCTTTGGGGTGTTCACGATGTCTAGGGGACAGCAGTGAGGTATAGGTATTTACTGGCCAAAGCCAGGCTTGAGGAATGGGCTCCTGCCCCTAACCAGGCAGAGACAGGGATCGAGACAGCAAGAGCAGAGACATCTAGTCATAGTCACCAACTGCCAGCTACCCCAAACCTAGCATCTGCCTCTTCCCTGGAGTCCTCCCTGATCACCCCAGGGGCCAGTTACTTGCCCCTCTGTGGGGTGAGAAAAGCATAAGGGAGCGGGTGAGTGAGCGGACACGCAGCCCTCGGGAAGCACCAGCCCACACTGCCCGATGCCTCTAAGCATCCCATCACTCTGTGGGTCCACCTGTCTTCTGTCTTTTCCCCAAGTTCTCAGCCATTGGTGCCCACACACCCAGGGCACGAGGCACAGTAGGTGCTCAGGAAATGGTTGCTGCTTCAGCTGGCTGAAGCCTTGCTTGGGCACAGGGACAGGAGGCAAGGCCTGTCCTATGGGTGCTCCGTGCTCCCAGGTACCCAGGTAACTGAGATCTGAGGCAGAGGATGGCTCCATAAGGGGAGAAGCTGGAGAGGGGCAGGTAGGTGGGCATGATAGAGGGCCCCTGGAGAAGTAGCCTAGGGCAGGAAGGATTCTGACCAGGTGGTGGAGGGAGGCGGGGAGAATTCCAGGAGGAGGGAAGAGCAGGGGCAAAGGTGGGAGGGTGGGACCATGCGATGGGTCAGTAAGTGGAGTCCTCCCCCAGGCTAGGCCTCCTCTCACCTTCGGCATCCAGCATCCTGGGGATGTCCAAGTATTTCTCTGCCACCTCGAAGGCTGTGTTTAGGTTGCCAATGGGGTCATCCTGGATGGGCAAGAGCAGGGAGAGATGACATGGCAGCTGAGGGCAGAGGCGGGAGTCGGGGCTGGGGGCGACGGAGGCCTACCTTGCGCAGTTTGGCGTAGTCGATGAGGTCGGGGCGGTGTCGGTGGATGAGAGCACAGAGAGCCAGGCCATCCTTCCAGCTGCACGGACAGAAGGGGCGTCAGGCCTGGATTCAAGCTGAGGCTCTGGGCTTCCCTCACTCCCAGGAGCTCCCCCATCGGGACAGACTCATCAGTGAAATGGAGTAGTCTAAACTCCTTGGCTGAGGGGCGCCTGCGTGGCTCAGTCGGCTAAGTGTCTGACTTTGGCTCAAGTCATGATCTCATGGTTTATCGGTTCAGGCCCCGGGTCGGGCTCTGTGCTGACAGCTCAGAACCTGGAGTCTGTCTTCAGATTCTGTGTCTCCCTCTCTCTCTGATCCTCCCCTGCTCATGCTCTCTCTCTCTCAAAAATAAATACAAAAACTTAAAAAACCCAAAAAAACCTCCTTGGCCTGGCATTTGAAGCTTTTTGTTACCAGATTTGGACCATCTCCTCCAAGCTTGTCATGCTTCCTCCACATCCTCTGCACTTGGGCCACACCAAAATCTAGATGGTTTTTCTCACAAGGTTCCCTCTGGCTGGAATGCCGTTCCAGGGATGCCCCCGATGTGCCCTCCCTCACCCTCCTGGATTCCATTCAACATCGACTGAGTCTTCCTATTTTCAGACACTGTTCCAGGAACTTGGCTGTGACCTCCCCTCTTCTGGGGCTTGTGATAGGGGCCAGCTCTGTGCCCCAGAGCCCGGCACAGGCCCGGGTACATGTGTTGACCGGCTGACAGACCTGGTGTGGAAGTTCTGCACGTTGACGTTGCGGTACGGCGCTGTCTTCCGCTGGCACCACAGGAGCAAGCCTTCCTTGGCTGAGGTTTCTGGGTTGGGGTGGGGAAGACCGTTAGCTGGGGCGAGGGGTCTGGGCCAGCCCTCCCACCCTGTCGCTTCCCCACCACTTACCCTCCACAGAGATGTCCTGGATGGCGAAGCGAAGGATGATGGTCCAGATCATGCCCAGGGTCATCTTCAGGTTCCCGTCAACAATCTCTGCCGGGTGGGGAGTGGGGACGGATCCCAGCTGACATTCAAGGCCTGTACTACCTCAGCTGCCTTTCCTCCTGCTCCACTCTCCAGCCCTTGTCCCCCATCCCAGAGCCGGTACCTAGTGAGTGTTCAATCACGGAACACAGACGAGCGCCAGGTCCTGTGCCAGCACTTCGGGCACATTTGCCCCTTAACAGTCCCTCCCAAGAGGCATGGAGGGTTAACCCCATGGTTGGAAAGACTGAGGCTCACAGAAGTGACTTGACACCAGGGCCGCCCTCCAGTCCCCTCCCAGGTCTCCTGCGACCTCCTCACCTTCAGCACCGATGGACACCAGCTTAACCCCCTTGCTGGCAATGAAGTCGAGGGCCTTGTTGACATTGGCGATTTTGTGGAAGCGCATCTTGCCCTTGTCTGGTCTGGGTAGCCTCTCGCCTGGGTGTGAGAGGAGAGGTCAAGGGTCAAAGGTCACAAGAAGAGGCTGAAGACCTTGTCCTCAAACTTCCCCCTCCTCCACCCATCCCCTCCATCCCTCTGCTGCCACGCTCCCCCAGCTCTCCCGATTCTCCTTGGTCCCAGGGTCCCTGTGCATTGGTTTGTGCCCCTCACCTGAAATGACCTCCAAGAGCAACATGAGTTTGAGGCCATTGCGGAAATCCTCCTCGATGTTTTCAATCTGGGTGCCGGCCTTGCGCAGGTGTGAGTTGCACCAGGCGGTGAAGGTCTGGGGGGCAGAGGACAGCACTTAGACCCTAGCGCCGGGTCTGGGGGACAGCAGGGTAGATCTCAGAGTCCGGGCCCCAGATTCAAGTCCTGGCCCAGCCACCGACTTGCTGGGCAAGTCCTTTCCTCTCTCTGAGCTTTGGTTCTCCTGGAAGAGGAGAAATGGGCGCTAGGGCCCCCACAGGGCCCAGTTTGGACTTGGGGCGCACACACCAGTGTTGGTCAGTCTCAAGCACTTGAGGGGGATTTAGAAAAATTGTAAAGCGTACACTCCAAAGTGTGGGGCCCACTGACACACAAGGGGCAAAGCAGGGGGATATTGGCCTTCTAACACCCAAAAAATTCTGGACTGAAGCACGTCTGTCTCTAGGGGTTTTGCCTGAGGAACTGTGCATCTATGTGACTATTATCTCAGCCTCACTGACCTCCGGGGCAGTTGTGAATTGGCCTCCAAGTAGAACGTGAGGGCGCAAGAGCTTTGCAGGTCGTGGAGGATCAGCCGGGCACAAGGCCCAGCCGGACACAGCTCCTGGAGTTGACCGTCCAGCCCCTCTCCCTAGAGTCAGCCTCAGCCTTGGCCTCCATCTGGGATGGGAGGGCTGCTGTGCAGCTGGGTGTATTTTGGGGACAGCGGTGCCCTGCAGCCTGGTGCACAAGTTTCCACCAACCTATCAGGTCTTCAGGCCCTGGATTCTGCCATTAGCCACATAGCCGTTGGTCAAATCTATCCTTGGGCTCCAATCCCAGCTGAGGTACTCACTCCCTGTGGCCCAGGGTGCACCCCTTGCCCTTTCTTGGACTCAATCTCCCCATTTGTACAATTAACTGGCCAGACTTCACGACGTCCCAGGTCCTTCTTCCTCCAATCTGGCAGGATTCTAGAATTCAGAGCATTCCGCCCCCCCCAAAGCAATGAATTCTGAGAGGTGGCCCTGGAAGGCATTTGGAATTATTTCCCTCAGATGGCTTCCCTTCCTCAGACCACGTGAAAGATGATGCTTTAAATACTTCAAGGACTGTCATTGCTAAGGAAAGAAAGTGAGCTTCCCATCACTGGAGGTGTACAAGGGAGCCTGAGCACCGCTTGTTGGAGCCCTAAGGTCAGGAGAAGGAAGTCGCATTCTCTGTAGTTCCCTCCAATCTGGAGCCAGAGATGCTCTGGGTCCAGATAAGGCAGGGAGGAGAGGCAGGCCTGGGTGCGGTCCCATGGGAGGAAGGGGCATTCTTTCCCTTTGACAAATAGACTCTTGATGAGATGTGGTCCCTGCCCCAAAGGGGCTCACAGTCGATTAAAGAGTCATGTTGGTCTGAGAAGTGCTGGGAGAGACTAGTGTCACGGAGAGGAGGGAAGGAGCGCTTCACATC
>NC_043710.1:5415789-5497401 GCF_006229205.1 Suricata suricatta
GGGGGTGTTGGGGTATGAGTGGTGAGAAGCAGGCCGGAGGGGCGGCAGGGGCCAGGTCATGCGCGATCTTGGGTGCTAAGCCAGGGACTTCCAACTTGACCCTGAGGGCAACAGGGAAGAGAGGGAAACTTTCAGGCAGAGGGAGGTGGGCAGAAAGGTCTTAGAAAGCTCTTTCTGGTTACAGAGTGGAGGCAAATGGCTTGGCAGAGCAGAAGGGAGAGGTGAGGAGGTGGTGACTCAGCCCAGGGTGAGAGAGGAAAGGTGTCAGTGAGGCGGAATAGGTCAGGATCAGATGGATGGGGTAGAAGCACTTTTCCTTGCTGAACTGTAAGCTCCCTGAGGCGGAGGCTTCCAGTTTCAGTTTCCTGCTGAATTCCTAAAACAGTGTCTGGCCCGGAGTAGGACCTCCCTAAGAAATACTGAGTGAATGTTCTTGAATGAGGTTGAATGAAGAGGACTCAGGCATCAGGCAGGAGCAGGAAGGAGTGCTCCAAGACCCAGAGGAAGAGCAGGGGGGGAGTGGGGCTGAGGATGAGCACAGAGATGCTCGTGTTGGAGGAGGAACTCTGGAATGGCCACCTCCCAGGGATGATGATGAGTTTACGGAGCACCTACGTTGTGCAGCCGTTGAATGAATGGATGAGGTGGGTGGCTCTAGGTTGAGTTGGAAGGATATTCCTGATATTTTGTTAAGTGATGAAGGCAAGTGACAGACTGGCGTGTGTCTTATGAAGGGCATGAGAGAAACATGGTGGGTGGGTAGGGATAGGAGTTGTGGCAGGACAGATGGTGGCTGGAGCCAGGGGCAGGGATGACATCACCGGGATGGGGCGAGACCCAAGGACCGCAGCCCTGCTCGGAGACAGGTGCAGGAGGAGCTTGAGGGGAAACGTGTCACCCGGGGCACCCCAGCCTAGTCAGCTGAGCCTCCCGGACGCCAGGGTCATCTCCTGTCATCTTACCCAGCAGAAGTGCCCCGATTTTAAACCCTAGGCTTCTCAGATCCTGCAAATTCCACTGAGCACTCCTGTTCCCTGCCCTTTCCTGGAGTCACACACTGTTGGCAAAGGCTGAGCAGGGTCTGATGACTTCATGGTGTCCTCCCTACCACTGGCCTGCCTCTCCCCAAAGTTTCCTCACTCCAGCCCGGATCATTTTCTCTTTTGGGAACCCAGGTGTTCTGCCCCCTCCACTTGGGAAAGTCTGGGAGTGAAAATAGATCAGGGAGGGGGCCCGGGAGCCCTACAAGGCTGGGCCTGGGCAGCAGCTGCCCATGTGCCCCACTCCAGCTCCCTCAAGGCGCTGCCTCAGCACAAAGTGTCCATCTGGCCGGAGCGTCAGGTTACTGTGTAAGGGGACCCAGGCTCCCCTCCGCCTCGACCTTCTGGCCTTTTCATCAGACTTAGGGCCTCTTCGGAGGGAAGGGGTATCTTGGGAAGGAGTGGGAGGAGTGGGGGTGGGCAAGCAAGGGGCAAAGACTCTCAGGTTGTGTGTGTGTGGGGGGTCCTGTTTTCTGACAGTGTATGATTTGGGTTCTATCTCTGCCCCTTTCTGGGCTTCAGTTTCCTCATATGACAATTGAGATAGAGTCAAAATGAACCCCAGGGTGGAGAGAACAGAGAGGGGAGAGTGGGGAGGGGTCTAGGATGGTTCCCTCCTCCCCACACTCCCAGGTCCACCAACTGCCCAGCTGAAAGTCCTCTGAGTGGGGTCGAGGATATTTAACTAGAGAGTTGGGGTCAGGGTGTGGAGAGAAAGATTATTTTCCCCACACTCCCCAAACTTGTATCTCCTGGGCTTCACCCAATACCTTTTCACCAGCAGAAGTGGGGGAGTGGGCACTGGGTAAGAACCCTGGGGGGTGGGGACCCCAGAAACTCTATTCGTTATCCTAAACCCCTCATGAAGGCTCCCAGCCCTTTCTTTCAGCCCTGGGGGACGGCAGAGGACAGATGGGCAGAGTCTGGGCTAGGGAGTGGCACCCTGTGTTAAGACAAGCTCTGCCCCAGGGCTGCTGAGATGCCAAGGACAAACCTCCCGGCTTCTCAGGCCTCAGTTTTGCCATCTGGAAATGGGTGAGCACTCACTTTCCGCTGCTGCTTCTCCCAGGCCGGGTCCAGCAGTAGGTCGCGGTCCCAGTCCTCCTCCTGTTCCATGTACTCGCCGCCCCCGCCGCCGCCCACGAAGGGCCCCTCCCCGACCCCCAGACCCTCGGGCTGCATAACCATCATCATCTTGCTCGGGCTCCTGGCTCCGCTCCGCTCGGCGCTCTCCTGAACACGGGGGCCGCGTTAAGTAGCGCTCGGCCCAGCCCCGGATCGGATTCGCGCTAAATATGGGGGAGGAGGGAGGGGCCGGATAGGGGCGAAGGCGCTCGGGTCGGGACCAGGAGAGGTTGCCCTGGGGCCAGGGGACTGCAGGATTTAGGGGTGCTGGGATGGATCCTGTGGCGGAGATTCGGGGTTCCCGGCCCGGCTCCGCCTCTTCGGCGCTGTGTGACTGTGGGAAAGCTACGGCCCTCTCTGTTTCCTCATGTGTCCAACGGAGATGACGAAAATAATAGTGACTGTAGACCGCTCTAAAGCTGCCCCTTAGCCTGCCTCCTGACCCTTTCCCAGCGCCGCGCTGGTGGGAAACAGAGAGCCCTATCCCCATTTCACAGTCAGAAACAGTGAGGCGCTGGGCTGTTTGAATGTTTCCTGGGGTGATGGAGACACTCGAGCATGGGAATCGGTTCCAGGCCAGCTGGATGAGCCGTTGCAGGGCTATTAATATCGGGGCGGCTGGGGGGTTGAGGGGGAATGAATGTGCTGATCCGGGAAACCCCGACGCCACCGAGACTGCAACTCAATCCTCCAAACCAGCCAGCGAAAGCAGAGGGCGTGGCTTTTGCGGGGGCGGGGCTTCGCTGGCGGGCGGAGCTATACCTGCTGTCCTTCCCTGCTCTAGCACCAACGGGGGTTCCAAGCTTCTCCTTGGCTCATCCGGCCGTCCAATCACATGTCTGAGTCTGCCGGCCACTCCCTGTGACTCTAACCCCCTTCTGAGCTTCTACTGGTCGTAGCGGGCGTCCGTCTGCCACTATCCCCGCCCCAATACGGAAGCGGCGGGGTACTCGGGACCCGACAGCCGGTGGGTCCAGGCCATGGGGCAGCCCTGGGCGGCGGGGAGCGCGGAGGGGGCGGCCGCGCGGCTGCCCCTCGTGCTCACTGCGCTGTGGGCCGTGGCTGTGGGCCTGGAGCTGGCCTATGTGCTGGTTCTGGGTCCCGGGCCGCCCCCGCTGGGACCCCTGGCTCGGGCCTTGCAGCTAGTGCTGGCCGCCTTCCAGCTGCTCAACCTGCTGGGCAACGTGGGGCTCTTCCTGCGCTCCGACCCCAGCATCCGGGGCGTGATGCTGGCCGGCCGTGGTCTGGGCCAGGGCTGGGCGTGAGTGGGGCGCGGGATCTGGCGAGGGGGGAAAGCAGGAGCCTTGGACTGGGGGAGCAGCCCTAGGACCTGAAGATGTTAGAACCAGATTATAGTAGGATCCGCTTGTTAGAGCCAGAACACTCTTTTAGAACCTTGGATGGTAGATCCTGAAGAAGTATCATTCATTCACTTACAAATATTTAATGAGCACCTGCTATGTGCAAGGTACTGTTCCGACCACTGGAGATACAATGAAATAGATTCTTGACATTCCTGGAGGTGATTTCGGTGGGGCATGGGGAAGATGATAAGTTATAGGCATAATAAATTAGCGAATTGTATAGAATGTTAGAAGATGTTGATACGGAAACAAAAAGCAGAGTAAACGGTGTGTAGGCTGCAGTTTTAAATAGGGTGGTGAAGGTAGGTATTTGAGCAAAGACTTGAGGTGGGGGCGTTAGCCATGTGGGGATCTGGGGGAAGAGCATTCCAGGCAGAGGGGATGGACAGTGCAAAGACTCTGAGGCAGTTATGCGCCTTGCATATTCCCGGATCAGCAAGAAGGCCGGTGTGGCTGGTGTGGAATGAGAGGGGGAGGAGATAGGTTAGAGATGGAAACACCTTGCAGGACATTGAAAGCTTTGCTTTTTACTGGCAGTGAGATGGATAGCCACTGGAGGGTTTTGAGCAGAAGAGGAGGGCAGGACTTAGACTTCTAAGGATGAGTCTGGCTGCTGGCATTAGACTATACTAGGAGGTAACAAAGCTGGAATCAGGGAGAATAATTAAGAATCTGTTGCAGTAATCGTTGGTGACTTGGACCAACATGGTGAGCACGGAGGAAGTGAGAAGTTTGCTTAGAGGCCTTAGGACTGGATGTCTGAGTTGCAAGAGCCCTCGGACCTGCAGTGCTAGAACTGGAAGGGCCCAGGAAGTGGTGTTCGGCCTGCATTTATGTATGATGAACTTGAGGCTCAGTGAGGACAGCGGCTGTGCCAGCTTCCCCAGGATGGGCTCAGAGGCTGACCCGGCACGATGAGGCGCTCAGAGCTACTGGGAGAACTGACTCTGCGGTTCCTTCTCTGCAGTTACTGCTACCAGTGCCAGAGCCAGGTGCCACCACGCAGTGGGCACTGCTCCGCCTGCCGCATCTGCATCCTTCGTCGGGACCACCACTGCCGCCTGCTGGGCCGCTGCGTGGGATTCCACAACTACCGGCCCTTCCTGTGCCTGCTGCTTCATGCTGCGGGCGTCCTGCTCCATGTCTCTGTGCTGCTGGGCCCTGCCCTGTCGGCCCTCCTGCGCGCCCAGGCGCCCCTCCACACCGCCGCCCTCCTCCTGCTGCCCTGGCTCATGCTGCTCACAGGTGGGGAGCCTGGGAGGCACCCGGAGAGGCAGAGGCCTTTGCAGTGGGCCATTCTGGTGGGGGATAGGATTTCCGGCTGGTTGACCTGGTAATGCCCTGGGGACATTTATGGGGGTAAGGGCAGCCTGGTATTCAGCTGGATGTGCATCTAGTAAAATACAGGGTCTTGACACAGGTATGGAGTTCTGGCCGGGAGAATCAGGGAAGGGTTCTAGGTGTGGGCACAGAAGGAAAGACTAGTGGGAGTTCAGGTTGGGGTGGGGAGCGAGCATTCTAAGTGGGGGTGCATTCTAAATGAGGGGAGCAGCCTGAGCAAAGGCATAGAGGTTGGACAGGGAGAGGTTCAGACTGGATGGGGGAGGCCCTGAATGCTGGAGGAGAGAGCCAGCTCTGACATGACTGGACAGTAGGGAGCCAGTGAAAGTTATAGTCAGGGGGAGCGTCAGGTTGGGAGGGGAGGCCATGGATCAGGAGGCTGATCGGAAGCCATGTTCTGGATGGCGGATTTAATCCTCTTTCCTCTGACATCCCCCCTCCCTGAGATAAAAGCCCCACTAGTTTTTGTATAGTATTTGTTGTCGCCCCCTGAAATGCTTTGGGCTTTCCCTCCCTTGACTCCTTCCTCCTGACCCCTCAGGGTTGGTCCCCTTTGTCACCTTGTTTTGCAATTACTAAACTTCTTGACCCATCAATAGTCACTGTGTCTCCTCACCCTCTCCAAACCCAGTTCTGTCCTAAGGGCCCCTCCCTGCAGCCTGGGGGGAGGCCTTGGGAGGCCCAAGGGGATTTTTTCCTCTGCCCACTGGCTCCCTGAGCAGCCCTCCTCTGCCTCCTTGATGACCCTCTGCCTCCACTGAGACACAAGCCCTCCAGCCGCACCTCCCTGCGGCCATTGCCCGCTCAGCCCTGGGCCCTGGTGAAATCCTGGATGTCTGAAAGTCTGGGCGAATGGCCCAGTCTGTGTCCCAGTTGCTCAGCCCCTTGACCTTCTCCTCCATTTGACTCCCTTCCCCACTCCCACATCCACCCTAGACCTTGTCAGAGGCCAAACCGTGTCACCTCCCGAATCACGCTGTGAGCCAGCCACCCCTCTCTCTGCTCCCCACCTCCTCTCCTTGTAGCCGGTCCTCACTCTTACTTTCCAGGACGCCTGCTTCGGGGGCGCCTGGCCTTCACCTTTCTGTCCATCAACCCTCCCCTCTTGGCCGCCCCCACATCCAGCCTGGAATCCTCATTTCCACTGTTCTTCTGCCGACATCTCAACCCTCTTGCCCGGTCTTCCTTCCACTGTGCCCTCCTGGCTTCTCTGGATCATCCCGCTCTCAGATCCAACTTGATTGCCGCCAGCTTCTCCTGATGTCCGGCCCTTCCTCCCTGCTCAGAAGCCTCACTGTGGGCCTGCCTCTCCTCCTGCCAACCCGCCTCTCTCTACACGCTTCCTCCGGGTTCCCACCTGTACAAACCCTCTCTTCACCCCCGTCCTCCTCCCTAGCTCTTGCCTCCTGGCTCTTCTCCTATCAGCAGCCAAGCTACGTCTGCTTTTTTTTTTTTTTAAATGTTTATTTATTTATTTTTGAAAGAGAAAGCGGGGGAGGGGGGAGAGAGAGAGAGTAAGTGAGCAGGGGAGGGGCAGAGAGAGAGGGATACCGAGAATCCCAAGCCTCTCCGAGCTGTGAGCGCAGAACCTGACACGGGGCTCAACTCACAAACCATGAGATCGTGACCTGAGCCAAAGTCAAGATTCAGATGCTTAAGAGTCAGAAGCTTAACGGATGGAGCCTCAGGCACACCTAGCTGCCAAGCTTCTAGGACTTTCCTGGGCACAAGAGACCTTTCGGCCTCATAAAACTGCTGGCCTCCTACTTCCTGGGTGGCCCGTGTCGTGGATTCTCCAACAGCTCATCTTGCAGAGCTTCCTTCCTTCCCTCTGGTTTCCCTCTCTCTTCTTTGTTTTCTTAAGTTTATATATTTTGAGAGAGAGAGAGCGCGCGTGCGTGGGGCAGAGAGAATCCCAAGCAGGCTCCACACCGGCTGCGCTGAGCCTGACTCAGGGCTCAGACTCACGAACTGTGAGGCCGTGACCTGAGTTGAGATCAAGAGTCGGACGCTTAACCACCTGAGCCACCCAGGCGCCCCTTCCCTCTCTCTTCTTGGTCGGGTCCCACAGGACCTGCCACTGACGCCACGGTGCTGACTCCATCTTAGTCTACACTCTGGCAGCTCTTGGAACTGCCTGTGCGCCAGCCACCTGCAGATCTGCATGCCCAGCCTGGGCTTCTCTCCTGAGCTCCAGAAACATCCATGCATGGGTCTCCCAGGCGCCCCTCCATCCTGCCTCAGGACCTTCAAACAGAATGTTTTCTCCCCTCTTCACCTAGCAGATACCTCCTTGGGCCACCACCCAAGCTGTCACTTTATTAAAACAGATGAAATCCACTTCCTTTAGCCTAATCCGTCTGCTTGCCATTTCGCCACATAACCTCTCTTTTTTATTGAAGTAGAATTCATATAACATGAAATTCATCCTTTTAACCATTTTCTATGTACAGGTCAGTGGCATTTAGTACATTCACAATGTTGTGCAGCCATCACCACTATCTAATTCCAGAACATTTTGATCACCCCCAAAGGAAACCCTGTGCCCATTAAACAGTCACTCCCCATCCTGCCTCCCCCCCCCCGAATCTCCCCAGGTTCTTATTACCACTAATCCACAGTCTTGTCTCTTTGGATTTGCCCGTTTGGGACATTTCATGTAAATGGCATCATATAATATGTGACCTTTGCGTCTGGCTCCTTTCACTGAGCAGAATGACTTCCTGTCATTCATTTGTTCAGGGGATAGTTAGTACCTACTGTGGGCCAGGAGGTGCTGTACTTTGCCGTTGTGACGCGCATCACAGTGGTAAGTAAGTAACTGAGAAGCGATCTCTTGTCTGTGAGCTCCCTGCGGGTAGAGGTCCTGTCCGCTGTGCATCCTGGCGCCCGGTACCAAGTCGAGCACACGGGAGGTGCTCACAGGTTTATGATGAATGGAGTCGGATCTCGGGCAGGGAGCTGTGTCTGCCCAGCTCACCGGTGTGGGCTGGCTGGGGAGTAGCCACTAGTGTTTGCTGAGTCGAGGAATGAGCCCTGCTTCGTGGTGGAGGGTAAGGGCAGGAGCTGGGCTTTGGGAGGTAAGGGCCCACTGCTGCTCCCTGACCCTCTCGCTTTCTCCTTGCAGGCAGAGTGTCTCTGGCGCAGTTTGCCTTGGCCTTTGTGACTGACACGTGCGTGGCAGGTGCACTGCTGTGCGGGGCTGGGCTGCTCTTCCATGGGATGCTGTTGCTGCGGGGCCAGACCACGTGGGAGTGGGCTCGGGGCCAGCACTCTTATGATCTGGGCCCTTGCCACAACCTGCAGGCGGCGCTGGGGCCCCGCTGGGTCCTTGTGTGGCTCTGGCCCTTCCTGGCCTCCCCCTTGCCCGGAGACGGGATCACCTTCCAGACCGCAGCTGACGTGGGCCTCACAGCCTCCTGACTCCGGGAGGAGCCAGAGCTGTTGGGGGAGAGGGGAGCAAAGAGGGGGCTCCTAACTCATCTCAGGCCCGCCCCTCGCCTCCGGAGGGGAGGTGCATTGGTACTTAATGCCTTTCTGCAGCTCCAGTCCCATCCTTGGCCTTGCCCCTGCCCAGCTTGGACCCCAGTGTCCAGGGCGTGGGCCCTGCATCTCTGCCTCCGTTGGCCCTCTGGTATAGTGGTGGGTTTGGCAAGGGGCTACCTGGCCAGCCTAATCACCCCTTTGCCAGGTTAATAAAGCGCTCCCTTGGTTCTTGGACTCCCTCCCTCTTTCTGGGCTTCTGGTCCCTCACTGTTGCCCGGGCCACTGCTTCTGGTTCCTCTTATTGTCAGGCATGGGACCCACAGGATGCCTGGGGCAGGCCTGGGGCACAGCGGGCCAGGCTGCACGTAGTGACCCAGGGACCGGGAATGCGACATTCTTTCCCTGGTTCACGCTTTATCATCAAGAGCATCGCCGCAGCACTCACTGTGCCTCTCTGGCTAATCTGGTACCAGGGGCAACAGTTGTGAGAGCTGATGTGCTAAGACCCTGGGGCAGTGAATGGAGGAGTCAGGATTTGAACCCAGATATTTATGCTTTCTCCTTCGCCCTGCACAGCTGAGCAAAGTGGATAGCAAAATCAAGGCAGAGAACTCGGGGGGAGATGGTCAGGCCTCTGAAGGGTGGCGCTCGCAGGCTAAGCTCTTCCGCTCTGGACTCTCCGGAGCTTCCTGGAAAAGTCTTACTTAAATACAGTAAACAGACTTCCTGTTAAATGTGGCAGGTTTAAACACATGGGTTTACCTCTCTTTCCTCTTAAAATCTAAAAGGATAGTAAAGAAATAAAAGATATAAATTTGCAAGGAGAGAGAAAAGTAGGAGGGAAACAGTAACAGACCAAAGAACCTGATGATGTTTAGAGCGATGGGAAGTGGATGGAGGCTCATTTACTCTCTGAGCAGAGAATTAGAAGTTAATCAAATGTTCCTAGAGGGAGGGCCCGAGAGGCAGTCCTGGTGGCTCCGGAACTCTCCTGGCACCATGGAAGGCAGGGTTTGGGACTGACAGTCAGGGGACTGACCCACAGTCTCTATGAGGGGCAGCTGGGTTGCCCTCCCCCCGGGCCACACCCCACCCCTCGCAGCCACGCAGCTACCCTTCTAGGGTGGAGATGGGGGCTATTCGAAGAAGCTTTGGGTCTCAGGGGCACTGGGGAGGATGGGGGGGAGGGGCTGGACCAAAAATGGGATTAAGTGAAAAAGTCTATAGATGCTGCCGAGGGTGGGGGTGGGGGGCAGATATCATCCTGTGACATGGCAGGCTTGTCACCCAGGAGGTCCATCCTTCTGATAGGCCCCGCCCATGCCCACAGAGGTTTGAGCTGCTAGTAAGGAGACGCAAGAAAATATTCATAAAACAAAGAGAAACTCCCTCCCCACTTCTTTGAAGTCCCTGCTGGGCCCTCCCTCATAGAGAAAACACTGCACCCTCTACGTCATTCCCTTGCTTTGCCTTGTAATCACATTACCTACGTTCGTATCGGTTTTGCATGTTTTTGAATTTTATATAAATGGAATCATACCGTTTATTCATTCACTCAATATTATGTTTCTGAGATTTATCCAAATCAACGTGTACAGCTGTGGGGCATTCCTTTTCCTTGCTGGATAGCGAGCCACAGAATATACCACAATTTGTCCCTTTTGTCTCACTGGTCATTTTACCTGCCCCTATTGTATGACTTCCTAAGATCCATCCTTGGTCCTGGCTCTGCCACATAAATTCTAGAACCCACGTGTTCAATTCCCCCAATAAAAAATCCCTTTGAGTTGTGAATGGAACTCAACTGAATCTGTAGATCAGTTTGGGGAATATCAACATCTATATGAAATTGCATTTTCCAGTCATGAACATGGTGTATCTATTAGATGTTTTCAATAAAGTTATATACTTTTTCTTAAGATCATGCCTCTTTTGGTTAAATTTTTTTTTAATGTTTATTTTTGAGAGAGAGTATGAGTGGGGGAGGCGCAAGAGAAGGAAACAGAATCTGAAGCAGGTTTTGGGCTCTGAGCTGTCAGTACAGAGCCTGATGCTGGGTTTGAACCCACGAACCATGAGAGCATGGCCTGAGTTGAAGCCACCCAGGTGCCCTAGGTTTTTTTCTTTTTTTAATTTTTGAGAGCGAGCAAGAGCACATGAGTGGGAGAGGGGCAGAGAGAGAGAGAGAGAGGGAGAGAGAGAGAGAGGGAGAGAATCCCAAGCAGACTTTGCACTGTCAGTGCAGAACCTGACCCAGGGCTCAAACTCCTGTACCGTGAGATCATGAGCCAAAACCAAGAGCCAGACGCTTAACTGACTGAGCCACCCAGGCGCCCCATGGTTAGATTTATTCTTAAGTATTTGATAGTTTTGTTATTGTACATGGCTTATGAAAACAGATTTGTGTACAGAAAACCTAAAACTTAAAAACTCTTCTGAGTTTACTATATTTATAATAAAATAATCTGTGAAAAGACAGTTTTTTTCCTTTAAAATTGTTATACCTCTTTATCTTCTTGCCCCTTCTGTGTGCGTAGAGGAAAAATGGTGGTACCTTGTTTCTGACCTTTGACGAAATCATTTCAATATCTGACTATAAAATATGTTCACTGTTTCTTTTTAAATAGATGCCCCTTAAGTTCCCTTCTAGTCCAAATATATTAAATAATCTGTATTCTTTTACTTTCAATAGTCTTGTCTCTTAAGATCAGCCTATAGATGGGGGCACCTGGCTGGCTCAGTCAGTGCAGTATGTGACTCAATCTCAGGATTGTGGGTTTGAGCCTCAACATTGGGTGTAGAGATTATTAAAAAAAAAAATCTTAAAAAAAAAAATTAGGGGCACCTGGGTGGCTCAGTCGGTTAAGCGGCCGGCTTCGGCTCAGGTCATGATCTCACAGTTCGTGGGTTTGAGCCCCGCGTTGGGCTCTGTGCTGACAGCTGACTCAGAGCCTGGAGCTTGCTTGGGATTCTGTATCTCCCTCTCGCTCTGACCCTCCCCTGCTCACGCTGTCTCTCTCTGTCTCTCAAAAATAAATAAAAGACATAAAAAAATATTTTAAAAAAATTTAAAAAAAGATTAGCCTGTAGCCTGGATTTTTAAATCTGGGCACCCCTTAATTTGCTCTTCTTCTCGTTTGCTAGGGTAGAAACATAAGTTATTGATTTTAGATCTTTCTTCTTTTCTAATATATACACTCAATGCTATAAATTTCCCGGTAAGCACTGGTTTTGTTGCATCCCACAAATTTGGTTAAGTTGTGTTTTTCATTTTCTTTTAGTTCAAAATATTTTAAAATTTCTCTTGAGATTTCTTTTTTGACATGTGTGTTATTTGGAAGCGTGTTGTTGCATCTCCAAGTTTTTGGGGGGATTTCCCAGCTATCCTGTTCGTGATTTCTAGTTTATTCCATTCTGACCTGAGAGCAGACATGGCGTTATTTCCATTCTTTTAAATTTGTGAAGGCAGATGTTATGGACCGGACTGTGGTCTGTCTTGGTGAATGTTCCACAGGAGCTTGAGAAAAATGTATATTCTGCGGATATTGAAATAAGTCTATAGAAGTCACTTGCTGACTGATGGTTTGGTGACCTCAATGTCTTTTCAAAGACATTTAATTAAAGATTGAACACAGAACAGAAAGAGTTGAGAAATAAAATAGTGGAATTTCAAAAAAACGGTTCCAGAGAAGAGCTGAAAGATAAAAATTCCTCAGAACATGGGGCAGAGAGACAATATGAGAGAAGAGAGAAGAAAACCAGATGATTAATCCTCTTCTCTGGAATTACCATTTATCGGGTGCTGGGTTTAATGAGAATTCCAAAGAGAAGAGAGAAAATGGGAAGAAATCACTCAAGAAACAAAATGTCGTGGGAGCGAAGGACATACGTCCCCACCTCACAGCACAAGTAACGACACGCATGTGAGGCATGTCCCGGCGTGTCAGAGAGGCGGCCAGGAGCCAGAGCGGCACGGGACTTCTCAGCGGCGTATCAAAGATCAGAACAAGGAATGCTGTTTTGAAAATGATTTTCTTGCATGGAAATTATTTTCAACCTCAAATTTTATGACGTACCACACAGGTGTATGAGTGGGATAAAGAACTTTTTAGACGGTGTGTTAAAAATTTTTAACTCTAGTGACTTTTTAAAGATAGTACTTGTGGGTACACTTCGCCAAAGGAGGAGTAAAAGAACTATAAAGATGAAGAGACAGGGCCCAGGAATCAGAGGGTCTAGTCAGGAGAAATCCTCTGCAGTATTTCTAGAGAGCAAACAGTCCCCACGGAGACAGGGGATGATGGACAGTATGCTGAAAAAAAGAGGAACTGTCAGCCTGGATGAGGGAAGAATGAATAATTGTTATGTGCAGAAATCTAAGCAAATGACAAAAAAGGCAATTATTAACTCCATGAAAAATTAAAAGGTAATTTAATTATATCTCAATTTTTGGCTCTGCAGGGAATAACTTTCACATGGTAACATGAATAGCAATCTAAACAGTAAGTATTGATTTACCTAAAAACCAGGGAGAAAAGGGGGCAGAGTACTGCACAGGAGAGCTAAAGCCTCACCTTCTACAACCGGGAGCCAATAGATAGTACCTAGAATGGTAAATCAAGCAAGAGTACTATAAGCATATTTTTAAAATAAATAGCTAATGGGGACACCTGGCTGGCTCAGTGGGTGGACCATGTGACTCGTGACCTTGGGGTTGTGAGTCCAAGCCCCACACTGGATGCAGGGGAGGGGCAATTTTCTTGTTATAAACTAATTCCATAGTACTAAGTAGGTATGTGGTTTTAGATAAATGCTTTTTAAAAAGACACCAACTCCCCTCATCCCTAATGTACACAGTCTCCTGGAGCTCTGCCTCGCGGGTGCACTGGGTACCATGCACCGTTCCTGGTTTCATACTGCTTTATTGTATGTATATGTGTCCGCATCAATCAGTTCATGTATTTTTAATAGTAGGTACATAGTATTACATCACATTAACTCTCATTAAGTGGTGGGTATAGGAAGTTTCTTCACTTTCCTCACCATGAAGAGCTAAAAACTAGACTTCGTGTTCCAAGCTCACACAGTCACCCCATGATCGGGGTAGAAGAGATTATACGGTCATATGGCCCAGGGAAGAGACAGCCCAGCCCGTGACCGAGCCCCAGCCATAAGGGGCTTACTACCTTCTAGAGCAGGCCTTTCCATCTCTGACAAGCTCTCTTAGGAAGCTCAAGCTTGGTCCAGCTGTGCCTCACTTGGCTTGATCTAGGGACCCTTTACCACCCTGACCCAATTAATCTCTGTCTACAGGTGGCCAGACTGTGCACAGAGGAGACGGATGGTCTCTTTCTTTTGTCCGTACTCCATTCTTTCCTAACCCGGCCCCAGGATGCATTCCTTGGTTGAGTTTGGGGCAGGCTGAGAGCTGTGTCACCCCAGTCCCTCACTGGTGTCCTGGACACAGAGGTTACTGCCTGGGGCCCTTGGTCTCACGTAGTTACTCCTGTCAACCCCCCACATCCCCCCTTTCTGGAGTCGAGTCCTCTTCTCCTCTAGAGGGGCTGCCAAGCTCACGGGATGCTAGAGCTGAACTTGGTCACAAACTGCCCCATTTTACATGTGGGGAAGCTAAAGCGCAGAAGGACTTGGTGACTTCCCACAATCCTGATACCATATGTTAGGCTGCACCTGGTCATACAGAGGAAAAGACAGGCGCTCAGGGAGCAGGGTTCCTGGCTCCTAAGTGGCTCAAGGTGGCCCTGGTAGCACCAGCCTAACAGAGGGCTGTGAGGTGGGCCAGGACAGTGGCCAGGGCTCAGGAGGCACCAAGGTCCAGGACTGTGGGTCTCTGGCCCTTGTGGTCTGAACACGTGCCTTCCCTGAGTCTTCAGCCTCACTCAACACCTCTGGCCTTTCCAGCTAATACCACTGCCCAGTAAACTCTCCACTTACGCGACTGACCTGGGCTCCAGGGCACAGAAGAGCAGTTCTGGGCTTCTACCTCCTGCGCCACCTCCCCAGGGCCCAGAAACGCCTCTCCTGGGCGCCCCAGCCCCATCGCTGCTCTAACTGAGCCTCCCTCTTCCGGGACGCTCTCTCTGGACCTGAGCATCCAAGTCAGGAGCGGCAGTTGTTGTTTGGAAGCCTGGTGGGTTCTGGGGCCACTAGCTCTCTGCGTGGACACCCTATGCTTTCCTGGCACCACTTCCTCTCTTGGCGACCTTCGTGGAGCATTGCAGGCCTGACACTCTGGCTGAGCCCAAGATTTCAGGAAAGGCCCCGGTGGGGAGGCTGCTCCTCCCTAGACCCCCTTGTTCAGCTCACAGAGGAAATCAGAGCATGTGTTTTGCCTGTAATCTGAGCAGCATCAGTCAAGCCTCTGGAACCCCGGGAGCAAACGGGGGCTCAGTCTCACCCAGGAAAAGCCCCTGATTATCCCAGGCCAGGCCACAGCCAGTTCCGGCCTGGGCCTGCAGCAACACAGCGGTAACTTGCCGAAGCAGCAAAGGAGAAGGCTGGGCCTGTGCCCCTCATCTCACCTGGACCACTTCAGAGCTCTTCCTTCCTGGGTGTGATTTCTGGACAAAAGTGGGGAGGATGGAGGAGCGGCCAAAGTCCAGTGGGCAAATGCCTGGGTTTTCCCGAGAGAGAAGGAGCTGAGCCTCCTGGGTACTCACTGTTGCTAGAGGTCACCCAGCAGTCAGGGTGGGGAGAAAGGGGACGCTTAGGAGAGGAGAAGGAAACTGCGGCCCCAACACCCTGCTGCTTAGGGAATGGGCCAGGGGCCTTTAACTCTGCCCAGCTCAGTGGAGGCGGCTGAATCTTCCTGGTCCTGATTCTGCAGGGGCCGTATCACCAGCCCAGGGGTCAGGCGGCTGCCAGCCCCTCGCTCATGGGCATGTTGATGTGGGCACTCAGGAGGGGTGCGCTCTGGCCTTCACGAAGCACCAGCACCTACAGAGGAAGGGCCCGTGGCAATAGGGCCATGTCCCCTTTGCTCCCTGCTCCCTACAAAGGCCAAGCCCAGCCTGGTCTGCACTGGCCCGAGTGACAGGCCACCAGGGCTCTGTCAAAGGGGGATGGGGAGGCTGCAGACACCCATCCTGACCCGGCGGCCACGTGGGGGCCTTGTCCACCCACTCTGTCTCCCCCAGGTGGTAACAACGGGCGACCTACCTTGATAATGTCTGAGATGCCCTTGTCACTGAGACTCTCCACAAAGGTTTCCAGAGGGTAGCTGAGCCCGGGCACCAGCAAGGGGACCTGGGTTTGGGGACAGAGAGGTAAGGAAATCAGCTCTCATGCCTGGACAGTGGTTGGTCGGTTCCAAAGCACTCGCACACCTGCAAGAGCAGCTGATCCAGCGTACGGCTGGCAGGGCGGGCAGGGCTGGGGGGCCCTTTCATGGGCACATGGGTCCAGTGAGGGGCATGGACCCTCCAGGACTGCATGTCTGTCCGGGATTAAACTCGGACCAAACCCAGAGTCTTCCTCAGTTTCTGTTTCTCCCAACTTAGGATCAAATCTGGACCTGGAGGGAGGTCAGGCCCTTCACTCTGTGGAAAATTCTCCTTGGGGCAGAAGAGGCTCCCATTCCCTCCGCAGGCGTGGCTGTGAGGCAGGATAGGCTCTGGGATCCCAGCACCAACAGGCTTCTGGGAGAGGCTGGGCTCTGGCTGTTCTCCCAGAACCTTCTGTGTGGCTCCCAGAGACCTCTCTAGGGGGGCGAGAAAAGCAGCGGAGGCAGGTCGTGGGTGCTCTCCCCAGAGGACCCGGCCATACTCCAGCCTGGTCTGTGGCTGCGGCCACCTGCCAGCTCCCTCACCACTGACCCGTTAGGGCTCTGTGGGCACCTAATCAGGCCCCAGCCTGGTCTCCCTCGCTCCATGGCTCAGTGAGGCGGCCCAGTACCTTGAAGAAGGCCCGGGGCAGGGCATAGAGCACCTCGTTGTACAGGAAGCAGACCAGCAGCCCCAGGATGGGGCGGGCTGCCGAGGTGTTCTGCAGGTGAAGCGTGAGCTTAAAGGTGGGTCCCAGGCCCTGCACCTGCGGAGAAGGTGGGGAGAAAGCCCTTAGGAACAGTAGCCTCGGGCACTGACTCCCACGTGCCCTGGCCCTGTCCTCCTGTGTCATCCCTGTTCTCAAGTTACCCGCTTCCAACTGTTCTAATGCATTGATCTGCCCCTCAAAAGGCCCCTCAGAAGCCCAGAGGCTGGCTCATGTTTGTACAGGGATCAGCAAAGGCCAAGGTGGGGGAAGGGGCTTGATGTAGGCCCCTCAGGAGGCTGGTCACAGGCAGGCTGGCCTGGGGGTGAAAGGCCCGGCTCCCACCTATGGCCTCACCACTGTCCCTGCCGCTCTTCCCAGGGTCTGACTACCTCCCACTCTCGTCCTGTGGTAGCGTGATGATTTCATTTTCCCCCCTCTCACTCTCAGTTGCTCTGTAGCCTCTTCCCCTATCTACCTGCTTCCTTTAGGGAAAGAAAAATTGGAAACCCCTTTGGGTCAGACAGCACACCTCTGGGACCCATTTAGCCCAGACGACCTTGAGGTCACTTGTGTCTGAGCGCAGGGGCTCCTCCTCCCTTGCACATCTCAGGACGCCCCTGCCCTGCAGCAGGCAGTCCTAACCCCGGGCTGCCTGCAGTTACTGCACCGAAGAGCTTTCTTCCTTTACTGGAGCTGTCAGAGTCCCTCCAGTCCTGGGAAGAAACGCCCCAAGGTGATTACTTGCGTGCCCTGCCCCAAATCCGGGGGCTTGTCTGAGGCACGGCATGGGCCGAAGGAGCTGGAGAGTGTGGCCCCCTCCACGGCCAGCAGAGCAGAGAGTAGGAGAGAGAGCACCCTCTTACAGACAGAGATTTGGTCTCTGGGCCTATGGGAGGTGAGAAGGGGGTACAAGGCCTAGTGGGCTCAGAATTGGCTCTGGGGCTGAGGGGTTCCTACCCACCCCTCCCCTCTGCCCCTCTGGCCCTGAAGTGGCCTGACTCCCCCTCCCACCCCCGGGTGCTCACCACAGCGTGCAGCTTGAGGGGCTCCCGGGCCGTCAGAGACACAGGGTTCAGGCTGGACTCGAGGGCCTGCACGTAGGCACGGGCAGCTCGGATGCGTAGTAGGTAGAGGTCGGTCTGGAAGGTCCGGTGCATGGCTGAGGAGAGGCGCACAAAGGGCTGGTGCTGGAGGGAAGGAGGGAAGGAGGGGGCGAGGCAGGGGCGAGGGCTGTCCTGCGGGGGCTGCTGTTCAGACCGCACGAGGGGAAGGCGGGGGCTGCAGGGCCTGGGAATGTGGGAAAGGGAGGACCGAGGTGCAACAGCCTGGCCTTGGTCCGGTGACATTGGCCGCTGTGGGCCACACGTCGGCTGCCTCCTCCCTTCTGGTTTCCTACCAGCACACAATCCCAGACTCCTGGGTGGCTCCTTCGGTTTTGCCCTAAGGGCTGGTGCTCCCTTGAGTCTTGTCCTCGGACCTCCTCCTCTGTGCCCTGCCCCAGCTCTGCGCACCCCATGCAGAACCACCTGGAGCTCCTGGGCGTGGGGACTTGTCACTACCGAGTCTGAAGTGCCCTGCGCAGGACCCAGCCCATGTCCACCCTCCCACTGTGCGTTGCATCTACAGCAAGTCGGCGCCTGGGCCCGCGTCCTGCTTCTAATCGCCTGCTGGCCACCACCCGGACGGCCCCTCAGCACCTCACACTCAACAGGGCGGCTGCCTGCATCATTTCCCCGCCTCCATCACCGCATCCCCATCCACCCCATCCACCGAGGGGCCTGGGTGCACCCCTCCCGGCTAACCATTGTCAAGGTCTGAGGACTCCCTCCAAGCCATCGCCAGGGCCCGCTCCCTCCTCATTCCCCGCCGGGACACTTTTCCAGACTCTGCACACAGGTTTGCCAGCCTGTCCTTGCTCTTTAACGTGAGGCGCCTTCTGCCACTCAGAGGCCTTTTGCCTTTGTTGTCCCATCAATTAGTCTTTCCTGTTTCCTCTGGCACTTTTACAACTTATTTTTAATTTACTCAGAATTAATTTTTGTGTTTGGTATGAGGTAGAGTTCTAACTTTTTTTTTTCTAGAAGCATGCAGTCCTTATGCTTTGGGGACAGTCCCTCCTTTCCCCAGTAATTTGAAACAACACCTTTAACATACACTGACTTTCCCCATATACGAGGCTCTGGTGCTGGACTTTCTAAATGTGCCCTGGATCGCTATCGATTCCTGCATCACACCGCAGCTGCTAAGTCCTGCAGCTTCCTAGTGCATACAGTTCCTTCTGCTGAGACGCTATGGCCCCTCATTCCTCTTTTTTTAATGTTTATTTATTTGGGGGAAGGGGGGGAGAATCCCAAGCAGGCTCTACACTGTCAGCACAGAGCCCAAGATGGGGCTCGAACCCATGACCATGAGATCATGCCATGAGCCGAAATCAAGAGTCGGGCCACCCAGGTGCCCCCAACAGGTGCCCTTATTCTTAAATTCCACCCCCCAATTTCTTGGATTTACTGAGAATCCACTGGTCAAGTCCTCAAAATGAATCCTATTGGAATTTTCACTGTAATGCTATGTTCTTGGATTAATTTTAGAAACTGGTAAATAGCAGTTTTAAAGCATTAGGTCTTGCTACCCTGAGAGTCTCATCATTGAAATATTCAGATGGTCTTTTATGTTCTTGTGAGCAGTTCTGCAATTTAACTGCCATTTTCTAGGGATTCTGTTGCTACTATGAATGGAAACTTTGCATCGTAGTTTGGATTCGTTACAGCTGGTATATACCACGTTACTGATTTCTGCATATTTTACATTTGGTCACTTTAGAGAACTTCCTAATTATTTCCTGAATGTTTTCAATGGTTTCTCTTGGATCCTCTCGGCTACAACAGCCTGCTAGCTCTTTTATCGTCTAATTCACCTTTAAAACTATAAGCAAGGTCCCTTTATAAGACAGAGCTGGTTGAGTCACTGTATTTTTCAGCTTAACATCTTTCCCAGCCCCGACTACCTAGAATCAACCAAATATCTTAGCTTTGCCCTCCAGGCCTTTGCGGAGCCAGCTCTGACCTGCCTTCCTGGCCTCTGCTCTAGCTCCCCCTGCCCAAACCCTTCCCCCCTTCCCGCACTACACCCACAGCTCCGCGGCAGCTGCCACTTCAGTCCAGGTAGGATCCTGTGACTCTCCTCAGGCCTCTGCCTGAATCTCCCTTCCTTATCCTTCTCTGGCTGGTGGACTGGTAATCATTTTAGGGTGAAGTCCAACGTCACCTCCTCCGAAGCCACTCCCAGGCTCCCAAGCAAACTTCCTCACTCTCGTGAGCCTCAACAGCCCTTTGCAGGGCACTCATCTATATCTGGTCCTGCGTGTGACATCAGCAAGGAGACTGAGCTCCTAAGGCAGGCTTAAACCTATCTCAAGGCATCTGGCACGAGGCCTGGCATAATCATGGGTCCTGAATGCAGGGAAGAATGGACGAAAGAGCAGGAAAAATTGGATAGGAAAAAAGAAGAACCCTCGTCAAATTCTACTTGTCTCTGAGAACCCCTGCATCTAGAAGTGACTGTTCCCCCCTCGGCATTCGAAGGGCGCTTGCCCTCACCCGCAGCACCTTCCACCGTGAGGCCGCTACTGCAGGCAGAGGCCACCTCCTAGGCTGTCTCTGGACTCCCAGAGGCAGGAGGCCTGCCTGGGTGCTCAGAGATTAGGGCACCCAAGCGGGTGAACCCAGTTCTCGCTGGAATTAGAGCAATGGGGAAGGAAGAGGCAGAATCTGGCCTGAGACTCACCGGTGCCAGCCTCCCGCTCTCGCAGGGTCTGGTCCACGTAGAGCCGGGTCTTTCGGGGCACGTTGAGTTTCATGGCCTGGGCTGGTGGGGGCCCCGCCTCACCGCCCCCTTCCACAAACACTGCCGTTCGCTTCAGGATCTTGATAATCAGGCCACCGCCTAGGGGCGTGGACAGACAGACACCGACCTGTCATCCCCAGTTCTGCCTGACGTTCCCATTCTTTCCTCCCCAAGCATTCTGTCCACGTTTGTCTTCCCGCTGAGATTCTGGGTTTCTACAAGGAGTTATGTGTGTCTTAATAATGTCCTATGATTCATCCATTCATTTAGTGGTTACTTATTAACTGCTGTGATGGTCCTGGCACCGTGGCAGGCGCTCAGGAGACGGGGGTGAACTGGAGACACCGCTCCTGGGTAGTGAGATCCAGCCGATGAGCTGGCCCCAGACAGGACCTGTGTCTGTGAGCCGTGCTTTCCAAACCCAGGCCTGCCGGGCTTCGCATCCACCTCTTCTTTCCCAGGCTCTAGCCCGTCACCTTCACGCCTAACCCTAAAACCCGTGCCAGGTCCGCTCACCTCGTGTGGTCATGATGAGGGTGTTATCTTCCCGCCCGAAGCGGCCAAAGCAAAGGCTGGTCACTGCGTCCTGTGGTGGAGACGCCAGAGATTCGTCAGGAAGATATTGTGGAGAGAGGCGCAAGACTGGGGTGGGGTGAGAAACTGGGAGACCCCAGATATGATATAAGAAAGAGATGTGAGGTAAGGCCTGGGGCAACGCTGCCTCTGAAATATTTCCTCTATTTCTCATGGCCCCTCCAACCTCATCCTGCAGCCACAGTTCCAGACTAAGTGTCGCTGGGCTTCGAGGGTCACCTTTCTTTTCTTTCTTTTTTATTTTTAATGTTTTTTATTTATTTTTGAGAGACAGAGCGAGCAGGGGAGGGTCAGAGAGAGAGGGAGACACAGAATCAGAAGTAGGCTCCAGGCTCTGAGCTGTCAGCACAGAGTCTGACGTGGGGCTCAAACTCACAAACTGCGAAATCATGACCTGAACTGAAGGCTGTCACTTAACCGACTGAGTCACCCAGGCACTCCACCCGGCTGCCTTTCAAAATTATAAACAGGATCATGTCTATTTTCTGCCAAAAAAAAAATTTCCAACGGCTTTTGTCCTCCTTGTTAGAACAATTTAAGGCCTTCCACATCTGACTCCACCCTCCCTTAACTGTCCCTCTCCTCTCTCCCCTCCCCGCACCCCTACAACAGGCCTGCAGTTCAAACCAGCTGCTTTCAAACTTTATACTGTGACAAAGGACACTTTACACATACACACACATGTTTCACATGGCATACACTCTGGGCTTTCTTTTCTTCTTCTTTTTTAATGTTTATTTATTTTTGAGAGAGAGGCAGAGTGTGAGTGGGCAAAGGTAGAGAGAGAGGGAGACACAGAATCCAAGGCAGGCTCCAGACTGAGTTGTCAGCACAGAACCCGATGTGGGGCTCGAACCCACAAACTGTGAGATCATGACCTGAGCTGCAGTCTGACATCTAACTGACTGAGTCACCGAAGCATGCCTCTTCTTTTTTTTTTTTTTTTTTTTAAGTAGGCTACACGCCCCACGTGGGGCTTAAACTCCCCACCCTGAGATCAGGAGTCATGTGCTCGACCAAGTCAGCCAGGGGCCCCCTCTGAGCTTTCTTACGTTGCTGGTTGTGAACCATTAAAGTATTCAATGCCTCACAATTTAGTGTTAGCAAAGCTCGAATCCAGATTCCTAAAGCCACCCGTCTCCCTTAATCAAGAATATTCTAGCCTCTCAGCCTTTGTTCAGCTGTTTCCAGTCTGGAATATTCTTCCTCTGTGTATCCACTTGGCAAACTGTTTCAAGGCCCAGAGGAGCTGTCACTGCTGTGAAACGGCCTGTGAGTTCCACCCCCAATTATCCTCCACCGCCACCCCCAGCTGCTAGGCCCCCTCTGTGCTTTTTCAGGACTTTGCTCTGCTTTAGACTTGCTTGTATTTGGATTAGTGGTGTTTCTGGCTAGCTGTCACCTTAAATTACCAATTCCCTGAAGGCAGAATTTAGACACTCTTTTATCCCCCCACATGGGCTGTGCTCAACAAATGTTTTTGAAATACATCCGAAGTCCAGGGCACCGGGTAGGGATCCCGAGAGCAGCTAAGAAGCCCCAGAGGTGGGACTGGAACAGAGAGGGGTCAGCAGCTCACCGGGGTGCGTATGACATTGAGCAGGGCCTTATCATGGTAAATGCGGACCTCTCCATTGGCCAGCCCCGCCATGACGGCCTGCAGGCCCCGGGAGCGCTGCTCCAGGAGGTTCATGGTCAGGATGGTTGCTGGCATCTGCACGGTCCACAGCTTTTTACCCTGGGAGAGAAGAGCTTCTTACCCTGGGAGGGTTCAGGGCACAGCATGGAAAGAAGGGGTGGCTGGAGGTGCAGGGAGAGGGACACCAGAAGGAATCGCTTGCTAAGGGGGACCAAAGAGACTTATGTGGAGGGGCTGGGGTGATGCTTACCCAAAGGCCATACCTTGTGGGTGAAGCCATGCAGGCAGTCTTGGGTGCTGCCCACCACCAGGACCTTGTGTACGCGGACAAGCCCCACGGGCTGGGCGCTCAGCTCGATGCAGTACTTGGGGCGCTTGGAGTCTCTGTGGAATAAAGACACACTCTCCAAGCTCTGGAGCCTCTCCCAGCCTCGCCTTCCCTGGCTGACACTCCTCTAACCCCCACAGACTGTCCCTGAAGGAAGCCTGGCCCCAAAGCAGATGGCCAGCGTATTATTTCCACGTTTACCACTTAGCAGCGGGTGACCTTGGATAGCATGAAATGGGTTTCCTTTCCCAGTCTCCCTGCTGCCTTTACTACAGTGATTTGTGTGATGACCCGGCATTTAACGGTTTACAGTGTGTACCTCAGGCTAGAGGAAGTGCAAGCAGACTTCGGCAGTTTAGCAATTTATCAGAAAAGCATGAGAAGTCTGCTCTGCACAGATGCACTGCTTTCAAGTCTCTCTTACCAAGAAAGTAGGGGTAATTCCTGCCTACCAGTCACAGGATACGGCTCCCTTTTCCTCATATGGTGACCACTGGATGATCACATCTCATGTGATGACCCATCCGGGAGCCTCCCTCCGGTCTCTGGTCCTCCTTCCAACCTGCCCTCCACCCAGCAGAGGAATCTCTTAAAAATAACAGTCCTCTGATTAAAACCCGGTAATAGTTTTCAAATCCAAAATCCTTTTCACATCCTAACAGGCCATGCAGGAGCCACACTGGTCTGCACACATCTCTTTCCACCCGCCTCCTTGGCCACCAAGCTTGAGGAGCACATGCCAATGTCTTTTCCATTTTGAATTTGCTTAAGTTCTTTCTGCTTACGACGCGTCTTCCCCACTTTGGGAATGGCTGGCTCCTTCTCAGCCTTCCACGTTATCGCCCGAGTCAAGGGCTCTCTGACCACCTTGGCCCTATGACTTCTGCCCACTGAACTTGTATTTTTCCTCTAAAGCGTGCATCCAATTCAAAATATATCTTGCTTTGTTGACTTTAATATCTGTCTTCCCCCGAGAGCAGGGAATAATTTTAGTTTATATCGTTTAGCAATATATCGTCTATGCCTTATAGAATGCTTAATACATAGTAGGTGCTCAGAAACACTTCTTGCATTAGAACATGATTATCGGCCTAATGCAGAAAGAAGTGTCACACACCTCTAAAGCAATACAGCACACGGGAGGCTGCTTTCCTTTCTTCCCATCGCCGACTGCACCGCTCACGTGCTCCAGCCACCTGCCCATCACGCCAGCCTGCAGGCGGCCCCCTGCGCACGTGAGCTCACCTTCCTCTGCGAAGTGTCCGGCTCCTTCCACTCCCAAATACCAGCCCCAACGCCCCTGAAACCACCCGGTTTCTGAGATGTTCCTTCTGGCCCCCGAGACCTCGGACGCACTTACCTTCTCAGGACGTAGATGTTCCCGTTGCGGCAGGCGGCGGCAAGCCGGAACTCCACATCCCACTGCCCAGAAACATCCAGGAAGACGGGGACGCTGGGGAGGCTCATCTGCAAACGAGAGGCTCAAACATCCCAATTTTTCTGGCGCCCCGTCCTTCCCTACCTTGAAGTAGCTCCTGTGTGTTGTTCCTTGTCCAAATCCCCCATCTCCTCATTCTCACCTGCTGGTCACAGTTTAAATGTGTGTACTTTTTCTGGAGGGAAACTCAGGAGCAGTTGTGTCCATGCCCTTTGACAAAACTATGCTACTTCTCGGAATGTATACTGAAGAAGCATTTAGGTAAGCGCGCCCGGGGCTTGGGCCAGGAGGCCTACTGCCTGGTGCTAGTAAGAGTGAAAACTGAGAACAACACAAACATACAATGGGTGACGAGGTCAATACATTATGGTACATTTAAATAATGCATGTTGCGTGGTCTTTAAAGAAGCTAATGTGGTGTTGTATAGACACGGAAAGACATTGATGAGCTCCTGTTATGTGAAAAGAGCAGGTCACATGATCCTGTACTACAAAGCCATTTTTGTAGAAAAAAAAATTATAAGTCCTATATCTGTGTCTCCACATAAAAATGTCTGGAAAGACATGCCAAAATGTTAATAGTAGATATTGTGGTGGTGGTATTTTTGGGCAGATACTTTTTTCTTTATGCTTATCTCCATTTTATAACTTTTCTACAATGTGTCTTACCAAGAACTGGGGGCAGGAGGCGTGGGGGAGGGGCGTAGAGGAGGGAATGCAGCCTGGGCCTCAGCTGCGTCCAGGGCCGGCCCCACACTCACTGACCTTGGCCACAATGATGAAGGCCTCCGGGTCCAGCACCAGGAGCTCCTTGTTCTCGGTGCCCAGCACCAGGCAGGACACCGCATCCTCGTCGGCCAGGTTCTTCTTCAAGGTGGTCATGGTGGTGATGACTGTCTGCAGGGGGACACCAGGGGTCAGCGGGGGGCGCCCACACACCAGCCCCACGGACACCCCACGGCCACCACTGGAGGGAAGAAAGAGAGCAAAGGGGGAGGAAGAGTACCAGAGATGTGACGTAAGTTTTATGTACGAAAGTGTTTATTGCAACACAGCCAACTTTCTAACAGGAGCAGATTGTTTAAGTTAATTATGAATTTCTACCACGTAGCCACGTAGTCATTAAAGAAAAATCACACTTTTAAAAGAAGAGTCAGTAACAGAGAGAACATTTCGAGAGAATTAAGAGGAAAAAATAGGTAAAATGTTATGTTAGTATAATCCTAGTTCAAAAACATATGAATAAGAAAAACATGCCGGCAGGCTAAACTCATAAATACAAAAATTGGTTCTATCCGGACAATGAAATCACAGGTGATGTTTAATTTCTTCATTGCGCTTTTGTAGAATTTCTACAGTGGATACATGTTCCTTTTGTAATTGTGATTGGAGAGAAAACTTATTTATTAATTAATTTTAATGTTTATTTATATTTGAGAGAGACAGAGTGTGAGTGGGGGAGGGGCAGAGAGAGAGAGAGAGAGAGAGAGAGAGAGAGAGAGAGAGACAGAATCTGAAGCAGGCTCCAGGCTCCAAGCTGTCAGCACAGAGACTGATGCAGGGCTCGAACTCATGAACCACGAGATCATGACCTGAGCTGAAGTCAGACTGAGCCACCCAGGCGCCCTGGAGAGAAAACTTTTAAAGAAGAGGATGATCCGTCTTTTAGGAATTTCTCCTATGAAAATAATTTAGCAGGACCAACATATTTCTTTTGATAAAAGTATTCATTGTGTCTTTTTTTTAATGCTTATTTTTATTTATTTTGAGAGAGAGAGAGTGTGTGCATGAGCAGGGGAGGGGCAGAGGGAGAGGGAGAGAATGAATCCCAAGCAGGCTCTGTGCTGTCAGCACAAAGCCTGATGTGGGGCTCGATCTCACAAATGGTGAGATCATGACCTGAGCTGAAATGAAGAGTCAGATACTTAACCGACTAAGCCACCCAGGTGCCCTGTGTGATTATCTTTAAGATTAAAAAAGAAGAATCGTTCTCAATGCCTAGTGGAAAGAGAAAGGAGGGTACAGACACGTGGATGTTGCTGGTTCCCAATTATAAAGCTATGATGTGTATCTCGGAAAGACTGCCTCACTCCCCTGAACTGCATCTTTGAAGCAATTTTTAATTCACGTCATGATTTTATCAGACTCAAAGATACTGACAGCTGTGGATCTAAGCTGCTGACCAGCAGGAGAGAACAATGTCTCCGACAGAACTGGTCTGAGGCTGGCCAAAAGCCGAGGCGCGCTGGTCGATGTGTTGGCTCAAGGGGTTTCCACGGGAAGCGGAGGGCTCCCGTGAGGCTTTCTCAGATGCAGAGACCAGCTCTGGGACTGGACTGAGGGTCAGCCCCGAGGTCAGGAGTCACTGGAGTTTCCTGAATAGCTTCATCAACAAAACCATTAAAATTACAATTAAGAAAAATATGAAGTGAACAAAAGGGCTACATTTCTTACCCAATGACCTGCATGTGAACAGTTATATAAACTACAAATGAAATGGTTAATAATTAAGGAAATAATCAAGGGGCCATTAAGAATGGACTTCTTTTTTTAATTTAAGCCTTTTTAAAAAAATTATTTTATATATAGAGAGAACAACTGAGGAGAGGGGGAAAGGGGGAGAGAGTGAGAACCTCAAGCAGGCTCCACGCTCAGTGCGGAGCCCGACCGATGTGGGGCTCAAACCCACAACCTTGGGATCATGACCTGAGCTGAAATCAAGAGTCGGATGCTCAACTGACTGAGCCACCCAGGTGCCCCAAGAATGGAGTTTTTAAGGACTGTTTAAATGCTCAAGATATAACGTTACATACTCAGGGGAAGCAAGTCATAAAGCATATTTATGAAGAAAGAGTACTGAAATGGTAAGAATGAGTACCTCTGGGTTGGGAGATCATAGTCATCAATATTTCTCCTTTATCCTTCTCTTTATTCTCTAATGAAAATATATTATCTTTACTCTTAAGACAATAAAAGGTACGTAAAGTTCTGTAAGTACATATATCAATTCAAAGCTGCCACTGTTGACCGGAAATGCAGAAGGCCCTGCAGCTTTGTGACCATACACTTGTGACCTGGGCTGGAAAGGAAACTACAAAGTGACACTAGTGGGGGTTGGTTGTAAAATTTACCACTGATGTTACGAGGTCCTTAAAAAAATTGTCCACCTTTTTTATTGGGCGGTAAAGAGGGAAGGGGCGTTACCTGCCGCTCCACGGACCTGGATTTGTGCTGGCTCACAAATGCCTCCATTTCACTCAGCTCCAGCTGGAGAAACCTGCGCGCACAGAGACGTGTGCCTGGGGCCGGTCCCCCCGCAGGCCATTGCACGGCCACTCCCTCCCCCGGGAGGTCCTGGGGCCCTCGTCCCCCGCAGGGTCCTTACCTGAGTGACTGTACCGACAAAGGCACCTCGGCCTTCTCTCTGAAAGGAGAGGGGCAATCGTGGCAGATTGAGTTGAGGAACAGGGCCCTGGGGTTCAACCGAGAGCACTGGGGTGAAGGAGGGGGGTGGGGGGCTGAGGGAGGGGTGGGGGGCACATGAAGGGGAAAGTGGGCTCTCACCGGATGCCTTCCAGCATCTCCTTCAGTGTCAAGGGGTCAATCTGGTCCTGTGACAGCAACGGAAGAAGGTAAGCCGGTGAGCTCCAGAGGCGGCAGGGAAGGGGGAGGACTCAGTGGCCGCCATTTTTGCCTTCTCCTTCCCATCCCCGACGTCACTTACCTCCTTGGCCTGGTTCCAAAGATCTTGTTCCAGGGGGTTTGGAGGCAGCTGGGGCAGGCTGAACTTGAAGTAGGGCCTAAGGTTCTTATACACATACACACAAGGGCCCGAAGCGAGTGCCAGAGCTGGGGTCCGGGTCTCGTGCTGCTCCATCAGGAAGGCGGTGGCCGCAGCTGGCAGCGCAGGTAACGGGCTCTCAGTCAGCACCGCGGGTCCTTTGAGCACCTTCAGGCGGGGATGCTGCCCACCTGGGCCAAGATCCCCCACCACCAGCTGTCAAAAGAGGCTACCTTATTCCAGACTCCAGGTCTAAAGACTTCTCTACTGACCTCCTTCTTGGGCTTAGGGGTTTTGTTAGTGCACATTTGTTCACTCCTATGCCAGCACATCAAAGGTGTGGGGCAAGGAGACTTCGTAATAAGGCTTGCAAGTTGTTTGACCTTGGGAGAGTTGATTAAACTTCCTGAGCCGCAGTTTTCCCACCCACAAAATGGGTCTATCTCATGACACTCATAGTGAAAATCAAATGAGGCAATGAATTACAGAACGCAGTGAGGGCTAGTGAGGAAAGGGGGCAGATGATGTTTTCGTTATTTACTCAGGAATCATTTCATCAGAGCCTCCTCCACGCCAGGCACGATGCTAGACAATGGACAGTGGCTAAAGTCACTGGGGTGCTGGACACTCGTATCTGGGCCTCCGAAGCCTGGCTTCCAAATGGGAATAGAACACAAGCACGCATGCAGACAGGATGTGCTCTGTGGACAGAGAGAAGAACCAGGCTCTCTGGTTTCTCTTTTCCACCTTCCAATCTCTCCTCCAAGCCTCTCTGGCCGCCATGCAAGCCCATTCTCCCAATCGAGGCCTTCAAGGCCTCTCTGATCTGGTTTCCAACTTGTTTTCCATCATCTTTCCATCGATGCTGTGCTCCAGCCAGAACGTCTGGATTCTGAGAATGTACAGTGTGCCAGGAGCCACACCAGGCACTACATGCATCCTTTCATCTAATCCTTTCGACAACTTATGGGACAGGTACTCTTATTAGCCCCATTTCCCAGATGGGGAAGCTGGGACTTAGAGATGTTAGGTAAAAGTCACTCAAGTAAGTGGCAGAGCTGGGACTAGAATCTAGGTCTGTCTAAGTCCAAGCCAATAGTATTGACTACTGTTTTGTTTGTTTGTTTATAGAGCTCGAGTTTGCATGAGCAAGGGCGGGGTAGAGAAAGAGGGAAAGAAAAAAATCCCAAGCAGACAGTGTGGAGCCCGACTCGGGGCTTGAACTCACAAACTGTGAGATCCTGACCTTAGCCAAAATGAAGAGTTAGACACTTAACCTACTGAACCACTGAGGGGTGTCCCTTAACTACTACTTCTAGTGGCTTTCACTTTCTAACTTCAAACTTACTCTTCCCAAATATGCTATAAACTTCCAAGTCTCTGTGCCTCCACGTGTCCTGTTCCCTCCTACTGGAATGCTTTCCCCTCTTCTCTTCTATACCTTCTTGATACATTTCTTTCATCCTTCAACACCCAGTTAGTTACATGTTACTTCCTCCTGATGCCTCCAGAGAGATTTCACTATTCACTCCCTGCTGCTCCTATAATACTTTCCCTATATTCAATTTTAACATCCACTTGTTTACTCCATAAATATTTACTGAGTACCAAATTTGTGCCAGGCACTGGACTAGATGCTGGCAATCAACAAATGAGCTCTTAAAAAAGTTATTTACCCAAAGCATTGAATATTTCACATTAGTTATTTGAGCTGTGATCTCTCTACCTTTCACTGCTATAAACCTAGTGCCAAGCACACACTAGGTACTCAGTCCATATTGTGGATAAATTAGGGGCAGCATTTGTATCTCTTTCTGACTGTGGACTGATTCATTTCTTTCTTCTTTTTTTAAAGCATAGTGGTTTTAAAAAAAATTAGTCTTTATTATTTTTGAGAGAGAGAGAGAGACAGAGACAGAGACAGAGTATGAACAGGGGAAGGGCAAGGAGAGGGAGACGCAGAATCCAAAGCAGGCTCCAGGTTCTGAGCTGTCAGCACAGAGCCCGATGCGGGGCTCGAACTCACAAACCATTAGATCATAACCTAAGCCAAAGTTGGATACCCAACAGACTGAACCACCCAGGCTCCCCGATTCATTTCTGACTTTTGTGTCTGCACAATGCCTGACACACAGTAGGGGTTCACTGTATGCTTGCCAAATTGCAGAATGCTTTATGGACAGGAATGTGGGGGCAAAAGTCCACCGAATTCCACTGTACTCTCCATGAAGGGTTTGGTTCCAGACCTGTCTTCTAACTGCCCAAGTAACAGGCCCACTGTGGGTTCGTCGCCCAGGTTGAGCAGCAGTGGAACAAACACATGACTGGGAACCCAATCCGACCCAGGTCTGCGGCTTTTTACAAACTCACAAAGCTCACTCAGCCTCTCTGAACCTATTTTCCCATTAACAAATTGGGAAAAAATAATATGTATGTGAAGAGGGTCTAGTCCAGAAATAGACACTCAGTATATGTTAACCCACTTTGAGCCCCAAATACTTCTCAATCTTTTAAAAACCTGTACCCTTAATTTTAAAATTAATTTATTTACATTTTATTTATCTTTATGTTTTAAACTTGTAATTCAACCTTTTTATTATTTAAAGTTTTCAGTCATATACAAAAGCAGAGAGATTCATGTAATTAATGAGTCCTCAAATACACACTATCCAGCTTCAAGAATTATTAGCTCATAGCTAATCTTAAAATCTATGCTTGTTATTTAAGTTTTAATGTTTACTTATTTTTGAGAGAGAGAGAGAGAGAGAGCGTGAGTGGAGGGGGGACAGAGAGAGAGAGAGAGAGAGAGAGAGAGAGAGGGAGGGAGACACAGAATCCAAAGCAGGCTCCAGGCTCTGAGCTGTCAGCACAGAGTCCGACATGTGGCTCAAATCCACAAACTGCAAGACCATGACCTGAGCTGAGGTCGGATGTTTAACCGACTGAGCCACCCAGGCGCTCCTATTTATTTATTATTTTAGAGAGAGCAAACATGCAAGCGGTGGAAGGAGCAGAATGAGAGAACGAGAGAATCCCAAGTAGGCGACAAGCTCAGTGCGGAGCCCTAGATGGGACTCCATCCCATGACCCTGGGATTATGACCTGAGCCAAACACAGGAGTCGGACATCAACAACTGAGCCAATCAGACGCCCCATGCCCTTTTAATAAACACAAAGCTTCCTCTTTCCTCCCTTCTATTTTCTCTCCAGATTCCAATACCCCACTCCCAAGCAAGGGATGTGCCCTTCCGGCAAGGAATTATGTCAAGTTAGCAACATTAAGAGGCTTTGTCTTGGTAGACTCCCCAGCAGCATTTTGTTCTGCTTTACTTTCTGCAGTCCGTATTATGAAATCAACAGGTTATCTTCACTGTCCACATAAAAATAAAATTTAACACTAAATGTGCTTTTCCAGATTATGCTGAACTCCTTTGGCGCCATCAGGAAATCTCATTTCTGATATCCCCCCACTCCCAATTCTCTTTCAGCTGCGGGGATGTGCTTACCTTGTACTCCCCATCCCCATGCAAATCTGCCAGCGCTGGAAAACACAAAAAAGCCAAAACCCGGGGTTTCAGAATGCTTGAGGCTTCAATACTGAACTCCTCCATCCCTCCAGAAGCAGGGGTTACTGGTCCAGAGACTCACCCAGGCAGGTGGAAAAGGTGTGGATGTTGGCCATGGGGTCGTAGTGTGCGTCCAGCCATTTTGAACTGACCTCGTTGCTGGGAGAGGAGGGAAAGAATCGGGGGCTGAGTCCCAAGGAAGAGGAAGAAAACTTTGAGGGGGCTAGTCTCTGAGAGTGAAGGGTGTAAGAAGCTCTGAAATGGGGTACGGAACCTCTGGATCCAAGTCCAGGCTCCACCACAGGCTCCCTGGAGTGACCTCGAGTCACTCACTCACACATATTCACTCCGTGGGCCTCAGTTTCCCTACTTAATCCTAAAATCCCTTCAAGGACTGCCGGCGCCTTCCGAGAACTGCAGGAGCTCAGATCCCATGGCCCAAGACCCCCTCTTTACATTTGCAGGAAAGGAAGCCTCGGGGACCCCGGCCTTCACCTCTCAGATCTGCCGCAGTCGGAATCCGATGAAGACGCAGCAGCCATCTTCGCAGCAGACGTCGCCTTGGCAACCGGCTTTGGCCAGCCGCTGCGCAACACCCAATAGCGCCCGGGCTCTGGGAAGCGCGCGCACAAAGGTTCCGGACACTCAGCTTTCTGGCCCAGGGCAGAGGTCACCGTACCTGAGACGCTGCCCTCTTGGTTGAGTTTCTGCCTGCTGCGGCGCGATCCTTCATCCCAGCGCATAGGGTTCATCTTTGCTCCTTCCCAGCCAGAACTTGGGGGCCCTACAGTCTCTGGGTTATTGGCAGGACCCTCTGGCCTCGAGGGGAGCCCTTCTAGTGTTTATGAGCAGTGAAACTAACTCCTCACCTTCTTCATCCTTGGCTGGAACCGGGCTGAAAAGGCGCTATGTTCTTTTTTTTTCCTTTCTTTTCTTTTAATTTCTTAATTTACATTTATTTATTTTTGAGACAGAGAGAGGCAGAGCACAAGTGGGGGAGGGGCAGAGAGAGAGGGAGGCACAGAATCTGAAGCAGGCTCCAGGCTCTGAGCTGTCGGCACAGAGCCCGACTCAGGCTCGAACCCAAAAACTGTGAGATGATGACACCTAATCGACTGAGCCACCCAGGCGCCCCAGACCCTATCCTTTCTTCCCATCTGACTCTAGCAGTCTGGGCTCAGAGACACAAAACACAGGGTTAAGAGATTAAATCCTAGGATTGACTGAAGTTGAGAGTTTCTATAGGTTTTAGTCTCCTGGAATACTTTAAAATACCGAAAATGCCACAAAGGAGGTCTGTGAAAATGGCCTGTGTTCCTCTTTGTGGCTGTCTTGTATCATCTAGAGGTGATACCAAAATCCTGTTGTAGAGGGGAGCCTAAAACTGACCTTCTTTGCCTTCCCCAGGGATCTCATTACCCTGCTGGGAGCAAATGAGAAGCGAGGCAAATCCAAGGATTCACACAGATTGCAAAGATGGTGGTTGTTTCTAATATTTATTTTTCTGGTTATAAAAGTAATACATGAAGAGCACTGATTGGGAGAGGTTTTGAGTCTTGCAGGATCTAGACACTTCTCAGAACTTCCGTTCCCTCACCTGGGAAGCAGGATAAGGAGCCTGGCCTTGCCCACTCTACCAAGGGCAGTGCAGATCGAATGAGATAACACAGGAGAAGCACTTGGTAAACTGGAAAGTGCTGACAAATGGAAGGGTTAGTGTCACCACCCTCGGGTGAGGTAGCACCAAGGTCTGAGCTCTCGCTCCTCCTGTAGCATAGTCGTGGGTTGATGGAGTTGAGGGAGGAGCTGCATAAATCGGTCTCAAGCCTGGCCAGATGGGGCCTCACTGAAGAACTTCCAGAACCGGGCATCAGCTCCGGCCAGCTGGGTGAGGATCTCCTCCAACTCGGGCCCATCCTCTGGGAAGCGCTCAGAGAAGGATCTGATGAGGCCAGCAGCTGAGGCCTCATACTCAAGAAGCTGCACTTCTGAGCCTGGGGAGGAGGAAGAAAAACAGCAACAGGGAAAGGTCTTAATAGGGAAGCAGATAATCATAATCATAGAAGCAGGTAGTTACCACGTGCCAAAAATTGTGGTCGGTGTTTTATTATCTAATTTAATCCTTAGAGGGGCGCTTGGGTGGCTGTCGGTTAAGCAGCCAGCTTCCGCTCAGGTCATGATCTCAAGGTTCATGGGTTCGAGCCCCATGTCGAGCTCTGGGCTGACAGCTAGCTCAGAGCCTGGAGCCTGCTTCACATTCTGTATCTCCCTATCTCTCTGACCCTCCCCTGGCTGCACTCTCTCTCTATGTCTCTCAAAAATAAATAAAAAGCATTATAAAATTTTTAAAAATTTAATCCTTAGAATAACTCTATGAAGAAGGAAGCGTTAAAGGGGAAGTAGTCAATAAATTGCTTCATTCATTCATTCATTCATTCACTTAATAAGTATATACTCTGGTGCCATGTTAGGTTAAACAGACAGTCCTTGACCTCTAAGAGCTTATGGTCCAGCAATTGCTTCATCTCTGACTACTATGGGACCTTGGGCAAATTTCACGACCTCTCTAAGCCTCAGTTTCCTTATCTATAAAGTGGGGATGAGCATAGTACCTCTTCTCCCAAGAAGCTATGGTGATTAAATACAGTAATGGACAGGGGCACGTGGGTGGCTCAATCAGTTGAGCATCTGACTCTGCTCAGGTCATGATCCCAGGGTCACGAGATTGAATCCTGCGTCGGGTTCCATGCTGAGCATGGAGCCTACTTAAGATCCTCTCTCTCTCCTCCTCTTCCCCGCTTGTGCACTCTCTCTCTAAAATAAATAAATATGATAATGCATGGAGTGAATGTTCAACAAGTGCTAGGTATCACTAGCATCTGAGCACCCATCAGAGTTAAAGGGGCACCCATTTAACTCACGGGCTGTTCTGAGGGTCCCCTGAATACTCATGGGAAGCATTTCCCTCCAACTTACTTCCACGGCTTTACCACTCATAGAACCTTCTTGTGTTCTCGTGGCATTGTGGGGTGTATGGAGCTAAGACCACAGGCTTTGGGTTCAGACAGCCCATGTTCAAATCCTAGTTCTGCCACCCACTAACTGCTGACCTCAGACAAATACACAGCTTCTCTGTCTCAATAGGAGTAATAACTTCCTCACTGGGTTGCTGGGAGTTAATCACAGAAAGTTTTTACCCAGTGACTGCCACATGAAAGTCCTCAAAAGTTAGTCACCAACATCATCATCATCACTATACCTTTGAAAATCCAACCTACTCTTCAGGCTCAGTTTAACCCCTTCCTCCCCAGAACTTTTACCAATTCCCCTGAAGGTGAATGTGATCTTCCCTTCTCTAAGTGTTCAGACCACCATTTGGGCCTCTTGGGTGCTTATTTTTAACGCTCCCTGCGTGTGATCATTTCTCTCTAGGTCTTATTCCTAATGGACTATGAACTCCTTGAGGCCAAGGGCCTGATTCATCTCTCCATCCCCAGGGCTGGACAACCAGAGCAAAGATGTGGTAATGAGCACTTATTATGTGTCCGGCATGATTTGTCCATCTACTCATTGGACACGCATTGAGCAACTCCTGCGTGCCAGGCCCTACACTAGCTACTTGCTGGGGATGTGCCATTCCTGCTGACATGGAGGCAAGGCAGACCGGAAAAGAGCAGATAGGGACAATGCATAAAGGGATCACTTTAGGTTAAGGGGTCAGGGACAGGCTCTCCCAAGAGGTGCCATTTTAACAGAGACCAAAATGATAAGAACAACTAACCAAAAATCAGGGGAGGACTGTGCCCAGCCGCAGAAACATTGAGTGCAAAGGCTGTGGCAGCGGGGCGAGCTCTGGGGGCTAGAGAAATGGAAAGGCCATGTACCTGGAGGCCAGTGGGTCAGGAAAGAGGGGTCCCTGAGGCCTGCTAGGGGTCAGGGTCAAATCCCTTGGAGCCTCTGGAGTGCAGCATAAAGATTTGGAAATACGCCTCTTAAATGTGTTTTCCTTGCTAGTAGTTATTTCATTTAGCCTTCACAGCTGCCCATGACCGTGGTAGTAAGGAACACTCTTCATTCGACTTTTGGTTCCTCCAGTAAAGACCTGTAAGACTTGAGCAATTTCGTCTCTGTGCTTATTTTCTTAACTGTAAAATGGGGAGAATACCTACCTTATTGGGCTATGATGTAAGGATTTATTTTTATTTTATTTTTTAAGTAAGCTCTATGGCTAAGGTTGGGCTTGAACTCACAACCGCAGGAGCCAGACAGGTACCCCTTTAGTGAGGATTTACTTAAAAAAACATTTTTTATGTTTTTATTTATTATTGAGATAGAAACAGAGCATGAGTCGGGGAGGGGGAGAGAGAGGGAAACACAGAATCTGAAGCAGGCTCCAGGCTCTGAGCTGTCAGCACTGAGCCCGACATGGGGCGCAAACCCACAAACTGTGAGATCATGACCTGAGCCGAAGTCAGACGCTTAACTGACTGGGCCACCCAGACGCCCCGACCTATGGTGAGGATGTAAAGGGCTAACCCACGAAAAGCACTAAGAGCTTGAAGGAAGTACCTCATTTAGGGTCGCTACAGTGTCAGCACACAGTCAACACTGGCTTTATGAATAAAGACACCCAAGCCAAGAGAGGTTAAGTGATTAGGCCAAGGTCACAGGAACAGCTCTGAAGTTCATGCTCTAACCACTGCATGGCACCACCTCTGCTTAGATCTCTCATGTGACAGGGGTCAGGAAAGAGGAGTCAGGAGGTGAGAGGAAAGTGAATGCAGCAGGGGGCTGGGACCCAGGGGCCTCTAATACAACAGGTTCAAGTGCCGGGCAGACAGGGAGGAAGAGAGGGACCATGGGGCTGCTGATCTCTCTGCTGGGCTCTACAGAGTCGCACTGTCCCTAGGGCTCCACCAGCCTGTGGGGCTCCAGCTCACTGGCTGCCCTGACCTCTCCTCATCCCCAGGCACCGACAAGCCTGATTCTCCAGGACCATTCCTGGCCTCCCCATAAGCCTGAGGGGCGGTTCCACCAGCCCCTGCTCTGCTGGGCCTCCTCAAACCTCCAGTCACTGTCCGGAGTGTCGCGCAGCACAAGCCGGTGTGTAGGAGGGGGAGGGGTAGATGCAGAGGTTCTGGAGTGGGGTTGGCATGGGGAGGACCGTGGCAGGAGGGAGAGAGACAGGAGTCACCTCAGGTAGCCTTTCCTGAGCCCGGGGATTGGTTCCAGGCCTCTTTTGTTTCTCATGGGGCCCTGAATGCCACCCCTGCCCCCCATCAAAAGAGGCTCGGCAGTCTGTTACCTTCAAGACGAGTATTGGGCTGAACGATGAGCTTCCGAGATTCCTTGCGAAGCAGCACCGTGTCCCTGAGAGTGAGGAAGCGCTCGGGGGGCGCGTCGGTGACCGCCGCGTACCCCTCATACAGGGCCCGGCCTCCGGCCACGTCGCCCGTGGACTTCAACACCTGTGGGAAGGCAGGAAGAATGAGTGCCTATGACAGGCAACTATCACCCTCCATGGGGCTTTGCCAGGGGCCGCAGCCGACTGTGCCCAGCCCTGGACAGTATCTGCTCTCTCCTGGGGCTACTGTGCGGAACATGGAGAAATGTAGATAAAGGGCTTAGCTCAGAGTAAATGCTCAGTGAAGTGAAGCTAGTGTTTCTCATTTGGTTGGCTCATTTGACCTCAAGATAGAGAAACCATTACCATCACCTTTTTTTTTTAATTTCACATCTACAAAATAGACAGTATATATATTAGGTTATAATGTATGGGCTATAAAGAATGCAATACATAGATTATAAAAAATAATAAGACATTCATGCAACCAGCACCCAGCTTGACTTAGCTCCTTCCTTTTTGAAAAAAAATTAAGTTTTTAAAAAAGTATGTATTTATTTTTGAGAGAGAGAGCATGCGCGTGAGCACGGGAGGGGCAGAGTGAGAGGGAGAGACAGAGAATCCCAAGAAGGCTCTGCACCATCAGTGTGCAGCTTGATGCAGCGCTTGAATCCATGAACCGTAAGATCATGATCTGAGCCGAAATCAGGAGTCCGATGCTTAGCTGACTGACCCACGCAGATGCCACTACACCAAAAAAAATTTTTTTTGTTTATTTTTGAGAGAGAGAGAGACAGAGCGTGAGTGAGGGAGGGCCAGAGAAATAGACGAGACACAGAATCTGAAGCAGGCTCCAGGCTGAGCTGTCATCATGGGTCTTGAAGCGGGGCTCAAACCCCACACAAACTTCGAGATCATGACCTGAGCTGAAGTTGGACACCCAACCGACTAAGCCACCCAGATGCCCCCCATTTTTTTTAATTAAGTAGACTCCATGCCCAACATGGGGCTAACTCATGATGTCAAGAGTGGCATGCTCTACCTGACTAACCCAGCCAGGCACCCCAAGTTAGTTTAGCTCCCTTCTTGACCGTTTCCTGGGGCTTCCTGTCCAATGAAATAGTTCTCGATTCTGTGCTTATCATTTCCCTGTGTTCCCGGAACTCTGCTCTCAACCATGTTATTTTAACTTTTGCTTATGTCCTGTGATTTGCTTTTTCTGCTCAGTTAATGTTTGAGATTCATTTGTGTTCATGCATGAAGCTATCACTCACCGTTCTTACTCTGTTCCAGTATTCCACTTAAACACACACACAATTTAATCTCTTCCCATGCTGATGAGCAGCTTGTGCTATTTGCCATTTGGCACCACTGCGGACACCCTGTGCATCTCCTGAAGAACAGAGTGAACAGACGCAGGTTTCTCTCGGAGAATCATTTGTTTGGAGGTCAGAGGAATGCTCAACCTTAGATCAGCTGCCTTGTTCTCCAAAGCTGTTGCACCAGGCGATGGTCTCAGAAGCAGCAGCTGGCAGTCCTGACCACTTGGTATACCTGCCTGGTGTTAGCAGTTCTTCAGTTTTGCCAGGCTAGTGGTATAAACCTCCAGTGGTTTAAGCTGCGCTTTCCTGACTGCTCGAGAGGTTGAACGCCCTCCCATAAGTTGATGTATTATTCATTTTCCTCTCCAGTTCATGAGTTTTGCTCATTTTTGTGTTGGGTTGTCCTTTCTTCACCTTTTGTTTTTTTTTAAGTTCTTTATTTATTTAAATACTAACCTTTTGTTAACACATATGTGGTGAATATTCTATCTTGGTTTAAGATTCATCTTCTCACATTCTTGATGGTAACTTTTAATGAATAAAAGCTATTTTTATTTGTATTTTTTTAATGTTTACTTAACTTTTGAGAGAGAGAGAGAGAATGAATGTGAGTAGAGAAGAAGCAGAGAGGGACACATAGAATCCAATGCAGGCTCCGAGCCCGGAGCTGTCAATACAGCCTGACATGGGGCTTGAACCCAAGAATCATGATCATGATCTGAGCCGAAATTGGACACTCAACTGACTGAGCCATCCAGGCGCTCCTTTTATTTGTGGTTTTAACTTAATCTTAAAGATTTAGTTTTTTATTCAAATTTACTTTATTTTTAAATGTTTAAATGTTTATTTGAGAGAGAGATACAGTGCTTGCATGCAGTGGGATGGGAGAGGGAGGGAGACAGAGAATCCTAAGCAGGTTCTATGCAGACAGTGGGGCTCGATCCCATGAACTGTGAGATCATGACCTGAGCCATGTCATATACCAGAGTCAGTGCCTGGCTCTTGGTTCATTCTACCAGTCAATTTGTCTGTTCCTGCCACAGGGCCACACTGAACTTAAAAATCGTAGAATAAATTTTGGTATCTGACCTGTTTTGCTTCAACAGTGTCCTGGGTCTTATCTGTGATCATTTAAGCTTCCATCTAAGTTTTGCAAATTCAGCTTGTCAAGTTCCACAAAAAACCCTCTTGGGACTTTATTCAATCTTGTGAAACTCTTTATTTATTTCAACAATTTGTAGATCATTTCGGCTTGCCTAGTCATATAGTCTGCAACATGAAGAGTTTTGTTTTTTCCTTTTAAATGCCTAAACTTTACTTTCTTCTTGTTTCCTTCTAAAACCTAAGACCTTCAGTAAATTGTTGATCAAAAGTGGAAATAGGGAACATTTTTGTCTTCTTTCTGATTTTTATTTTATTTTATTTTGGTCTTCTTTCTGATTTTGTTTTTTTATTAAACATTTTTTTAATGTTTATTTATTTCTGAGAGAGAGATAGAGTGCGAGTAGGAGAGGGGCAGACACAGAGAGAGACATAGAATCCGAAGCAGGATCCAGGCTCCGAGATGTCAGCACAGAGGCCGATGCGGGGCTCGAACTCACAAACTGTGATATCACGACCTGGGCTGAAGTTGGACACTTAACTGACTGAGCCACCCAGGTGCCCCAGTTCTTTCTGATTTTAAAGGGAGTGTTGTAGCGTTTCAACAGATGACAGTTATTATATTTTCATTTTTTGAGGCATTATCAGTTAAGGAAATTCTTTTCAACTTGAGTTTTCTAAAATTTTTTTTTATTATAATGGATATAAAGGACTTTTAAGAGCTTTTTCTAAATTTATTGATATGATGGTGGTTTTCCTCTTTTAATCTGTTAATATGTGATTTTCATAAACATATTTTCTAAGACTAAATAAACCTTGCATTTCTGGGATAACTCAAGTTGGTATTTTTTAAGAGTTGGTCTTCTAGGATTTTGTCTAGAATTGTGGCATTTTTACATTTTCCTTTTTGGATCTATCTTTGACTTTGGTATCCAGGTCAAACTAACATCATAACATGAGGTGGAGAACATTTCTCTTTTTCCATTATCTGGAAGAGTTTATGTAAAATTGGTACCACCTGTCACCTGAATATTCTGAAGGATTCAGCTATAAAACTCTGTGGGCTTAGATTTTTTGCATGAAGACATTAGATCACTGATTTAATTTCTATAATGGCTGAAGACCATTCAAGTCATCTATTCATAAATGGACTTCAATATGCTTTATTTTTCTAAGAATTTGTCCACTTCATCAAAGTTGTGAATTTTATTGCCGTACGTTTTTGATATATTTGTACTTACATGCCCTTTAATTTTCTACTTTTGTTTGTGTCTTCACTCATTTTCTTGTCAAATCTTGTCAAATGTTTGTCGATTTTATTATCTTTTCAAATAATCAACTTTGGGCTTTTTGGTCTTCTCCGGAGTTGTATTTCAGCTCCTTTGTGTCTGCTCTTCTATTTGTGATTTTTCTCCTTCTATTTTCTATGTATTTCCTTCTCCTCCCTGAATTCTTAAACTTGATGGATTTATGAATTGGGGCCATTAATCAGTTCTAGGAAATTCTCAGCCATTATCTCCTCTAATATGTCTTCTCCCACCTTCTCTCTCCTTTCCCTTTAAAGCTTCATTTTACGTCCTTAGACCTTTTCACACTGTCTCCCATGACTCTTCAGCTCTCTTTTAAATTTATTTTTCTTTTTTCGTTTCCTTTTTAAGGTTTTTTTTTTTTTTTTTTTTTTTTTTTGAGAAAGAGAGGAGGATGGCGGGGGTAGAGAGAGAGAATCTCAAGCAGGCTCCATGCTCAGCATTGAGCCCAATGCAGGGTTCAGTCTCACAAACTGAGATGATCTGAATCAAAACCAAGAGTTGGACACTCAACTGACTGCGCCACCAAGATGCCCCTCTTTTAAAATGTCTATCTTTGTCTCTGTGCTACATGGTGTATATATTCTTTTATCTTTAGCTGAATCTAAAACCTGTTTAACCTGCCTATTTTTAGCTTCAGTGGCTGGGTAGTTTATTTTTGGGATTCCATTTGATTCTTTTCCAAGTATCTGACATTTTGTGGGTCTGATCCTTACTTCTGCTGATTTGCAGGTGGCAAAGCAGGACTTCTACTAGGGCTCCCACCAGGTAAGCCTCCTCTTAGACCTAGGGCTACAGGGTTACTAGCTCTGGAGTAAAGAAAACCAATGGGGACCTCCAAGGAATCTGTGAAAGAGAACACCTGGTCTGTCTGTCTGTCTTCCCAACAGTACTGAGCACACTGAAGTACTGAACACACATTCATCAGGCTGACATGTCAGAACCCATGGGCTTAAACTGGAGAGCTGGTAACATGGATGCCAGTGGGAGGCAGATGGTATCATAAACCTGACCCAGGCAGGTGCGGGTAATAGGGAGCAGACCTGCCAATCTGGAGAGTCATGCCATGTCCCAGTGACCAAAAGTGGTGGCTCCTGCTCAATTTCAGGCAGTTGTTTCCGTGGGACTTGAGCCTATCGATGCCAGTCCTTCCAGGAAAACAGAAATACAGACTTATACCCAACCTTGCCAATTTTCACAATACATTGTGGGCCAGAATGGGCTGTGTTTGTGACCCTGGCTGAAGCCTCTCCTTATGGAAATGCCTTCACCTTCCCTGATGCTGTCTCCGTGCTGTGCTCTTGGCTTTCACGAGGGGGCTCATAAAAGAAATAGCCCCACCAGAAATGCTTCCATATTCCGTTTCTTCTGTAAAACTGTTGCCGAGGTTGTACGGTCCATCCAGCTGAACGATTCCTCTTCTACAGAGACCCACCTCGTTCAGCCCTGGAATGGAACACTCTGTGCTTGCTCGATGCTCAGTCACAGTTCGATATTGGCCTAGGATTTGGCAGATTTGACTCCTTCATCTAGTGACCTCATCATCATCATCATCATCATCATCATCATTATCATTAACAAACTACTTTGGAATAATTCGGATACGCAGAAAAGTTGCAAAGATAGAACAGAGAGTTCTCATAAGCCCCTTGCCCAGCTTCTCCTGTTGTTAACAGTGTACAAAAATGTTATATTACTGTCAGCTGAAGTCTAGACCTAATTTAGATTTCACTAGTCGTCCCATTAATGGCCTTCTATTCTAGAATCTAAGACATCATATTGCATTTTGCAGCTACTGATTTTGAATTTCTAATTTTATTTTCCTTTAACAACCAAATATCTTTTATTTAAAAAATGCCTTTCTGGAAACAGGCAGGAGTATAATCATGGAGGCATTTGCTGAATTGAAAAGCTGGGCTTTCTATTGATTGAAAAGGCCGGCAGGACCCAGTTCCAATGGAAGGTGCTGCACCATGAGGAGGGAGCCGTCAGGGATTCATAAACTTTGCTGAGTGTCAGGCTCACCCAGCAGGCAGGCTAACATGCATATTCCTGGGCCCTGCTCTCACAATTTCTGAATCAAGTCTGGGGAGAAGGTACCCAGGGATCCGCATTTGTAGCCTGCTCCTCGGTGGTGCTGATGCTGCTAATCCACGGACCACACCTAATGTCACGCTGGCTCGGAGAAAATGACATTCAATCTGCTCAGTATGTTGTTTCATGTGATTCCTGCCAGGTGAGGCAGGGGCTGTATCCCATTTAACAGATGAGGAAAGTGGTGCCCAGCAAGGCACAGTACGTTGCCCCAGTCACACAGCTGGTTAATACCGACGTCAGAACCCCCAAAGGTCCCGACTCTAAGTATCCCCAGGTGGGAGGGCAGCCAGGGCCACGCTGACCACTGTCTTCAACCTCCTACGCTCCAGGCCTCCTTCTGTCCCTCAACCCACAAAGCCCATTCCAATCCCCAAACCAGACTTTCTGCTTCCTGTTTCTTTTGCTCCTACATCTTCTCATAGGTGGTTCCTCCTTGCCGCTCAAGTTCCAGCTTAAATACCATCTCCTCCAAGAAGCCTTCCTTGACCGCCCAGGCTAAGGGGTAGCTGCATCCCTTTCCCCTCCAATCTCACTTGTTATCACATCACCGAGTTTTACTGCCTTCACAGCTCTTGTCATGATTTGAAATGATCTCATTCATTCACTTGTTGTTTACATCTTATTGTTTCCTTTCTCAGTAATAAGCCTTCCCTTCATCTCAGTGCCTGGCACGTGGTAACACTTGGTATACAGACTTGTCAAGTGAATGAATGAATGAATGAATGAATGAATGAATAAGTGGATGATCAGAGGGCTACAAGGTGGTGCTGGAGAGTAAGGCTGGAGGGCAAGAAGCCCCCCACTTACCTGAAGTCTCCTGAGGAACCTCTCCAGGGCTGGCTTGCCCACAGGCCGGATCTTGTTGCGGTCCAGGCGGACCCGGGCATCCGGCCGCCCATCAGTGCCTGTGGTGGGAGTGACAGTGACGAGTCCCTCGCCAGCCTCCAGCAAGACCCTCAGGATCACAAACCGGGCCTGCATGTGGGCCTGCCAAAGCGAAGGAGAAAGGAATCATGTGCAGCCCTGATTTAAGAGCTTGGGCCTAATATACAGTACATGGTCATTAACTGTCAATTATTCTTACCATTGTATTCTCTCTCATTCCGTGGGTCTTTTTCTGCCTAATCCTCCCCCCTGAAATGCTCCCTCCCCGATCACGAGGGAAGACAGGCTGCCCTGGGAAACAGGAAGGCTTTTTCCAGGCAGGACCATGCGCCCTATGCTCCCCTTTGCCGCCCAGTATGCCTTTCACTGCTCCAAACCCCACCCCGACGACAGCAGGTACCCCTGGATCCCCCGCGATCCAGGTGACCAAGCACTTTCTCGTCCACAACCGTGTTTGCATTCAACAGTGGGACCAAGTGGGCATCAGGATCCCCAGTTTACAGATGACAAAACAGAGGCCCAGAGAGGTGAACTGACTTGCTCGGGGTCACACAGCTTTAGAGAGCAAGGACTCGCACCTAAGTTTCCTGACTCTAAAACGTGTGCTCTTTTGATGGTGCAAGATCGCCTCCTCAGAACATACTCTGTGTAACTTTTAAAAACATCCCTGTTGATCACCTTATTTCTGAAATACATCTCGTAACTGAGCGGTCTCGCCTAAAGCTCTGGAGGCACACTGCTCGGATTTGCATCCTGGCTCTGCTACGTACCAACAAGTTACTCCATCTCTGTGCCTCCATTTCCTCAGGTCTACAATGAGAGTAATAATAATATACCTACCTCCTGGGGTTGACGCCGGGGACAAATGAGTCAATTCCGGTAAAGTGCTAGAAACATGTGTGGCACAGAGGAAGTCCTACGCAAGTCAACTATTAGCAGTCGTAGTAAAATCACCTCATCCGATTTGCCATCAGAAGGGGGCAGGAGGATTATTACTCCCATTGCACAGACAGGGACACTGAGGCTCAAACAGTGTGACGTACCCCCCACATAGGCAGTGGGGTCTGGGACTTAGAGCCAGTTCATGTAGCTTGTAGGGAGATACGGTTGTCCAGTCCCTGCACCTGGAGTCCTGCCCTTGGCCCTCACCTGTCTCCAGCTGGAGGTCTCAGGGGTGTAGAACTCCAGAGCGAGCAGCCCGGCCCGAACCATGTTGAGCCAGTTCACGTAGATCACATCTTCCGCATCAGCCCCCTCAAAGCCGAAGATCCTGGGGGAGGGACAGGGGGTGGCAGGGGCTGTCAGAGGCTGCCTGGGTCTCGACACCCCACCAGCACGCCCTCTGTCCACACAGGGGGCCCACCCCCCATGCCTGGTGCTCATACTCCAGCACTTGGGGGTTGAGGCAGAGGTAGAGGCCCACGCTTTCAGCCCGGCATTCTTCGTAGCTAGAGGCGATGGTGCTGAACTTGCTGTCCCAGGTCTCCCCGCTCCGGTACCAGCTCTGAATCTGGGAAGGGAGGCCCAGGAAGCAGGCTTAGGGGCAGCAGCTACCCCAGCCATGCCCAGCCCAGCACCCTGGGGCTCCGCCGAGGCTGCCCTCACCTGCTCCCCCGTCTCAGGGTTGATCACTGTCTCCTGGTCAAAGTTAAATGCTCCTTTCTCATCCTGCAAAAGGGTCATGACACGAGACGCGTGAGGGAAAGGTGCCTCTGCCCGGGCCCAGTACGTCAGCCCGGGGTTCCAGGGCCGTCCACACACTGCTGCCTCCAAACCTGAGTCCTGTGACACCGGCTGCCCTCTCAGAACCCCCGGTCACTTGAAAACCCGGACCCAGGATCTCCAGACCCCAGATATGTACCAGTGGCTGGGCCAGAAAGCTGCTGCCCCTCTATGTGCTTCCCAGCCCCTGGCCACACACTGCCGGAGACCACAGCCTGTGATTCTCTACTTGAAATAAGCATCAGCCTCGCTATCCACTCCATGTGCCAAGGGCATTTTATGCACCATCCATTTACTCCTCACAACCCCCCACCCCCAAGAAGGTCCTATTACCCTACCTCACAGAGGAGGAAACTGAGGCTCAGGAGACTACGAGCCCCAAAGAAGCTCACAGCACATAATCTTCGCGCACACTATCTCAACAATGACACTCATTTCCAGAGGGGCTACTGCGTCAGGCAAGCCCTAAAGCTTTGCTTTTATTCCTCATAATAGCCCATATGGTAGGAGTCAGGGTCCCTGTTTTACAGATGGGCCAAATGAGGCTCATTACAGAGAACTGACTTATCCAAGGACACAGCGTGGTCACATTTATCCACATTTCCCTGTGACTTCAAAGCCTGGACAAGGGCCCCGGGCCCGGCTGCTGTCCCAGTAGCTGCTCTCCAGATCCTTCTGACCTCCAGCCCCTCCCCAGTCAGCGAGGTGCCCCATGTCACAGGACGCAGGCCCAACCCAGAACCCAGCTCCCTCCGATGTCCTGGCCCCAGCCGCCTCTGGTCATCTCATTTGTGCAGCTATAGGCTGGCGGTCCAGGATGGGCTCTGTTCAGCCTGGTAGAAAGCTTGTCTGTCTTCTCCAGACTCCCTGAGTGGTTGTCAAAGGGGCTGCAGCCATTCTGGCCGGCTGGCAGGAAGGGGCTGCTCTGGGGAGAAGTGACTCCCTATAATGCCAGCAGAGATACAGGCTCTAGGGACCGGTAAGCAGTACAAAGACCACGCTGCAGCCTCAGGACTGGGAGTAGCCAGACTGGCCCTCACAGCCTCCCAGTCCCTGGGGCTGAGTCACACCCCCAGGGCAGGCTTCCCTGGCCCGAGCCACACAACTCTCTGTTGAGGAGACCTTAGCTGGACTGTCCTGCAGGCCCTGCACCTGAGGCTCCTGGGACGGGGAGGGGGAGACAGGAACTCCCATCAGTAAGGGGCCATTTCCCCCAGGGAAGCCAGGGCCCCTAAGGGTAAAGGCTCAAGCAGCTTCACCGCAGGTGGGGTGGACGGTGGGGGAGGGGGGGCCTCAGGCGCTGCTCACCTGCACGAAGAGCTTGCCGCTGCCGTGTCCCAGCAGCTCGTGCAGTCCCACCTGCACATCAAAGGAGGGTCCCTTCCAGCGGATGTACAGGTCCTGCCAAGACAAGCAGAGACCCGCGCTGTCTGTGGCCCCACCATAGCCACACAGCCCGCCAAGGCCCCTGCTACTGGGCAGAGGGCCCGCCTGGCCCACCTGATCCTTGCAACAACCCAGGAGGAAGGAACTGCCTCCACTGTTCGGCGGGTGGGCAAACAGGCCAAGTGGTAGGGCCACGAGGCCAGGAAGCGGTCGGCCTGCTCCTTCCTCTCCCTGCCCAGGGCCCTCTGCCTTCCCGTGTCAGCTGAAGTCAGGCCAGGCCCAGCCCAGACCCTCGGGCTGCCAGTGCCCACCTTGTCATCCTCCTCCAGGAAGGTAAGCTTCTCCCGCTGCGTAGCGTAGGCCACAGCCAGCACGTTCCCCAGTGACACGTTCTTAAAGCCTTCTGTCTGCCTTAGGTCATCATCTGGAGAAGGCGGGGAGGGAACCGGGGAGAAGGGCCAAAAATCAAGGGCCACAGACAAGGAGTCCAGACCAGGGGACCAGGCTGGGATGGAGAACTGAGTAGGGCAGCATGCGGCCGGGGTGAGTGTGTGTGAGAGGGAGGGGCGACCCGGGAGGCTTGGGGGGTGGGAGGGGAAGGCCGGAGGGGTGGGGTCCAAGGAAGCTCACAGTTGGGGATGTTGATGCCAGCAGGGATGCCAGAGCCAGAGAAGGTGAGAACGTCCAGGGAGGTGAAGTCGGGGGTGAGGAACTTGTCCTTCTCGAAGGCCGGGGGCCAGGGCAGCTCCTTCAGCAGCTGTTCCGCACTTGCCACCAGACACTCAAACTTGGCACTCATGGCCTTGTTCACCATGGCCACAAAGCCTGCAGGGACGGACGTGGGCTGTGGGCTGGCAAGGCTTGGGAGGGTCCTATGCCCCACTTCCAGCCATCATGCAGGTACAGAATGCCCATTATGTCCAATACCCTTTGCTGGTCGGAGAGGAGAACAGTGACCCAGGCCCCGCCTTCATGGAGGTCACTGGGGTAGGAGGGTTGTAACCCAGTGAGAAGGCTTCACTGGGTAACATCTGAATGGATTTTTTTTTAAATTTTTAATGTTTTTGAGAGAGAGACAGCATGAGCAGGGGAGGGTCAGAGAGAAAGGGAGACACAGATTCTGCAGACAGGCTCCAGGCTCTGAGCTAGTTGTCAGCACGGAGCCTGATGCGGAGCTCAAACCCACGAACTATGAGATCATGACCTGAGCCAAAGTCGGATGCTTAACCGACTGAGCCACCCAGGCGCCCCACCTGAATAGATTTTAAAGGAGATGGCGGGGAGGACATAGAGGGTGGTGGGTAAAGGATCAGATACCCAGGGGAAGGAACTTCCTGAGTAAAAAAGATGCTCTTCTTTTTGGGGAAACTGAGCTGTCCTGCATGGCTAGAGCGTCTGACTTTTAAGGTGGTGACTGAGGCCATTATGCAGGAGAACTGGATTGCTCCTTTTAGATTCAATGCAGTTGGAGTTCCTAGCGTAAAGCACAGTTTCCAAAGTTGCACTCCATAAAATGCTGTTTCTATAAGAGACTTTATAAAGAAAGAGCTTCTTGGTTAAATAAGTTTGGATAACACTATATGCCCTATCTCTAACTTCTTAGAGATTTCTAATGTACGTTTGTATATTAGAGGTACTGAAGAGTCCTGTGGGCAAGATCCCTTGCCGCTTAGCACTGAACCCTTCTTGGTGTAATTCCTGTTAACCCTGCATGAACTGTAACTTGGAAAGGCCTGGCCTGGACTGCTTGCAGGTCAGACTCTTGCAAAGAACAGATTAACTTGGCCAAGGGTTTAGACTGGACAAAGCCTCCCCGTCTGGAGCCACTCTGTCCGGTGGAACTGACACACCAGGCCAGGAAGACAGGATGATTAAAATAGCCAAGAAGAGGGGCACCTGGGTGGCTCAGTCGCTTAAGCATCTGACTTCAGCTCAGGTCATGATCTCACAGTTCGTGAGTTCAAGCCCCACATCATGCTCTGCACTGACAGCTCAGAACCTGGTTCGGATTCTGTGTCTCCCTCCTGCTCTGTCCCTCTCCCACCTGTGCTCTCTCTCTCTGTCTCTCTCAAAAGTAAACAAATAAACATTAAAATAGCCAAGAAGATGGGCGCTGGGGTGGCTCAGTTGGTTAAGCCTTCAACTTTGGCTCAAGTCATGATCTCACAACTCGTGGATTCCAGCTCCGCACTGGGCTCTGTGCTGACAGCTCAGAGCCTGGGACCTGCTTCGGATTCTGTGTCTCCATCTCTCTCTGCCCCTCTCCTGCTCACATGCTGTCTCTCTCTCTCAAAAATAAATAAATATTAAGAAAAAAATTTTGAAAATAGCCAAGAAGAGAAAGCAATCTCAGGGATTGGTTAAATAAATTAGGGGGCAGCCATATGATGGCACATCACGTAACTGTTGGACATGTAGTGCAATATCAATGTCATGGGAAATTATAATATTATGCAGCTACTAAAAAGAACACAGGGGGAGCCTGGCTGGCTGTTGGCAGTGCATGTGCTCTTGATCTTCGGGTTGTGAGTTCCAGCTCCATGTTGGGCATGGAGCCTACTTAAAAAAAATAAGTAAGTAAAAATAAAAAGAACTTTGGAGTGCCTGGGTAGCTCAGTCAGTTGACTATCCAACTTCGGCTCAGGTCATGATCTCACAGTTCATGAGTCTGAGCCCCACATTGGGCTCTGTGCTGACAGCTCAGAGTCTGGAACCTACTTCGGTTTATGTGTCTCCCCCAGCCCCCGTCCCTCCCCCACTCTCTCCCTCTCTCTCACAAAAAGAAATAAACATTAAAAAATTTTAATAAAAAAATAAGTTAAAAATAAAAAAGATAAAAAGAGCATGGCAGGTTGATATGTACAATTTGAAAAGATATCCAAAATATTCACACAAAAGCAAGTGGCAGAATACTACATATAGCTTGATCTCATTTACCTGGACGAATTAAAAGTTGTGTGTGGGGTGTGTGTGTGTTGTGTGTGTGTGTGCGCACATGCGTGTGCTCACACAAAGCTCTGGAAGACCTATAGTCAACTGTGAACTGTGGTGACCTCAGGAAGGGAGTGTCACAGGGCGAGGAATGTCACATTTTATCCTACATACTTATGTATTGTTCCAATTACTTACAACAAATGTGGATTTTTAAATCCCTCCCACATGTTTAAACATTTACAGCTCTATATAAAAACAAAAACCACAATGTACATTCCTAATTTTAAACCTTGAGGTGGGTGCAATCACAGATGATTTTTTTTTCTGTATTTTCAAAATTTGTGACCATGATCATGGACTAGTTTTCTAATAATCACAATGAATTATGGTAAAAAGGGGAGCCTCTGAGATCAAGGCTGCTCAGGGGGTTCTGGGGTCTTGACCCTGAGAGAGGCCTGGAGAATTGGGACCCAGGCAGGGATGTGGCAGGTGCGGGCACCTGTCCTCCCCTCTGGTCCTGCATCACCTGCCCCCTCGGCCTGCATCTACGCGCTCAGATCTCAGGCACCCCGATGGGCTGTTGGGACTTTCCTCTGCGCTCCCAGGCTAATCTCTCCGGCTTCTAGCAGGTGGGTGTTCCAGACGCTATCTCCAGGGGCTGGGGAGGCTAAGGCTTCGCACAGAAGTAAATCCTCAGGCTGGATGCCTGGGGATATGGGCACAGGCATGGAGGCTAAGGCAGCCTGCCACCTGCCCTGGGATGACAGCAGCCAAGTCAAGTTCACAATCATGATGTTAATTATGCTCCGGGTCACCCAGCACCTTTCATGTGCCTGGCATCATGCCGAGCAGCCTATACAGAACACCTCATTTCCCACGACACCCAAAAGGGAGTGTGGGATGCTTATTTCTGGGTTTACGCAGCCGGGGAGGTCACACAGCTGGTGAGTGGCAAAAAGGGGCTCTGGCTCAGAGAGCAAAGGCAGAACAGCAAAGTGGCTCGGAGCTGAGGGTCCGGGCCTGGCCACTCACCAACCTCAGTAACCACCTCTGTACCTTGAGGATAGCAATTCTCGTGGGCTGACGGCGTCCAAAGGAGAGGATATACTTAAGTGCTACACGGTAAATTATCAACACTGGTTACTGTTATTATTACTGCTAAGGGGGGAGGGGAGAACCCTCGGGGGACACGGGGTACGGGTTTGCAAGCTGACCCCTCTCCTCCCAGAAGTTACCTTCAAACTCTCCACGGGAACCAAAGGGGTCTCGGTAGCTCTCGATGAACCCGATGTAACTGGGGGAGAAAAGGGCAGAGATAGAAGAGGGGCAGGCAGGAGGGGGGCAGCGGGGTGAAGGCTGGTGCCTCACCTCTCCACGATGGGGCCTTTGTCCTGTATCCAGAAGCGGGAGCCCCTCTTGTGGGCCTCGATGGAGCCCTGGGTGAAACTCTCTACGTACTGAGCCAGCATCTGTTCCTGCCGGCTGTTGGCTGCATATGCCTGGGGGTGAGCAAGGGTCGGTCAGGCCACCCGCCTGTCCTGACGCCTGTCCCTGCTGTCCGCGGGGATCCGGAGCTCGCACACCTCAGCCCCCGGCCAGCCCCACCTTGGCTTTCTCCAGCTGCTCCACCACCTTCTGGAGGATGGGTGCGTAGTCGCCCCGTGTCACCTGAAAACGGCTCCCCCGGAATTCATAGCTCTTCAGCCTGGAAGCCATTTCGGAATGCAGAGCAGGCTCTGAGGGAAGGAGGGTTGCTAGTTAAGACACCCCAGCAGGCTCTCACTGCGATATTCTTTTACTCTACGATCTTCAATGACTCCCCACTGCCTAAGGAAACTAGTATAAACTTTAACTTTCAAATACATATAGATTACATAATATGAAATGCTTTTTATTTTTAGAGAGAGAGTGAGGGTGCATAAGAGGGGGAGAGGGGTAGAAGGGGAGAGAGAGAATCTAAGCAGGCTCCACATCCAGCATGGCGCCCAACACGGGGCCTGATCCCACAACCCTAGGATCACGATCTGAGCCAAAATCCAGGGTTGGACACTCAACTGACTGAGCCACTCAGGCACCCCCATACTATGAAATGTTCTAAGTGCTTCACACAGGTTAACTCACTGAAGCCTCACATCAACTCTAGGGGGAATGATCTCCAGTTTACAGATGAGGACAAAGGCACCGAGAGGTTAAAGTAAGTTTCCAAAGGTTACACGGGCAGCAAGTGGCAGAGCAGGATTCAAACCTAGGGTGGCAAACTGCATCTAAGAAGACAGCCGTCCCCTAAACATGATCACACCGAGCCTTACAAGGAGACAAGAGGGCGAACAGGAAGGAGGAGATGTGATGAGAGAAGGAGGCTGGAGAGGGGGGAGGAAGGAGACATGAGCCGACGGGAGCTGGTAGCCTCTAGAAGCTGAAGCTGAAAGACTATTCCCCCTGGAGGCTCCAGAGGGACCTGACTTTGGACTTCTAGAACATGACAGAATATATGTGATTTTTTTAAATACTTATTTATTTTTGAGAGACTGAGAGAGACAGATCATGAGCAGGGGAGGGGCAGAAAGAGAGGGACACAGAATCAGAAGCAGGCTCCAGGCTCTGAGCTGTCAGCAGCACAGAGCCGGATGCGGGGCTCGAACCCATGAACTGTGAGATCATGACCTGAGCCGAGGTCGGACGTTCAACCGGCTGAACCACCCCCAGGTGCCCCCAAATATATGTGTTTTGCTTGTTGCTGCTGCGCAGTAAGATGTATTTCTAGACTATATTTAAGAATGAAAGATAACCACGGTGTCTCCCATGACCCAACCTGACATTTCCCATGTCCTAAGGTGACATCCCCCATTAGGATGCGTCATTAGGATCCCTCCTCTTGCCGCCGGGCAGGCTTGTGACTATGGAAGGGATGCCGTGTGACTGCCGAGGCCAGGTCATATACGGTGACACAGCTCCTGCCCGGCTCTCTGGGAACGCTAGCCACCGTGAACCAGGTGACGGAACCACATGAGGCACTCTGGCCGACAGTCCCTGCCGAGGTCCCGGCCCACAGCTAGCGTCTGCCACCAGATTCGTGAGTGAGAGCCTGCAGGTGACTCCAAGCCTCTGGCTGTTGATGACCCCCCCCTCCCCCGCACTAGCCTGAGTCTTCACAGCTGAGACCTCGGACATCGTCCCCAGGCACCCGCAGTTCCTACTGTGCCGCATCCAAATGACTGCCCCAGAGAGTCTGTGAGCGTGAAAAGGTGGGGTTACATCACTAAATGTGGGGGGCATTTGCACGGAGCCATAGATAACACAAGAGGCACACCCAGGCAGCCTGGCTCGGAGCCACGCTGTCAGCACCGGCGCTTATGCAGGGGAGTATGTGTAAGGACTGGGCCAGCACACAGTCCCACAAACCCAATCTCCCTTTCCTTCGTCAAATCAAACTACTCGCCAACTCCTAAACACCCCCTCCACAACGTTCTGGGGCTCACACTGTTCCCTCCACCAGAAGTGCGGGTCCCCAGCCGTCTCTCTGCACACCAAATAGCTGAGTTTCCACCAGGTGCTAGCCACTGGGGAGATAGTGGTGAACGAAACATACAATTCTTCCCCTTGGGGAGCCTGTAGTCCACAACAGCAAAAAAACAAACAAACAAAAAAACACACCAAAAACCCAGGGAATTACTGTGTATGATGCTGGGAGAAGAGAAGGAAAGTCATTGAAAGGCAGGGAAAGGTCCTGGAAGTGATGTCCAAGCATGGCCTTCAGGATGAGCGGGTGTTCATCACGTGAGCAAAGGGAGGGGAGCCTCTGAGGCAGGAAGGGGATCAGATGCAAAGTCCTGGACAGCGGACGTGAGAACACGGGGTTTTCAGGGAACGGTAAGCGGCTGGGCGTGGCCGAGGCACGGAGTCTAAGTGGGAGGCTTGCAGGGATACGAGGCTGGGGGCCAGGAGGAGGCAAGTGGGTGGAAAAGGGGGGGCCAGGTTGCAAAGGTCCTCACAGGGGCTTGGATATTTCTGTGCACACTGCACGCATTTCTCTCTCACCTGGGAACAGACCTCAATGTCCTCCTATGAGAATCCCCCACCATGACCTTCGGTTCGGGTCAGTGGGAGGGGCTGACCTCACCTGGCTCTGAGGCAGGCTTGGGATCAGGGTCTAGACAATCAGAGATCCGTCCCCCGACCACGGGGATTGGGTTCACGGATAAATGTGGTATCCACGATAGGGAAACTAGAGCCACCCCCAGACCTTAGGAAGAAACTTCTAGGAGAACAGGGCCCTCTTTCTGCTGAAGTGGCCAGGTTGGTGACTATCAGGCCCTGTGCGGGGGGAATGTGCCATGGATGAAGTCAGAGAGCTGAGCCAAGACACAGAGACGTTTTTCAGGATACTGTCTGAGTAGCTGGATCCAGCAGTGCTTGAAGCCATCCTACTCCAGGAAATCTTCATTACCCAAGTACCTCCTGGTTCAGGCAAATTTGAAACAGATTCTTCATTGGCAAAGAGTTCTGAATGAGAGGGGCACCTGAGTGGCTCAGTTGGTTAAGTGTCTGACTCGGTTTTGGCTCAGGTCATGATCTCTTGGTTTATGAGATCGAGCCCCATGTTGGGCTCTGCACTCACAGTGCAGAGCCTGCTTGGGATTCTCTCTCTCTCAAAATAAATAAAGAAACATTAAAAAAAAAAAAAAGAGTTTTGAATGATATAGCCCTGAGAGGTGGATTTGGGCTTTACCCTGAGGGTACTTGATATTGAGGAAGCAGACTTTAGTATGTTAGCCATCCCTACCTTTTTTTTTAATAAAAATTTTTAAATGTTTTTTATTTATTTTTGAGAGACAGGGACAGCGCAAGCAGGGGAGCGTCAGAGAGAGAGGACGATAACAGAATCTGAAAGGCTCCAGGCTCTGAGCTAGCAGTCAGCACAGAGCCCAACATGGGGCTCGAACCCACGAACCATGAGATCATGACCTGAGCTGAAGCCAGAAGCTTAACCGACTGAGCCAACCAGGCGCCCCATCCCTACCTTTCTATATTCCCCCCAACCTCCAAGACACATATGGTCACCTCTTCCACCAAACCTTCACTGATGTATGTTTGGGTTTCTCTTCTAGGCTGTCAAGGGGCATATGGCCCAGCCTCTCTTCCCATTATTTATGTGCATGTTATTTTTTGTGTTGGGCACCATGCCTCCCAACACGGCTCCCGTTAGAGGTTTGCAGCAGTAACATCTGCAGAGTGGAACAGAACCCCTTTCCCTGTCCTCGTGTTTCCCCCATTTCTTTACTGTCGCAGCCAGCACCGCGGCTGGTGCTCCCCTCCCAGGCCCTGCCGTACACAGAACACGGCATGGAGCGTGGAGCACGGGAACGCCTGTACGTCTACGACCAGCACGGGCCGTGACTATTCTGACTGCTCTTCCCTGCAGCTACCGCGTAACCACGAGCCCCTGGCCTCAGTCCAGCCCCCCCGCCCTGGTCCAGGGACGCTGAGGCAGGAGTAGAAGGGGCATATGAAGCTCACCCGTGCCAAGCACAGAAGCCAGCCGCACCTCATAGCGGGGCTTCCCCTCCTGGTCCACATCCTTGAAGAGCCGCGTGTTGTAGGCACTGAGGTTCTGGAAAAGACCAGGGCAGGGGTCTGGGGAAGTCCAGAGGGGGGTGCAAGGGGGGAGTAGGGGAAGGATCACACCAGGGAGAGAAGATACAGAAGCAAAGCGGGCCCGGGCCTCTGGGGGAAGCCGCCCAAGGTGGGGGAGCGGCTGGGCCACCAGGCCAGGCTCTCCAGTTCTGCTCTACATGCTGAGCGCTAACTTTTACTAAGTGCTTATCTGACTGGGCCCAGCACTGCACGCCCTCAGCCAACCCACGGCTACGCGAGGCAGCAGACGTGACACTGGTCACACAGCTGCTGGGAGATGAAGCTGACATGTGGACCCCAGGGCCCAGTGGGCAGCAACGCTCTGCATCCTGCCCTGAGGCTGTCGTTAAGGCCTTCGGTCTGCATGGGGGACGCGGTGGCGGGGGGGTACACAACAGCTCTGTCACGGGGCCAGGCCAACTCCCGGACAAGGATTCCCAAGTCTTGTCCACCCTAAACACCCAAGATGCCAGTGTCTCTGGGCCCAAGCTGAGACCCGGAGTGCGTGCCAGTGGTGAGGGGGCCCCGTCACACCACAGTCCCGTATCCCCCAACCCTCAAACCTGTGAGTCCAGAAAGTCTTGGGCCAGTTTGGCATCTTCCATGGTGCAGTTCCCAGAGAAATAGGTGGTGATGCCCTGTTGAGGAAGGGGATGGACTGGAAGAAGGAACTGCTGGGGTGGGGAGACTCCCTTCCCGGCACACTTCCCCCCGCAGCCCAGGCTTCCTGCACCTCCTCCCAGCAGCCTCCGCCCTGCCCCCTCCATCTCCTTCCTGGGGCTAAAACTGTACCACAGATAACTAAGAGGGGTCCATCTCTAGCTCTCCTGCTGCTCTGCTCCAGCCTTTCACAGGCTGGCCCCCACCCCCACCCCCCTGCACAGGCTTGCCACATCCCTCACGCCACACAGCTGCCCAGTGGCCTCCTCCCATCTTCCCCTGCCCAGCTCCCTTGCTCTCGGCTCTTCTCTACTTCCCGTCTGCACACACCACCCCAGATTTGCACGGCTTTCAGAAAGCATTCCGATCAGCCTGCCTCCTAGTTTACAAATGACAGAACCGAAGGCCACAGTGGTGTGAGCAGCTCGGCCTTAAGGCTGTGAGGCAAAGCTCTCTGCCTAGCCGGTAGCCTTCCCTCCAAGCCTGGCGGCTTCGAGGCCGCCCTTCACTCTCCCGCATGGTTGGGGGGCCTCACCTCCTTCCCCAGCCCGAGGTGTCGAAGACGCGGCTCCAGAGAGAACATGAGCTCCTCGCAGGTCTGCCAGAGGCTCCGGACTTCCTCCGGGTGCTTCTGAGCAGCCTTACTTCCCAGGATCACACGTTCCAGCTTCTCCTGCAAGAGAGGAGAGGCCATTGGCTCGGCCACACCACCCAAACCTGTCTGCTGGACCCTCCACATCCACCCCTGCAGCCCTTCTCCCACAGCCTAAGACCTTCCGGCTCCAAGTGCGGTCGATGGACCAGTGGTGTTGGTATGCAGGAGAAATGTCGACCCTCAGGCCCCACTGCCAACCTGGTCAGTCAGAAGCTGCATTTCAACCAGACGGCCAGGCAGTTTGTCTACACAGTTATCAGGGCCCTCGTGTAAGAACCGTATCTGCCCGGATGGCCTTGGGCTCCATAGTCCCGGTGAGGGACTCCCATGCCCAGGCCTCTCTACCACCCCCGGCGATGACCAGGCTCTGTTTCCACAAGCACGGAACAGTTCCCAGAACATTTCCACATCCTTCCCTTGCAGGCCCCTCAGGTCGGCTCGGGCAGGAAGAAACACTGCTTTCTCCTTCTCTGTGAGGAGGGTACAGGTCCCAGCAAGGCTGGGTGGCTCAGAGTCGTGCAGCATGGCACTGCCAGGGTCAAGGCTCCACTTAGGCCCCACTACCATCCACCAGCCCCAAATTCCTCACCTTCCCCAGCCTTCCCTCAACTCACCTTGGGCAGGTTGGGAACAAACTTGGTGTCGCCAAAGGACTTGTAGTTGCCCATGTTGGAGTAGATCCCTGCGGCGTAGACCAGGAACGCCTGGGGGGAGGTGGGCATCAGAGACCTCTGGAAGCAGAGCCTCCCCCGCACCAGGGAGGTTCCCTGCTAAGACGGTAACACCCAGAGGAACCAGTATAGGTGAGGCTGGGAAATGTGGGGACAGGCCCCAGATCCCAGCAAGCCCCAGGCTGGCTGCAAAATACGTTCACAGACCAATCTTCACACGCCCATTGTCCAGCCACGCCAGTCTTTTCGGCACCCCCCAAACTCACCCACCTCTGTTCCCACTCTGCCCAGCACCCTCTCAGCCACCTCATCTGACCTCCAAAGCCCAGTTTATACACTGCCTTCTTCTGGGAAGCCTGGGTGGCTCAGTCAGTTGAGCACCCGACATCAGCTCAGGTCATGATCTCGCGGTTCATGGGTTTGAGCCCCACATTGGGCTCTGTGCTGACAGCTCGGAGCGTGGAGCCTGCTTTGGCTTTGGTGTCCCCCCACCCTCTCTCTCTGCCCCTCCCCCATTCATGCTTGCCTGTGCTAACATAAACAAAAAAATTAATAAAAAAGCAAACAAAAACACCACACTGCCTACTTCTGCAGAAAGCCTGTCCTCTTGCCAGGAAGCTGGCATTGAAAACATCAAATGTTAGAGCCAGAGAGGCCTTGATCATCAGCTCTACAGCTTTTGCAGGCCCAAAGCTTAGTCTTCCTTCCCCTGGCAACAAGACCTCAATCTTCCTCTTGAGAAGGGGGGACTCTCTCTTCGCTAACTCAGCTCGGTAGGCATAGGCTCAGGCTAGACCGTAAAAGCCTTGCCCGGGCAACTTCCAAGTGGCAAAGAGCCTCTTTTTGTACTGGGGCTCACCCTGGAGCTCCTCTATTGAAGTGAGGAAAGAAAACAAAGCTGAGAGATGAAGACTGCATCACAATGGTTTCACCGAGCCCCTGAATCTAGCCGCGCCTGAAGCCTGCCCTAGCCCTAGACTTTTCAATTGCGCGAACCAATAATTCTTTTTTATTATTTATTTGTTAATTTAAAAAGCTGGAAGGCTTCACGAATTTGCATGTCATCCTCATGCAGGGGCCATGTTCATCTTCTCTGCATCATCCCCATTTTAGTACATGCGCTGCTGCAGTGAGCCTGCTCTCTTTTTAAATATACCTTATTTTTAGAGCATTTTAGGTTCACAGCAAAACTGAGCAGAAAATATATAGATTCCCCATGTACCTCCTGCCCCCACACATGAACAGCCTTCCCTATTAACTTCTTCCACTAGAGTGGACCATTTGTTACAACTGGTGAGCCTCCATGGACACATCATCACCCAAAGACCATAGTCTACATTAGGGTTCACTCTTGGCATTATGCATTCTATGGGTTTAGACAAATATGTGACATATATCCACTATTATGTGTATTACTCTGTATTATAGAATAGTTTCACTGCCCTAAATATCCTTCCCCTCACTGGCTGGCAACCCCTGAGTTTTACTATCTCCATGGTTTTTTCTTTTCCAGAGTATCATAGAGTTGGAATCAAATGTACATAGGCTTTTCAGATTGGCTTCTCTTTTTTTTTAACTTAAAAAACTTTTTTAATGTTTATTTATTATTGAGACAGAGAGAAACAGGGTATGAGTGGGGTAGGGACAGAGAGAGGGAGACACAGAATCCAAAACAGGCTCCAGGTTCTGAGCTGTCAGCACAGAGCCTGATGTGGGGCTCGAACCCACAAACCGTGAGATCATGACCCAAGCTGAAGTCAGTTGCTTAACCGTCTGAACCACTCAGGTGTCCCCCTTTTTCTTAAGTCTATTTATTTATTTTGAGAGAGAGAGAGAGAGAGAGAGAGAGAGAGAGAGAGCGTGTGTGTGTGTGTGTGTGTGTGTGTGTGTGTGCGTGCGTGCGCACGCTCTCTTCACATGCTTATTTGCCATCTGTGTATCTTTTTTGGTTAAGTATCTATTACAGTCTTTGGCCCATTTTTTAATTGGGTTGCTTGTTTTCTTATTGTTGAGGTTCTTAAACTTTTTTTTTATAAATGTTTATTTATTTTGAGAAAGAGAGAGAGAATGACAGCAGGGAAGGGGCAGAGAAGGAGAGAGAGGATCCAAAGAAGGCTCCATGTTGTCAGCACAGAGTCTGACATGGGGTTCAAACCCACGAATCCTGAGACCATGACCTGAGCCGAAGTCAGATGCCTAACTGTCTGAGCTACCCAGACGACCTCTTATTGTTGAGTTTTAAGAGTTCTTTATATATTCTGGCTAACAGTCCTTAATCCTATATCTTCTTTCTCAGTCCTATATCACTTGTAATTATTTTTTCCCAGTCTGGGGCTTGACTCATTTTCTTGAGTGTTTTTGACAAAGCGGAAATTTTTAATTACATTGAAGTTCAGCTTGTCAATTATTTCTTTACAGATCATACTGGCATTGTACCTAAAAAGTCATTCTCCCTATCCAAGGTCATCTACATTTTCTATACTCTTCTGGGAGTTTTCCAGTTCTGCATTTAATGTTTAAGTTTGTGATCCACTTTGCATTAACTTTTGTTAAAGATGTAAGATTCACACCTGATCTACATTCTTTTTTTTTTTTAAGATTTATTTATTTTGAGAAAGAAAGCACTCATCGGCACATGCATGCAGGGGAGAGGCAGAGAGAGAGGGACAGAGAATACCAAGCAGGTTCTGTGCCACCAGCACAGAGTCCGACGTGGGACTCAAACCCACGAAACATGAGATCATGATCCGAGCTGAAATCAAGAGTCGGTGGCTTAACTGACTGAGCCACCCAGGTGCCCCCTTTTTTTTTTTTCACATGTGGATGTTCCAGAACTATTCGCTGAAAATTTCAGACAACTTTTACCCTGTTGTGTTGCCTTTGCTCCTTTGTCAAAGATCAGTTGGCTATATTTATGGGGATCCACTTCTGGACTCTGTATTCTAGTCTGCTGATCTATTTGCCTGCCCTTTTGCCAACACCACACTGTCTTGATTACTGTGGCTTTATAGTTAAGTCTTAAAGTTGAGTGGTACTGATCCTCTGCTTTTTTTTCCTCCACTACTGTGTTGGCTACTCTGGGTCTTTACCCTCTTTACTTAGTATTGGGTTGAAAATAAAATAACCTACTGGGATTTGTACTTGGGTTGCATTGAATCTATAGATAAAGTTGGGGAGAACTGACATCTTTTTCTTTTTATGTTTATTTATTTTGAGAGAGAGACCAGAAGGAGCGCACAAATTGGGAAGGGGCAGAGAGAGAGGGAGAGAGAAAATCCAAAGCAGGCTCTGCGTTGTCAGAGGAGAACCTGACTCAGGGCTTGTGAGATCATGACCTGAGCTGAAATTAAGAGTCGGACACACGACAGCCACCCAGGTGCATCAAGTGGTGTCTTGACAATACTGAATCTTCCTGTTCATGAACATGGACCATCTTTCCATTTATTTAGTTCTTGGATCTCTTTCATCAGGTTTATAGCTTTCTTCCTATAGGTCTTGTACATAGTTTGTTGTATTTTTAACTTACATATTTCACTTTCTTGTGGGCTATGTGGAAATGGCATTGTTTTTAATATCAAAGTCTTTTTGTTCATTGCTGCTATATTAAAAGCAATAGACTTTGTATATTAACTTTATATCCTGCAACCTTGCTATAATTGTTTATGAGTTCCAGGAAGGTCTTTTTTGTCAATTATTTTGGATTATGTACATAGATGATGATATTTTCTGTGAACAAAGACAGTTTTGTGTCTCAGTCTGCATACGTTTTGTTTCTTGTTCTTGCCTTACTGCATTAGCTAGGACTTCTAGAACAATGTCGAAAAGCAGTGGTGAGGGGACTTCCATACCTTGTTCCTGATCTTAGTGAGAAAACTTCAGTTTTTCACTCTTACATATGATATTAGCTGCAGGGTTTTGTAGATAGGCTTTATCTTTATCAAGTTGAGGAATCTCCCCTCTATTCCTAGTTTAATACTTAGAGTTTTTATGATAAATAGGTGCCAGATTTTGTTAAATGCTCTTTCTGAATCTATTGATACGATTGTGTGGTTTTCTTCTTTAGCTTGGTGATGTGATGCATTACTTACTTTCAAATACTGAGCCAGATTTGCACTCCCAGGATAAATTCTACTTGGTCACGGTGTGTAATTCTTTATACATTGTTGGATTTGATTTGCTAATATTTTGCTGAGAAATTTTGCATGTATGTAAATGATATTGGTCTGTAGTTTTCTTGTAATGTCTTTGTCTGGTTTGGGTATTAGGATAATGTTGGCTTCATAAAATTAATTTGGAAAGATTCCCTCTGTCTCTTTTGAAAGAGATTAAAGAGTACTGGTATAATATTGTCCTTAAATGTTTGGTATAATTCACCAGTAAACCCATGTCAACCTAGTATTTTCTGTTTGGGAAGGTTATTGACTTTCGATTGAATTTCTTTAATGCCCACGGGATCTATAGTGATGTCCTATCTTTCATTTCTGATATTAACAGTTTGACTTCTCTCTTTTTTCCTTAGACTGGCTAGCAACTTTTTAATCATTATGGTCTGAGTGTTGGTGTTCCCAAATGCCAATTCATACACTGAACTCTAACCCCCAAAGTGATGGGATTAGAGGGACCTTTGGGAGGTGGTTAGGTCATGAAGCCAAGAGCCCTCACCATTAGGATTAGTGCCCTTATAAGAGACACCAGAAAGCTAGTTCACCCACTTCATGGTGACAGGACATCATGGGAAGTGGGAAGTCAGCACTGTGCAAACTGGAAGAGGACTTTCACCAGAACTTGACTGTGCTGGTGCCCTGAACTTGGTCATTCAGCCTCCAGAACTCTGAGAAATAAATTTGTTTATAAGCCACTCAGTGGTATTTTGTGATTGCAGCCCAAATGGACTAAATATGTTTTGCTAATCTTTTCAAAGAACCGCCTTTTGGTTTCATTAAGTTTATTTGATTTCCTGTTTTGGACTTTATTGATTTCTGCTCTAAATCTTTTTTTTCTTTTCTTCTATTTATTTTGGATTTAATTTGCTCTTCTTTTTCTCTTTTCCTAAGGTGGAAGCTTAGATTATGGATCTTAGATCTTTCTTCTTTTCCAATATATGCGTTCAATGCTATAAATTTCCCTCTAAGCAATGCTTTTGCTGTGTCCCACAAATTTTGGTAAGTTGGGTTTCATTTTAGTTCAAAATATTTTAAAATTTCTCTTGAGATTTCTTTGACTCATGTGTTATTTACAAGTGTGTTGTTTAATCTCTGAGTACTTGGGAATTTTCCAGCTATCTTTTTGTTATCAATACCTAATTCCATTCCTTCTCTTTATAGGTAAGTTTCACGCCCAGTGCGGAGCCCCCTGGGGGGCTTGATCTGAGATCAAGACTCCAACACTAAACCAAGTGAGCTACCCAGGTACCCCTAATCTAATTCCATTTTGATCTGAGAGCAGACATTGTACCACTCCATTCTTTTAAATGTGTTAAAGTGTGTTTTTTATAGACCTAAATGTGGTCTGTCTTGGTAGATCTTCCAGATAAGCTTGAGAAAACATTTTCTGCTGTTGTTGGATGAAGGAGTCTACAGATGTCTATGATATCTAGCTGACTGATGGTGGTGTTGAGTTCAACTATGTCCTTACTGATTTTCTGCTTGATAGATCTATTTATTTAAAAACTTTTTTTTAAAACATGTATTCATTTTTGAGAGACAGAGTGCGTGGGGGAGGGGCAGAGAAAGAAGGAGACCGAATCCCAAAGCAGGTTCAGGTTCCAAGCTGTCAGCACAGAGCCCAACATGGGGCTTGAACTCACCAACCATGAGCTCATGACCTGAGCCAAAGCTGGGCACTTAACCAACCTAGTCACCCAGGCGCCCCCTATTTCTTTTCAATACATTTTTAACATTGTTGAGAGGAGGGAGCACACAAGCAAGGGAGAAGAGCAGAAGGTGAGAGAGACTCTCTCCACACTGAATGTGGAACCTGAAATAAGGCTCAATCCTACAACCCCGGGATCATGACTTGAGCCAAAATCAAGAATTGGACACTCAGCTGACAATGCCACCCACGTGCCCCTAGATCTATTTCTGATGGAAGGGTATTAACATCTCCAACTATAGTACTGGATTCATCTAATTCTCCTTGTAGTTCTAACAGTTTTTGCCTCAAATATTTTGATGCTCTGTTAGACACATACACATTAAAGACCACTGTCTTCTTGTAGAACTCTCTGTAATGCCCTCTTTATCCCTGATAACTCTTCAGATTCTGAAGTTCACAACATTAATACAGCTACTCCCACTTTCTTTTGGCTAATGTTGGTATGATATATCTTTCTTCATCTATTTACTTTTAATTTATATGTATCTTTATATTTAAGTGTGTAGCTTGTAGACAACACATATTTGGGTCTTGTTTTTTGACCCATTCTGGCAACCTCTGGCTTTTAATAGGTACATTTAGACAACTGACATTCAAAGTGATTACTGATATGGTTGGATTAATATCTACCAGATTTGTTATGGCTTTCTATTTATTGTCCTTGTTAATTCCTATTTTCGTCTTCCATTCTTTTTCTGCCTTTTGTAGTAGTAACTGAGCCTTTTACATGAGTCCATTTTCTCTCTTTTCTTAGCTCATTACTTATACCTTTTTACTTTTTAGTGATTGCCCTAGATTTTGCGATATGCATTTATAACTAATCCAAGTCCAAGTTCATATAACACTATACTGCTTCATGGATACTGTGAGTATCCAATAATAACAAAATAATTCTAATTCCTATCTCCTTTCCCATGTATCATTGCTGTCATTTATCTTATCTGTATATAAGGATACATAAGTTTTACGTATGTATAAATATGTAAATTACATAGAGTGTATATAAACATAAGCATACCTAATTGAATACATTGTTGCTATTATTATTTTAAACAAATAGTTATCTCTTAGATCAATTAAGAATCAACAAAAATAGGGGCGCCTGGGTGGCTCAGTCAGTTGAGCCTCCGACTTCGGCTCAGGTCATGATCTCATGGTTTGTGGGTTTGAGCCCCATGTCGGGCTCTGTGCTGACAGCTCAGAGCCTGGAGCCTGCTCTGTGTCTCCCTCTCTCTCGGACTCTCCCCTGCTTGTGCTGTCTCTCTCTGTCTCTCAAAAATAAATAAAAAATATTTTTAAAAAAAGAATCAACAAAAATAGGGGCAGCTATCTCACTCAGAAGAGTGTGCAACTCTTGATCTTGGGGTTGTGAGTTCAAGCCCTATGTTGGGTGTTGAGAATATTTATATAAATACATATTTTTTAATTTTAAGTGTTTTATTTTACCTTCACTTATTCCTTCTCCAATGCACTCACTTTCTTAATGCAGATTTGAGTTTTGGACATATATCTTTTTTCTTTTCCCTGAAGAACTTTTAACATTTCTTGCAAAGCAGGTCTACCAGCAGTATATTACCTCAATTTTTGTTTGAGAGATTCTGTTTTTCCTTCACCTTTTTAAAAAGTTTATTTATTTATTTTGAAAAAGAGAGAGAGGAGCATAAGAGCAGGAGGGGCAGAGAGAGGAGAGAGAGAATCCCAAGGATGTTCCATGCTATTAGCACACAGAACCCAACATGGGGCCCAATCTCACCAACTATGATACGAGATCATGACCTGGGCCAAAATCAAGAGGCGGACATTCAACTGACTGAGCCACCCAGGTACCCCTTCTTTCATTACTGAAGGACAACTTCACCAGGTACAGAATTGTAGGTTGGTCGCTTTTTCTCTCAACGCTTCAAATAATCCAATCCACTTTTCTTCTCGCCCGAGTGGTTTCTGAGAAGTTGGATGCAATTCTTATCTTTGCTCCTCTAAAGGTAAGCTCTATTTTTCCTCCAGCTTCTTCCAGGACATTTTCTCTGATTTTCTGTACTTTGAAGATATGCCTAAGTGTAGTTTTTTATGACATTTAATATTCTGCTAGTATTCATTGAGCTTTGTGGATCTGTGGTTTAGTATCTGACCTTAATATGGGGAAGTTCTTGGTCATAATTGTTTCAGATATTTCTTCTGTTTCTTTATCCCTCTTCTGGTATTCCCATTACATATACACTACAGCTCCTAGAATTGCTCTACAGTTCTCGACTATTCTGTTCTGGGTTTTTTTTCAGTCTTTTTTTTTTCCTCTTTGATGTCAGTTTTGAAGGTTTCTATTGGGATATTCCCAAGCTCAGAGAGTCCTTCCTCAGCTGTGTCAAGTCTACTAATGAGCCCAGCAAAGGCATTCTTCATTTCTGTTAGTGTTTTTAAGCTTCTGGCATTTTGGGTTCTTTCTTAAGGTTTCCATTTTCTCTGCCCATCTGTTTTTGCATGTGGTCTACTTTATCCATTAGGGCCCTCATCATAGCTGTTTTACTTGCTGATAAGTCCAACACACCTGCCACATCTGAATCTGGTTCTGATGCTTTCTCTGTCTCTTCACACTGTGTTTTTGCCTTTTTTTATTATGTTCTGCTATTTTTTCTTGATAGCCAGACCTGATGTACTATGTAAAGAGAACTCCTGCAAATAGGCCCTTTGTAATATGATAGCAAGGTGTGGGAGTACAGGAAGTATTCTATAGTCTCATGATTAGGTCTCATTAGTCTGTTAGTAAGCCTTTACCTCTGGACCGTGAACTCCACATGTGCTTCTCGGTCCTCTGTCCCTAACCACCCTTAGGTGGGACAGGATGACTTAGAACTGTCTAGAGTGGGATCCTCTGCACAGGTCCGTTAGACTCCGATAAAACCCCAGCAGGTTAGGTTCTGCTGAAGTAGTTTCTCCTTGAGAGCAAACGGTTAAGAACAGACTGTTCTGGCATTTTTCAAAAGCAGCTCCCTTTCCCCAAAAGTGTGGGGGCCTCTCCTGTGACTGGGTCCCCCTGGAGTTTTTAACTCTCAGAGCTATCCACACCGAAGCCTCCAGCAATTTGTCAATTATGGTTTAGGTTTTCCTACCCTAGTGCTAGTTGTGGGGAAGCCTGCTGCTCAAGAATGTTTGGCTCTGTTTTAAGTTGTGATTCTCTGTAGCCACCTGACTATGTCTCCAATTTGGGAGCGGCAGTTAGCCCTGTGGCCTCACTTCTCCTAAGAACATAAGAGCTGTTGATTTTCTAGTCTGTCCTGCCTTTTACTTGTTGTTAGGACAGATTGGTGACTTGTAAGTTCCTTACACATTGGACTGGAAACTGGAAGTCACGAATTTCATGTTCACTGAAGTCAATTTGAGGTGGGTCTCTGCTATTTGCAAACAAAAATATTCCACTGAAAACAGTAGCGCTTACAATGCTTTTCCAAGTCCAAGCTCTTTTCTCACTGTTAACTCTTTTCATGAGTAAATCAAGGCCTCGAGATGGGATGCTGATGACTCAAAGTTAAAAAAAAAAAAGGTAGAAAAAACACCCTGGGCCTCAGCTCAGAGAAAAGCAATCCAATCCCTTTATTTCACATATAGAAAAACAGGCCATATTCTCATACATTCTGGGTGAAACTTTGGCAGAAGATGATTTAACAACATCAATCGACTGTAAACATACAGAGCCTTTGACCCAGCGATGCTACTGCTAGAAATAGATCCTACTCACACATGTGCACAAGTATGCTCACTGTGGTGCTATTCCTAAGAAGAATTAGGAATGGTCGAAACGTCCGACAATAAGGAAAAGATTAAATTGATTACAGTGTACACTGTGGGGGAAGGCTTTACAGTCAACCAAAAGGATGAGGTGGATCTATAGGAACCCCACGGAAGTTCTCCATGATACGGCGTTCAATTAAAAAAAAAAAGGCAGGACTCATAAGAACACAGAGAGCATGCTCTCATTTACGTAAAGGACAAGATGAGGAACCGGGACACGTGTGCATGTGCATGTGTAGGCGTGCAATACACAGACAGAGGCATGGAAAGGGTGCGCACCACACCACCTGATGAGGGATCTTTGTGTTTTGTTTTGTGTTTTTCTACATTGCAGCAATGCACCACAATGCATTTACATATGATTTGGCCAAAAGACCCAAGAACAAACAAAACCGGGGACAGGCGGGGGGGACACACAACATGGTAGAGGAAGAGCTGGTCCAGAACTCAGCCCTCCTGGTTCCTACCCTGGACTCATTCCTCTAGCGCCTCTGAATCTCCATGCTGTTGCGTTCACTCACAGCCTGTTACAATCACAGCAGCCACTATTTATCTTGGAGTCAGGTCACTGCAACCCTAGGAGGTAAGGACTACTCTCATCCATGTTTTACAGAGAAAACTGAGGCTCTAGGAGAGGAGGTTCCCGTAGTTGCAACCTTTGGTCTAATCTAAAGAGAAAGACCTTTGTAGCCCTGCTCGTGGTCCCTCGTACCCAGAAGCCCCTCAAGAAACGCAGGATGACCTAAAAGAACTGACCTGATACTCCTCCTCGGTAAGCCCCTCGGCCAGGGCATGCTGGCGCAGCTGGTCTGGGTCCTGGGCACGGAAGAGTCGGCTGAGTAGGGCATAGATGTAGGGGGCCTCAGGGGAGGTCTGCAGCAGCACAGCCAGGCCTCCGTACCAGGCGGCCTGTGACAGATGGTGGGCATACAGGCGCTCTGTGGGTGACAGCAGGCGGAAGGCCTCACGGCAGTCCAGGCTAGACACACCGATGTCATTGGGCAGGATGTACTGGGCGTCCGCCATGGGCCCTGCTGAGAACCATCACCATCATCACTGCCTCCTTTTACCACACACCTAGCTCTGCACTCTCATGGTCTCATTTAATCCTCCCCCAAACCCATTTACCAGATACACTAACTGAGGCTAAGAGATTAGGTGATTCACCCAAGGATATTACAAAATAAATTGGTGGGTCCCATTTGGCCTGGAGCCCCTAAGCCTTAAAGAATGAATTCAACTACCAGTATTACAGATGGGGAAACCGAGGCCCAGAGAGGCTAAGAGCTTTGCCTAATAACAAAGGAGAGATCAGAGCTGAGACCTGCATCTCTAGACTCCCAGAGGGGGCTTCTCAGCTTCCCCTCCTCCTTCTCTGACTTCCTAGACTCCTCTTCAGAATTCTCCTAAGTTCTGAATTCTTCAATTTCACCCACCACTGTGTTCACAAGGACAGAGTTCCATCCTACCAGTTGGAAGACCCAGGTTCCAAACCTGGTTTAGCTCTAGACTTCTAAAATCAAGTCAGTTTTCACTTTTCTGTGCCTCCGTTTCCACCTCTGTAAAATGGGGGTGATAATAACACCAACCTCACCAGGACAGTGTGCAATACGTCTTACTCTCACCCTTCTAACTGGCTTTTCCTTGGCCCTCCATCCTCCTATCCTCTCCCTGCGCTCCGCTAGGGGCGCCACAGAGCCGCAGAAGTTCGGAGCTGGAAGAAAACTCATTTTACAGACAGAGAGACTGAGGCTTAGAGAAGCCACGAAACTTACCGAACTCTCACAGCCCCGTTCAGACCCGGGATCTCCCAATCCAGGGCATTTTCCACACCGCCTTCCCGTCCCCACCACTCCGGATGCACCGCTCCAATAGCACTAACCTCTCCCCCACCCCCCACCTCTCCCCGGGTTAACTGCTGCCCGGAGGGTTCCTTGGCATAGGACCCACAATGAATGTGGAAGGGGTACTGGATGGAAGGCAGAAAAAAAATGATTTTGTGTTCGGTCCAGACTCGCCCTGTCCCCCGAGGATGACGCATTGTGACCCCAAAACCCGGGCGCCGCGCCTCACCTGCAGCCGCTGTTCCGATCGCAAACTCACTTCCTGCTTCCGGCTCCCCCATTCATTGGGGCTCCGCGAACTCCGCCCCCCGCGGCCAATTGTCGGGCCTCGGGGCCCGGATGGGCATCAGCTCCAGCCAATAGACGCACTTCAGCGCAGTCCACGGGCCCGCCTCTCCCCGCCTCCGGGCCCTACAGGGTCGCGCGGGGGCGGCCCCTGCGGCCTTGGCCTTTGTCAGCGAGGGTGCTCGCGCGGGCGCCTAGGACTTGAGTGGATGGCTTGGCCGCGGCCTAGTCCTGGCAGACTGGGCTGACAAGGTCCCTCAGTCCGGACAGGGTGGCATGGGTGTAATGTACGGAGCACACAGACTGCCCTCCCCCTCCCGAGTCCCAACCCGGCTTGCTTTGGGTCCCCCACCTCAGTTTTGCAGATGGGAACCTGCAGAGTGGAAGTCATGTGGCTCCCTCTTCCTCACTGGTATCGAGGGTCAGGGGGTGGAGACGCTTGGGAGACTGCGACCCTACAGGGCAAGCTGCTGGGCTTGGGCCAAGGTGATCACATTCTTGCGAAGGACACGGGGACACGGAGAAACGCTCTCAAGGGCTTCACTGCCCCGCCATTGACTCGCCAGGGGCCTGAGAGGCGACTGCTAAACATCTCTGAGCCTTTGTCTCCCAGGCACAAAGGGATGAGAGGCCTGGCAGCCTGTTGGTGCTTTCCGGATACCTCGATGGAACGGAAAGCATCCTGTGACCCTGAAAAGCAAAGCAGGGCCTGAGGTCCACTTTTGCACGTCTAGACGGACTCCCAAGAGGATATCCTGGGTGGGGCATGGCAGGAGAAGTGCTGGGGCCAGGCCTGGGTTAAATGGGGAGCTCTGCGAAGGTCCTGAGTCAGTGTGGGCAGAGCCAGGCCATCTGAGGTCAAATCTGGCCTTCATTGCCAAATGGCTGTGTGGCCTAAGGGGGGGACACTTTACCTCTTCAAGTCTTGGCTTCCTCAGCCAGGAAACCAGGCTGGGCTAACACTTGTCTTATCCCACTTGGAGGAATGTTGTGACCCTGAGTGAAGTGATGAGCAGGCAGTCTGCCCCCTAGTGTTGTGCCCACAGGGACTGGGAAAAGGGAGTACCTGACAACCACATACTCCCCTTGCCATACCTTTGCCACACCTGTGTCTAGGCCCACAGCAGGGTCTGCCCACCATTGGCACCAGTTTCTCCTTTATGAAAATGCCCAAGGCCCTGCTAGACACAACAGTGCTACTTACTGTTGGCTCTGATGATTATCATTACGAGGAGGAGCTCAATAATTGGTCTATGTCCTTAGGAGAGTCACTCCTCTTCTTCCCTGTGCCTCAGTTTTGTCTCTAAAATGGGTACACTTCCTTGATTTGAGCGAATTTGAAATGTGCACCAGTAAAGGAGGTAGTGTTCTCCAGCCACCAGTGGGCAGCTCAGGTGAGCAAAAGATCCCAGTGCTCCTGGGACCCTTAACCAAGCCGTGTTTTTATGATCACAGTTAGTAGGAGCACATGAGGTCCTGTGTTAGCAGCTTGACATGGAGGACATTTCATTCTTGCAAAAACCCAATAGGATATCATTTTACCCATTGCAGGAGATGGGGAAACTGAGGCCAATAGGTTCATTGACTTCTCTAAGGCCACCTAGCCTCTCCTCAGGTGTCCCTGAACAGGAGTCTAGCCTTACTGATACCTTCCACCACACTGTCCCCTCCCCTTGCCCCAACATACACACACACACACAGGATCATATGGAGCAGTCTACTCACTGGAGTCATGACCATCCCCAGCCTTGGTTCTTCGCCACGGAAACGCAGGAGGGGTTTGTGAGAAGGTAATATTAAGTACCTATTGTGTTACAGGTACTCTCTATACAGTTACAATGTAGTAACTGCTGTTCCATTTGACAGGTGAGGGGCCTGAGGCTCCAAGAGCTGGAAAAGGGCAGTGCTGGGCCACCAAGTTCAGGGCTGCCTTATGCTCCCTCACTACCTTTGCGTTCTCCCTGGGATGGTACTATACGCTCTGTGTGTCTCTTCTCTCAGAGTCTAAGTTCTTTGCTGGATCGCCCTGCCTGGTTCCCAACCAGAAGAAAAACAACTCAGAATTCCTAATGGTGTGTGTGTGTGCGTGCACGTGCACGCATGTTGCAGGACGCCCATATCCACCTGAGCATCCCATCCCCCTCTGGGCCCCCACCGTGGCAGTCCGATGCCCGGGAATCTCATCACATCCCCTCTTCACCACCCACAGGGACCCTCTGTCTTCTCACAAGCCCGAGCTCTGGTCTCTGTGGCCCCTGCCAGATCCCTCCCCTTGGAATCTGTCCTCCCTAAGGCTCTAACAGCTGTCTTCAACTGGGGATGATGCCAGGGTCAGGCCTGCGCTTAGAGCCTCTTTTTCAGATTTTTGTATCTCCAGAACCTTCACCTGTCTCTCAAGCTTGTTGCCCCCAGGAATGGTCTGGAAGCAACCCCAGCAGCACACTGAGGCTGCCTTGGCTCTCAGGGAGAAGTGACACTTGGCCAAGATGAGTGAGGGTCCACTTCAGACTTGGTCTCCATGGCAACCAAGGGCCACCAGGCCCCAGCCCAACATCCATACCCTTCATTCCTCATTTCTGCCCCTCTAGACCCGGCTCCTCTGTTATCAAGCCTTTTCCCTACCAAACCTTCGCATATGCTGTTCCTGTTACCTGCGCCGCCCTCCCGACTTCTCCCACCCCTGTCCAAGGAAAGCAGCACAGTGTGACAGAGAAGGGGGCAGGCTGAGGCCAGGATTTGATCCTTCCCAGCCATATCACTTGGCGCATGTGCCTTAATCTCAGAATCTTAGACAGAAATGGTAACACCTTCCTCCCTGGGTTATTGTGAGGATTAAATAGCAAAACCTCCTGGTCAGTGCTCTATTGACACAGATAATAGCAGCAGCAGCAGCAGCAGCAGCAGAGCAAGGGGCATGGTGGGCACTTGGTAATAGCAGCCCTCCTGTCACAGCCAGCGCTCTGTTAGAGTCCCCTCCCCCGCTTCCCTCTGCTCCTGACTGCCCACAGTGAGGTTCTAAAGCCTCCATCCAGCATCTTCCCCATCTGCGCAGCGCCGACCTCTTGCTCCAGCCTCCTTTCTGCCCCCCTGTAGCCACTGCTGCACTCAACCGCCCACCCAGTCCCCTGCTTCCTCCTCCCCGAGCCTGTGCTCAGCCTCCCTCCTGCCCACAGCACGCTCCCCCTTCCTGTGGGGAGTTCCCACGCAAGCCTCCCTCACGCTCCCGCCTTCCAGTGAGGCCTGCTCCACAGCCTTTGATCGTTCTCTGATCCGGGCACTCAGGAAACTGCTGTCATTCAGTGATTTGGTCTGTCATCCACTAGACTGTGAATTCCACCGGGCAGTGAACCAAGTCTGATTGTCTCTGTGTCCCCAGAGCCCACTTGGCATAGAGTCCAGCCCGCAGTGGGTATCAGCAGATGCCAGTCCCAACCTGCTGCCACCCATCACTCACACAGGGGCTGGCGGCACTGCACTCATGCGGGACACGCGGGACTTGCGAGGGCAGCTGAGCAGCAAGGTTTATAGAGGAACCCAGGGCGGCAGCAGGGTGAGTATATCTGGAGCTGGGTTGGCAGGCTCGGGGCACAGCCAGCCTAAGCTGGGGGTCAGGGGCCCACAGCCCCTTCACTCCCCCAGGGACACAGTGTAGGCGGCATGAGGTGGGACACCCCAGGAAAGCCCAGGACAGAGCTGGTGCTGAGGGCCCCATCATTCTGACTGGGGGAGGGGTTCTGGGGACCAGCGTTAAGAGGGGAGGAGCACAGCCCATCCAACGCGTCCATCCGGTGTGGCGATGTGCCAGCAGGTCGAGTCCCACATGCAGAGCTCCCTCTGGGCTGCAGAAGGTGAGGGACCTCGGTGGGTGGGTGGGCATGGCAGCCAGGGCCCCGGGAGAGCCTAGTCCAGTGGCCCCTGGAAAATGAGGCGGACACAGCCATGCTCGCCGGTGAGCCAGGCCCCACAAAAGGGGCAGGCAGCGTGGAAGGCGTGGGTGCCATGGGGCAGCGGTGTCTGGGCCCAGTAGCGGGCAGTCTTCTCAGAGCAGACATGGCCGCAGGGTGCAAAGGCATGGCTGGGTGGTCCAGGGTCCAGACAGAGGCCGGCCTCCTGGCCAAGCCACAGGGGGACATAGGGTCCCACGAGGCGACAGAGAGGACATTCACGTTCCTGGGGGCCCCGCTCTCTCCTACAGCCCCAGCCGTGGTAGCCGTGGACGTGGCCACAACGGACGTAGACCCACGGCTGCTGCTTGTCGGGCGCTGTGCGGCCACGGGCCGGACTGGGAAAGGCCAGGGTGCTGAGGCCCACGGGGCACTGGGGCCGTGCTGCGTTCGCCTCCTGCCGCTGGGCCTCCAGCTGCTTCAGCGTGGGTGCCCTCAGCAGCCCGGCTGGCGTGCGCCACAGCAGCGTGGCCCCACACAGGTCAATGAGGGAGCCGTCCTGAAGCACATTAGACTCGTTTTCCACCTGCCAGAGACAGCAGAAGGGCCTTACTGCTCAAGAGGCCCCCGAACTCCTGGCCGTTGGGCAGCTGTCACCCCAGCCAAGCCACCTGTCCATCCCACTGGACCTCCCTGGAGAGAACACCCTGGACCAATGGGACCAGCTGGGCTGGGGCAGATGACCCAGGAGGCCTGAGAACCCACGTGGGAGGGCAAGTCAGTGCTCCCAGGCATGCACTGTCTCTCACAGTGGGACGTGGGCCTTAGTCACTTTATCTGTCAGATCAGAAGAGCTGGACCAAAACAAGGTTTTCCCCAGGCTCATCCCTAAGGCAGAAGTGGGAAATTCTTCTATCTGAGAAACACGGGGGGCTTAGCCCAAGGCAGCTGTCCTAGTGGCTGCGGTTAAAAGGCACGATTCTAGAACTAGCCTGCGTGGGTGTGACTCCTGGCTTCGCCGTTCACTAACTTTGCGTCCCTAGTCAAGTAACTCAACCTCTCTGAGTCTAAATTTCCTTATCCTCAAGATGGAGTCTGCGTCCCATTATTTCAAGTGGTTCTCGTGAATCAATCGATGCAAACATCTGGAACAGTGCCTGGAACCTAGTAGGGACTCAACAAGCGTGTGAAATATTCACACACACCGTTTTTAAAGAGAACGTTTCTCCAAATCTTCCCACAGAATCAGTCCTCTGCAAAGAGAAGCCGTGCTCTTCCTGGAGATTTTGCAATCTGCTTGCCGGGCGTGCTCATGCTCCAGACAGGGTCTGTGAGGCCTGTTTGAGGAGCTTAGCCCCATGCCCTTGGGCAGACCCCCACCTTCTCTCTAGGACTCTATCCAGGCCCCTAATATGGGTTCTGTGCCACGTGGAGCATTCACTGTCACCTCTATCAGAACTACTCCAGGGGCCCTTTCCCGCTAGTAGAGGATAATAAAGCTAAATCCGTCCGAATGTGAGAGAGACGTTACAAACTGCCAACACTTTCGGCTATAAACTGCTCACACATGGGCCAAGTGTCATCCTCATAAGAGGCTGGGATTTCTTAAGCTGCCGGCATCCCTAAAGCCACCTGCTACTGCACAGTGCATTTTTGTGCATCTATTGCACCTCACCCCAGGGACCTGGGCTACGTTTTGGAGCCGCTGGTCTGGTCCTCTCTGTGGGACATGACCCCCAGATGGAGCCTGTTGGAGTTCCCTTGTGTAGGAGGGCTGCAGATCAGGGGGAAGGGGCTGGGAAGGATGGGGGGGGGCGGGTTGTGGGGGATGGGGCAGGCCACCTACCAGCTTCCCTCGCTGCTGTGCTGAGCGGCTGTCCCTCAGAGTGTATACATTCCCACAGACCGAAATCTCCCTCCAGACACCCGGGGCCGAGTCCTCCGAGAAGCCGCCTGCTGGGTGCATCACGAGGACCCCATTGGTGGTTAAGCCGTCCATCAGGCCGTCGGGGGTCCGCCACTTGGCTGCCCGCTCCTGGGACCACATGTGGGATCAGATCACATCCCCGAGTGGCCCCCAGCAGGCCGCGAGCCCAGGATGCTGCCCGAATACCCTCACAGTCAGAGGTGGCCCAGAGAGGACTGGAATGGGCACTGCATGGCCATGGGCATCACCTGAACTCCTGGAGTCTCGCTGGGCTCACTTTTTAAGTGGCGTTGCTAATGCCAGCATAGGTCACGGTTATGATGACTGCCGGCTGGTCTATCACCACCCCCCCCAGCCTCCCCCCTCTGCTCACTCTCAGATAGAGTGCCGGTCCCTGCCTGGGGGGGAGCTCACTCACTCCAAGGAAGATGTTGCTGGAGGCATCGAAGCCAGCAGCATAGATGCGGGCAGTGTAGGGCGGCCGGCGGTCACAGAGGATGCGGCAGGCATAGCGGGAGATGGTACTCTGGGCAGAGGGACCCTCGGCAGCCCCTCCTCCGGGCGATGTGTCTGTTACCACAAAGTCGATCATGTTCTCAGTGGAGCGGCCAATCTGTGAGGAAGAGGAGGGCGAGCACAGGGCTGCTGTGCACTGCTCGATCCCACAGGCTTGTACCCCAGGGTTCCCAGGAGCTGCTCTGCACGCAGAGTCACCCAACAGTGAGGAGGGGGCAGTAGCATCCCAACCCCCCAAGCATCCCGGGCTCTCAGCTGGGTCTCCAAATCCAGTTGCTAGGATCTGGCGCTTCTCTGTCTCCCCCACTCAATAAAAATGAGTTGGTTTTTTTTGAGAGACCAGTGAAAAGGTAATAGGCATGGCCTGGGAGTGCTCAACATTAGCAGGAGATAGTGAATTTTTTGAATTTACTAGATATGGTGCTAAGCACTTCATGGGCAATCTCTCAGCTAATCTTCCCGATAATTCCATGGGGTAGGAATATTGTGGGCCCCACTGTACAGATGAGGAAACTGAGGCCCAAAGAGACTAAGTGACTCTTGCCCAAGGTCACCCAGCTAGTAAGTGATGGAGCTAGGATCTGACCCAGGCAGTATGACTGTCACACCACACTCTGAACTCTTAAGCTGCATGGCCTCCCAGGGCCTGGAAGTCTGTGTTGGGTTTTAAATTTTGATACAGCCACTGGTTTGCTGTGTGACTCCAGGAAGTCAACAGCCCTCTTATAGGACATGCTGCTTCCCCATCTGAAAACTGAGCCCCCCCTGCCCAAAACACCCTCACCACGGCCTTCGGTCCTCCAGGGTCACTCTGGAGGGCCTGCAGCGCTGCACACTGAAGCCTGGCAGCTCGGTGGCCAAGAGGCTTGCAGAGGGGCCTGAGCATACCTGGAACATGTCTGTGTCACTGTCATGTGTGTACTCAACTATGACCGAGTGGCTCCGGGACAGTGTGTACGAGATGCTGTGCTGGCCACGGTTACTCAGTGCCTGGTAGGGAGAAAGGAGAAGTCACTACCCAGGACATGTGGCCAGGAGAAGCCAGGAGTCGGAATCCAAAGCCGACTGGCCAATCCCAGCAAAGGGGCAGCTCTGTCCTTGCAGAGGATGTCCTGTGCAGCTGGCACTATACTCGGGTTGCCTTCTCTGACCCCTACTGCCACCCCAAGAGGGAGGCCTAGGGATTATTCCCATTTTATGGCTGAGGGAACTGCAGCTCAGGGAGGAGAAGAGACTGGCCAAAAGTCACACAGTTGGAAACAGGGGAGCGCGTCTCTTAACCCAAACCCTCGAAGCAAAGGCTTTTCCTTGGCCGTGGCTGTGTGACTGTCACATCCCTTCTCTGAGCCTTTGGCTGCCTCTAAATGATGCTGATCATTGCCATCCAATGGCTGGCGTCTGGTCATCAAAGAAACATTCTGCAAACTGTAGAGTGCTGTGCACTACAGGGGGGCCCCTCGGCACCACTTCCCCGGAAGCCCAAGGCAGAGGGTGAAGACACAGTGGGCTCCCCTGCTGCAGCAGGCCTGTGGGTGAGCAGCACTTGGAGGGCTGAGGACCTGGGATTTGGGCAGGGAGCAGAGGACTTTTGGCCAGGCGTACTGCGACAGGCTGCTTGCCTTGGAGACGAGCGGTGTGGAGATGTGGTGCATGACGTCTGGCTTCACTCCGTTGGCATGGGGCCGGCGGCTCAGTGCCAGGCGGCTCCTCCGGCGGCCCTTGTCCCCACTTGCCAGACATCCATTGTAGCTGTGGATGTGGAGGGTTAAAAAGAAGGAATTGCAGAGAGAGAGAGAGAGAGAGAGAGAGAGAAAGAAAAGAAAGTGAGCCCCTGAGAGATTTGGAGGAACTACTAGCTTCTGGGCAGACTCTACCATAACACTAGAACCATCTGAAACTAGAAGACCTCCTCCACTATATCAAATCCCCACCTTCGGAAGGAAGGTGAGGAGCAGAGTAGCTACAACAGACCTTCCAGTCAATTAACCAGTGTTTCCTGGATGCCTGAGCCATGTGTGGCCAGATGCTGGGCGGCGGGGGGGCGTCGGGGGCACACCACAGGTCAGTTCTGTGCCCTCAGCGGCAGGGGAGTGAGCCTTTCAAGGAACCGGGACCAACGGCACCACAGGCCCAGAGGCAGGAGTAGTGGATTCTGGCCTCAGATCAGGTTTCTAGAAGAGGGAGCCCCTTTATGGGGCCTTGAAGAACTGGAAAGTATTCACCTTGAGAGCAAACTGTCATTTATTACACCACAAGTGTTACTGGAACCCAGAATGAAAGGAAAAACAGAGGGGTGCCTAGGTGACTCGGCTGGTTAGGCATCTGACTCTTGGGTATGTATGGGTCAGGTCATGATCTCGCAGTTCGTGAGTTAGAGCCCTGCACTGACAGCGCAGAGCCTGCTTGGGATTCTCTGTCTCTGTCTGTCTGTCTTTCTCTCTCCTTTTCTCTCTGCCCCTCTCCTGCTCATGCTCTCTCTCCCTCTCAAAATAAATAAATAAACCTTAAGAAAAGAAGAAAGAAAGAAAAAACAGACCCACAATGCTATCACCTCCATACATCCATACATGTCAAATTTCTACCTTCCTTCTAGCTCTCTTCCAGAGGGAGTGATTGTGGAAGGCAGAGATGGGGTGAGTCACAGCCTTGATCACTGCCATGTACTGGAGGCTCCCGTGTTCCTGGTGCTTCATGTTATTAATTACCTAATGGAATCTGTGCAATGTCCTGCCAGGCAAGTACCTTTCTTCCCATTTTACCAATGAGAAAAATTGAGGCTCAGGGAGGTAAAATGACCTGCCTGAGGTCCCACGCTAGTAAGTGAAAAAGTCAGAGTTCTGAACTCGGGTCGTCTGACTCCGGCCTTTCTTGCAGAAGCCCTTCCTGAGGGAAGGCTTGCCCCAAGCAAAGGCCATGAGGCTGGCAGGGTTTCGTGAGATCAGGGAGTGGTGATTGGGGTGGTAAGCTGCAGTAGAGGAAGATGAAGCTGGTGGAAGGGCCCTGAACACCAAGCTTAAGAGCTTGGACTTTATTCTGGAAGACTAGGGAGCCACAGAAGGATTTGCAGCAGGCAGTCCCAGGATGAAGAGTTGCCAAATACAGATAAGGACTATTTCAATCAGAGTCTTTCCATGAGCTTATTAAAATACAGATTCCCTGGCTGTACCCATGGAGATTCTGATTCTGGCCCATGGGCCTGTCAATGAATATTTTCAACGTGCTCTCCAAGTGGCTCTGTAACCAATGTGGGGCTTCACTGCTCTACAGAGAATAAACCGCTGTCAAGGGGGCCTATCCCCTTAGGTCTGCGCTCTCCCCCATTGGCGACCTCACCCCCCACTGGAAAACCTGCCCTTCCTTTGGGACACCAAGCGGCTGCTCTCCTCACGCAAGCATCCCTGAGAGGGGCATCACTTTTGCCCTACAAATTCTTCCCACCTATGGGGTGTGGGGCAGTTCAGGACACAGGCTCAGGGCTCCGAAGGGCCTGGCTTAAATTCTGGCTCTTCCACTTATCACATGGTCTCTGTAAAATGGTGCTAATTAATGAGGACCTACCTCGCAGGTTCATTGCAAGAACTAAATGAGATAAAGCATTTAAAAAACACCTGGCATACAATAAACTATTTTAAAAAAACATTTGTAGGAAAGTGGATGGACCGCGAGGGTGTCATGCTAAGCGAAATAAGTCAGGCAGAGAAGGACAGATACCATATGTTTGCACTCATAGGTCTAGCAGGAGAGCAGGAGAGACCTAATGGAGGACCAGGGGGAGGGGAAGAGGGAAAGAGAGTTGGGGAGAGAGAGGGACGAAAAACTTGAGAGACTATTGAATACTGAAAATGAACTGAGGGTTGAAGGGGGAGGGGGGAAAGAAGTGGTGGTGATGGAGGAGGGCACTTGTGGGGAAGAGCACTGGGTGTTGTATGGAAACCAATTTGACAATAAACTATTAAAAAAAAAAACGCCTGGCATAAAGTGCGACGGATATACAGCGACGGATAAACGTTCGCTATTATTATTAGGAAAAAGCACATGGTGTGTACATGTCAGCGAACAGTAGCCACTATTATTTCTGAATAATCATAATGACAGCATAGCTTATCAAATATTTTCTTCAGGGCAGCTAGCAGAGAGAAAGGCCGCAAGGAGGTGTGGATGGAGAAGCAAGAAGAGGGGTCTGTGCCTGGGGGCAGAGCTAAGCGGCTGGCGCAGGGGTCCTGGTCAGGCGGAGACCAGGAAGGGATGAGGTTTATCCAACCACCACCAACGCACATTGCTTCCTCTCTCCTGGCCTCGGTTTTCTCATCTGTAGCTTGAGGGTCAGCTGTGGCTTAGTGAAAGTGCACTAGACCTGAAGTAAGAAAGACCTGGGTCCAAATCCCAGCCCTGCCACTTACCAGCTGTGTGCCCTTGGGCCAGTCACTTCCCCTCTCTGAGCCTCGGTTTCCTCACCTCCTTCCTCACAGCATCTTTGTGAAGATTGAAATGAAATAATGTCCATGAAAGGGCTTGGCACAAGCCTGCCTCCCAGAACACTTGATCTGTGCCAGGCACTGTTCTATGCGCCTTACAGAAATCACCTCATTCATTCCTCCGAAAACCCTCTGAGGCATCATTACTGTCCCTGTTTGTAAGATGGGAAAATGGAGGCATAGGGAAGTTAGGCTACTTGCAGAGGCAGGATTTGAACCAAGCATTTTTGCTGGAGAACAGAGGTCTTCACCTCAGACTACATATACTAGGTGCTTTATGAAAGGCAGAGGGTGCTGCTTTTTTTTTTTTTTTTTTTTTTCAGAAACTCAGGTGAGCAGTTAAGAGTTTTCTCAGTAATTTATTTAAAATATGGGAAGATAAAATAACAGGAATTGAGGTGAGTTTGGTCAGCTGTCTCTCAGCTGGGAAGGTGAGGAGGGGGAAGGTCACATGGGGGGAGAGCTGGGGCCCTTGATCTGGCTGCCCTGGGGGGTGCCTGGTGCCCTGCCCCACCTGGGCCAAGGTCGCTCACCCCAGGACGATGAGTTCGCCATACTTGATGGGCTCCTCGCCTGGCTGCGCATCTTCACCAGGAGAAGAGAGGACACAAGAGCCCTGGGTCCCTGGGTGCCCGAGGTCTGAGGTTCGGGGAGACCCCACTTCAGGGTTTCCTTCCAGGACCATTCTGGGCAGAGTGGGAGAGGAGAAAAAGAATTTTGCAACCTCTCATCCCAACCCCCTCAACGCCAGCTCAGGCCTGCTGCCAGGGCCACCTAGGCAAAGGCCAGAGTGACCTTTCACCACCTCTGTTGCTATGGCAACCACTCCACCTCTGCCTCCTTTAAACTGCCCCGGGGTTGCTGGGATACGGGGAAGAGAAATGGGTGGGATGAAACCTAGAGGGAAGGGCCCCACAATCGGAGAGGCAGGATATTTGGTGGGACCAGAGGAGAAGACCAACTTGGGGTGGCCAGAGGATTCTTTTTGGCTAGGACCTCAGAGTCTGGGAGTGCTTGAAAGACACCTCAAGAGTTACAGGACCCTTATTCCTCATCTTAGACTCAGTTCCTGGGTCTGGCTCTTGGCCCCAGGGCCTTAGAGTAACCCTTCTGTCGGGTTCTTGGAATCTGTCTGTCTTAATCATTCAACCCCTTTGCAGGTCTAGGCCTCTGTCTGTCTGTCTTTTTCCTCAATGACTCTCTGTCCTCCCGGGGCTGTCCCTTTCGCCGTCTCTCTTCCCACCCTCCTCCTCACGTCTGCCTGTCTGGCCACCTTCCCCTCCCCATCCATCTGCCTCAGTCTCCTCATCTTGGCTTCTTCCGGCGGGCGGGCCTCTGGACCCCTCCCGGGGGCCCGCCTCCTCCCTCCCTCAGGTGTCTGTCTGCAGTCCCAGGGCCGCCCGGGTCTCCGGAGGCCTGTGGGGGCGGCGCTCCCCCCTCCGGCTGGGGCTGCAGCAGAGCCAGGCTCCGCAGGAAGCCTGTTTGGAAAACATCCCCGCGCAGGAGGGACTGCGCCGGGGCAGGCCGGCGCCCCGCGCCCGGGGCAGGCACAATGACGGCCCGGCGCATACGCAGATACACACCCGGCGGTCCCTGGCCACAAACACGCGCGCGCGCGCGCACAGTCCCGCACACCCCGAGCCCCGCGGGCAGTGCCCGGACGGACGCAGAGCCCACCCGGGACCCGCGAGCGCGCAAACAGCCCCCTGCGCCACCCTCAGACACGCAAACACGCCCCCCGCGCCCGCCGGGGCCCGCCCGGCGCATCC
>NC_043710.1:5497501-5551723 GCF_006229205.1 Suricata suricatta
CCGGGGCCCGCCCGGCGCATCCCCCGCCCCCTCCGCCCCGGCGGTCTCACCTGGCCGCGCTCCTGGCCCCGCTCGGCGCCGCTCCCTCCGCGCCTCGCCCCTGCTCGGCCCCGGGGCCGCTGCGGCGGGATGGGCCCGGCCCGCGGCGGCTCCGCGCTGCCTCGTCACGGGGACACCCGGGGCCGGGGGAGGGGGCGAGCGCGAACCGCTACACTCCGCCCCTTGTCCCTAGGCTCCGCCCCTACGGCCCCGCCCCACCAGAGACTCCGCCCCTTGCGGCGAAGCTAGGCCCTAGTCAAGAGAGCTCCGCCCCCTCTGGGGAGACCACGCCCCGTGGCCACGCCCACACGCCGGAAAGCTCCGCCCACACTGTGTCTCAGGAACTCCCTACCCCATCTTCACTCGTTTGGGGACTCCCCTGTATCTGTGAGACCCATCCCCCCAGTTCAGGCTCCCCCAGACCCCGCCCTCATTTCTGGGGACTTCCGGGTTCTCCCAGAGACACGGGCGCCCCTCCCCCCTCACAAGCCGGAGCCTTTGTACTGCGCGGGAGGCCCCTTTCCCCACCTTGAACCAGAGACTTATCCACCTGCTCTCCGCCCCACCGACACCGCACCCCCCTCCCCGCCCCCCCCCCGACCCCGCTTCCCATCAGGGGTAGCCGCAGAATTAGAGAGAAGCGGAGGTGGGAAGGAGAGAAGGAAAATACTAGAGGAGTCCGAGGAGGGGGTGTGCGTTCGCAGGAAGACTGATGGAAAATGCTACAATTGACTAGACTCGCAGACCTGTCTTCAGCCCCTCTCCTCCACTCTTTCCACTCTCTCGCTGGGTTGCCTCTGGCCGGCTCTAGGCCCCGGGTGTCGGGGACCACCTCCCTCTTTCCCGCTACCACGCACACTATACCCAAGAGGCCACAAGGGGGGCTTTGGAGGGTGCAGTTCCTTCCCGGCCTGGGCTTGCAAGAGATTTGTCAATCTATGCCAGGTATTATGCTTTGCCCTTTAGTTTCTAGGAGGCAGGCACGATAATCACCCATTTTACAGATGAGGAAACAGTTGTGCAAACCTAACTTAGTGGTGATTATCTTGCTAGAAAGGGGCCAAGAATAGATCTCAGCTGTGTGACTCCAAAATCTGGACTCCTAGCTTCTATTCTGTACCTTGTGGTCATGATGAGGAATGGGAGGATGGGACTCAGAGGTGCAGGGCTGGAGAGACCCAGAGGTGCATCAGATGAGATCCCTACAGCGCATTATTTCTCAGTATGTTTGGAACCGTAACCAAGAGCTGGGGGAAGACCAGAGGGCAGACCCTTAACCTGAGTCTTTGGTGCATTTGAGGAAATCAAGGAAGGCTGTACAGAGGAGGTGGTCTTTGGCCCCCGTCATGAAGGAGATGTAAAAGTTTGTGCACACATTCCTGAGAGAGAGCATCCTTCCTGCTCTCCCCTCCTCTTGCTGCTGTGAAGCTCCCTGTCTCCTGGACTCCCCCTGGGCCCCACCACATCCACACAGCCCACTAACTCCCCCACCTAAAATTAGCCCATGATACCAACTGCTTTGCCAACTGTTTGGGGGCCCTAGCAGCCGGATGAAACATGAAGGCCAGCAGCGCGTCCTTTAGGGACAGAAGCACTCATTAATCAAAGAGAAGCTCCCTGAGAGGCCACCACAGAGGAGGCTGGACTGCCAGGCTGTCAGCAGCAAATCATGCAAATCCTGCACCACAGGAGAGCTCCCTTCCCTGAATGCCTGCAACATGCTCACCCCCATGCCAGGTACCCACAGCCACCATGGGACACGAGGACACTGGGACACTCTCACTTCCCCTTTGCATTCCCAGCTTCCGGCACATTGCCTATCAGAGCAGGCCCTCAATGAACACATGTTCAATAACCACTAGAATCCACCGGTCACAGAGGAGGAATCTAAAGCTCACGGGATGGGAGAAGAGGTATTTGCCCCAGGTCACACAGCCAGGCAAGTACATAGCTGAGGATTGATCAGAGTCCCCAGCCCTACCATCTGACGCCAGACTGCAGGGAGGAAGGGCTGAGAGAGATCGCAGGGTACTGCAGAACGCAGGGATTTCTCCGGTGGTTTAGTCCGCCGGCCCCAGAGCTGCATGGTGAGCACAGCCAGACCACAAGAGGCCTCCAGCAGCCTGGGGTGGGCTTGGCCCCAGCATCCCCCAGGTGAGGGAGAGGAAGGCAGGGTTGGGACACTGCCAACAGACACAAGTGCCCAACTTCCAGCCTTGACTTCTGGCTCTGTCTCAAGAACTCCAGCTTCTCAATCTCCCTAAATCTCATCTTCCTTATTTATAAAATGAGCACGATAATAGCGCTTACCTATGGTGGGATAAAAATTTGCAGTCGTTTTATAAAATCAACCCCTCCCTTCTTTCTCTTCAATCTAGATCTTGACCCTCTTGGGGAAAAAAGTAACAAAGAAAGGAACAAGATACAATCTTTATTTCTTCAATTCTTGGGTTCAGCTCTCTGAAGACAAGGGACTGGCATAAGCGGTTTGGAAGAATATTTGTGTATCTATTTCAGAAATGATGCTGAAAACAACAACAGCAACAACAAGGAACTCCCTGGGCTGAGAGATTTGGAGGGGGGAAGGAGGGGCCTAAGATGCTGAGCTCTGCCTTTGAGGCCCTGTTGTAAGTGGGAATGGGGGCTGAGAAAAGATGGAACCTGAATCAGGTAGTTTCAGGGATCCAAACTCTATTCCTTCAGATCCAATCTATTTGATTGGATCAGTTTATGGGGCAGTTTAGGTCCCAGAACATTCATTGTTGAAAACAACAGAGGACTCAGCTGGCAAAGCCAGGGAAAGACTCAGTCAAAGAGAGCCCTGTCATCCCAGGGCGACAGTAGGAATACCCAAGACTGCACTTCCTGAGGACCAATGACAGGAGTTTATATTTAGACTGTGAGAAGGAGGGGATAGACTTCACTAAAGTAATCCAGCCAGCCACTAACCAGACAAATAACAATAACAAGCCCTGGAGGGGGTGGACTAGTACTGAGTTGCTACAATATATTAATGAAAATCTTCAGTTTCCAACAACAACAAAATACAATTCATACAAACAGAAAAAGATGGCCCGTAGACTGGGACAGAAGCAGGCAGGCATTACCCTGATGTGGGGAATCTGGCACCTTCACACACAGCTCCCAGGAATGTGAAATGGTGCAGCTGCTTAGGAACAGTCCAGCAGTGCCTCAAGCAGTTAAACACAGTTACCACATGAGCCAAAAATTCCACTCCTAGGTGTATATCAAGAGAAATGAAATGTTAGAAATTAAAAAAGTCAAGGAAGTCAATAGCACAAAAATCAGAAAAATCAGAAAGGTGATCATAATTGCGCAGGAGCACATGGGAAAGCATCAGAGTGCTGTCCAGGGTGCTGCCCAGTTTCTTGACTGAGTGAAATCACCTGGGGACTTGTTTTGTAATAGTTTGGTAAACTCTATATTTACGTTGTATAGGCTATTTGTTTGTTTATGATATTTTATAATGAAACTGTTTAAAATAATATGAGCTGGTTCACCCAAACCCTCACAGTCAAAACTGTTCCAGCTGAAACTACAGTGGTTTTCTTTTTTCTTTTCTTTTCTTTCTTTTACTTTTTTTCCTTTCTCTTCTCTTTCTTTCTTTCTTTCTTCTTTCTTTCTTTCTTTCTTTCTTTCTTTCTTTCTTTCTTTCTTTCTTTCTTTCTTTCTTTCTTTCTTCTTTCTTTCTTGATGGACACTAATAAGAAATACTTTTTTTTATTGTGCTCCAATATACACACACAGGCACATAAGAAAAACACAAGCATTATGAGATGTTTCTTTACTGCATGCTGTGTACTCAGCTATTTTTTATCCTCTATTCTATTTCATTAAAAATGTTGGTTGAACTCACGAAATCAATTTAGAAACCCACTGATAGTCCATAATGCTAGCTTTCTAAAAGTCTTGTCTAAGATCAAGATGTCAGCAGCTCTGGTTTCTCCTGAGGCCTCTCTTCTTGGCTTACAGATGGCCACCTTCTTGCCGTGTCCTCACATGGTCTTTCCTCTGTGCCTGTCTGTGTCCTGATCTCATCTTATAAGGACATTAGTCAGATTGGGTGAAAGCCCACCCTAAAAGCCTCATTTTAACTTACTTACCTCTTTCAAGGCCTTATCTCCAAACACAGTCACATTCTGAAGTACTGGTGGTTAGATCTTCAAGATATTACTTTGGAAGGAAGGTCATTTGGCACATAACAGGCATGCCTTCCTGACGGATAGGGAGGTAGAAGGAGTCAGGAGGAGAACGGAGGAGTGTCCAAGCCTGCACATCTACAAAAGAGGAGGGACAGGCAAATTCAGGGCATCAGGGAACCGTACACTCTGTGGGTGGCCAGAGGGTGGGGTAAGGAGTATCAGGTTGGAGAAAGTGGCAGGGGATAGCTCCAGGGCCTTGGATCCCATACCAAGCTTTGGTTTGTTGAGTGATGAGTCTTAGCAAGATCTCCTGGGATACTGGAGAGATATCCCAGAAAGCTGAACTTTAAGGAGTGTCTCAGATGGACCAAGACCCACACTCTGCGAAAAGAAGCTGTAGATACATTGAAAAGTTTTAGACAGGGGCCTGAACTGGCTGAGTTGGAGATGATTGACTAGAGGGGCAAGAACGGAGGCAGAGAGGACATAGTGGGGGCTGCCTTGAGTGTCCAGCCAATAAAAAATGTCGTCTGAACTGACAGTACTAATAGTAGGCTTTCATAGGGTGCTTAATATATCCGTTGAGCCAGGCCTGAGCTAAGTACCCTGCCAGGTAATCATGTTGAATTATCTCCACAGTCCTGTGTGGTAGATACTTTTATTATTCTTATTTCACAGACTGAGGCCCAGACAGGCGAAGGGACTTGCCTCAAGTCACACAGTCAGGGAGAAGTGTCTGTGTTGGGAGAGGCAGAACCTGGATGTCTGCCCTGCTCTCTGGCAGTCACCGAGGAGACGGCAGGATCAGTGGGAGCTGTGGGGACATAAGTGGGCGGGATTAGGGACAAATTGAACGGGAGGGCTAAGGGAGAGGAGAGAGCTGTATGTGGGCAGTTCTAGGTCCCTAACTCCCTATATGTGTAATCAAAGGCTGAAGGGAGCTTAGCTTACTTCTCCACCCTCTGCCTCTCCCTTCTCTGCCTGCTCTTCTCAGCTGCTCCAGGGGGCTCCCCCCAGGAATAGGGCTGAGCTTTGTTTGTATGACAGGTACAGATCCCTGTTCATATTTCCTGCATGTAAGATACAGAACTTACTTTTCTCCGATTCAACTTCATCTGTTTCTACCGGTGGAAATTCAGAGTTCCTTTCCCACATTCCAGCAGGACACAACCGGCACCCAATGCTGTCTTTTCACATGGGTCCCCAGTGAGATGGCCCAACTGGACCTCCTCCCTAAAAAGGTCAGGTCAGCCTTTCTATTTAGGGCTGGTGGCTTCTCTGCTCTCTCCCCTTCACACTTGAAAGCACGGGAGCCTTTTTGCTGCCCAACGGCACATGCATTTCTGCCAAGCATGCCTTGGTCACTAAACAGCTGTTCCCTCTCTGAGGTCATGCTGTCTCCTTGGGGAAAGGGATTAACCACCCACTAACCCATGGCCTCAACTGCTTTTCTACAGCCCATTACTCACCTGGAAAGCTGGCTGCAGGCTTTGCAGCTGGGACCTCCTAAGTCTCTCTCCATGTCATCCCACGTCCCTCTTTTCTCCTCCTCCTTGCAGCCCTGTGAATCTTTCTATACCACGTACATTGGGGGTCACAGTATAAGCCCCTACCTGTAACCAATTGTCCCGGATTTTTCATTTTCTGCTAGGCACAGGCTCAGTTTGAGCTTGACTTCCACTTCTTCACTTCTTTTTCTCAAACTTTTCTCCTGCAGCTTCAGATGCCTTATCTTCTGGCCTTCTCCTAGCTCTGTGGCTGCTCCTTCTTGGTTTCCTTTGCTTATTCTCTCTTCTCTTCTTTCCCCTCTTTAAATGCTGACTTCTCTTCTCTCCTCCTTGGGTGATCTTACTCCTAGCCCAGGCCGCAAGAACTATCAGTCTCCACGCTCAGGCTTCCCTCCCAGACCAGGCACCCCCGCTGTGTTCTGGTCTCAGCTGCTGACAACCACTGAGGCTGGACTGGCCCTGGTGGTTTTTATTATGAACGCAAGATGCCCTCAGCAATAACCGTTCGGGGGGCTTTGAGGGGAGGAAAGGTTTATTACTCACAAGTCCTGGAAATTACACGCGACACCTGGGGCCACACCGTTAGCAGAGGGAGACAGAGAGAGAAGAGGGAAGCACCTTGGGTTCTGCTTTTATTGGAGTCCAGGGTGAGGCCAAGTATATCACAGGCTCACTATTTATTGGTGAATTTAAAATGGAAGAGCTGGAATTGAAAGCATCCAAAGAGTAAAATCAAACAGCCCAAATGCCCAGCTACCAAGATCTGATCTCTAAAACAGAGGAGCCTCAGGAGGAGATGGGGCCTTGACCTGGATCTTTTTATCTAGACATGTGGCTGGGAACGTGTTTAGATAGCCATCTATTAATCAGCTTAATGAGAACCCACAACCCTCGGACCAACTAGATAGCCATCTTTGAAATGGATGTCTCCTTGAAGTGGATACCTCTGGAATCAAAACTTAAGTCAGGCACTGACATTACAAAAAAGAGAGACTGACTGTCAGGGCTTGTATTAAACCCCCTAACCCAACTCACAGTCTTCCATTGCACCTACAGCATCCGTGTTCTAATACAAAGAGTGAAAGATCTTATCATTCATTTACCCAAACTCTCCACGCCAGAATCTTGAGTATCACCCTGGATGCCAGTCTCTCTCTCCCCTGACAAATTACTGATCAGGCACAAAGTTCTGTTAATTGGACTCCAAGGCAGCCTAGGAAGTGGTCAAGTGCAGAGATACTAGAGCCAAAGGGCTGGGTTCAGATTCTGACTCTGCCACTTTCTAGTAGCGTAAGTTTGTACAAGTGACTTAACCTGTCTGGGTTTCAGTTTCCTAATCTGTAAAGTGGGGATGATAATAGCACCTTTACCTCACAGGATTGTAATGAAGTTTACATGAGCTACTATTCATAAAGATGGACATCGTACATACTGCACAAGCCTTTCTTGACTAAAATAGATTTCTATCTTCTAAGTATCTCTTAAATTGGTCTCAAGCCACCAATGCCTTTCCACCGTCTTCCTGCATCCACCCGTGCCCTCCTCCAATGCCTCTACATATCCAAGCCAAGATCACCTTTCAAAATGCAATCACTTAACACTCTTCAATGACTTCTGCTGCATAGCTACACACCTTAACAGGATTGACAAGGCTTGCGTGATCTGACCCCCATTCACCTGTCGCACCTCATTTTCACCACTGAACTCTCTGACCTTGTGTTTCCAAAACTAGACTAAGGAATTGCTTCTTTAAAATCTGTAGCAGCTGGATAATCAAAACTATCCTTTCATTGACAAGAAGTAGAAACTGACAGCGAAGCCCAGTTTATGCCAGGCTACATTCTTGGCTCCCTGAGCACCTGCTGTGTCCAACTGTTTTCTGATTCCTTCATTTAGAAAGGATTCATACCATTATTTGTAAATAAATTTGTAAACAAAGGCTGGGCAGTGTGGGGCACCCAGAGATAAATCATACCTACCCTGGCTTGTTCTGGGCCAGGCTCTCTTCTAAGCACTTTACCTAAATTAATTTCCTGTGAGGTTAGTATTAGTCTCTTGTTACCAGTGAGTAAATTATTTTGCCCAAGGTATTACAACTAATGAAGAGCCAGCCTAGGGCACTTGGATGGCTGAATGTCTGACGTCAGCTCAGGTCATGATCTCATGGTTGGTGAGTTCAAGCTCATTGGGCTCACTGCTGTCAGCACAGAGCCTGCCTTGAATCCTCTGTCCGCCACCCCCTTCTCTGCTCCTCCCCCGCTGGCACTCTCTATCTCAAAAATAAATAAAACAAACAAAATAAAACATGAGCCAGCTTGATTCCAGAGTGTTGCTAGGGCTAATGAGGTTGAGTGTTAGTAAAGAACTTGCTAGGTTTCAGAGGCAGGAATAACCACATTTAGTTAGTGGAAGTCCAGAAAGAATTCATAATAAAATCTCACAATTTAAAATCTGATTTAACCAAATTATATCCTTTTACTAGATGAGGCAATATAGTTATGGTTTTAAATGGCGCAAAGTCTAGAGTCAGGTGATACCAATATTCATTTCCTAGCCTTGTCGCATTCAGAGTGGGTGTTCTTGATCTCCTTTTTGTGCCTCGGTGTTCTCGTTTGTAAAAGGGGTATATAATGTACCTCATGCCATTGTGAGAATTAAATAAGATAATATTGCCCTTAAAGTGCTTAGCACCGAGCCTGGAATGTAGCAAGAGCTCTAAATAAACAAACAAATAAATAAATAAAAGTTAAATGATGTAATAAGATGCTGGCTTATTTTATTTTATTGTTTTATTTTATTGGGCACAGATGATGTCTCAAACATGTTCTGGGCCTGTTAAGCCTCACAACAGCTCTGTGAAGGTTTTGTCCTCACTGTATTGCTAATAGCGCATGCTCACCACGTGCCAGGCATTGTTCTAACATACTCGCTAACGCAATCCTCACAATCCCGAGAACTGTGTCTACATATTATAACCCCTATTATACAGGGGGAGGAAACTGAACATAAGTAACTCGAACAAGTTCACGGCCAGCATGGGGAGCAACCGGGCAGTATGCTTCAGGGTCTGTACTCTTAACCATGGCGCCTTTCAACAACTAGTGAGGAAACGGGTTCAGAAAGTAAGAGATTCCCACGCCTGGGAAGCTCTCCGTTCCTTTCAAACCCACGGATTATAATTGTGTCCAGCAGATGGCGCCTCAGAGTATAGCAATGTGCGAAATTGGCATAAGCAGTCAAAACCACCATGCCCAGAATGCTGTGCGGCATTAAGGTCCTCCTCCGCCTTCTCCTCCAGTTTAGCTGTCCGAGGTACTGCCTATGTGCTCTGCAGGCGGAATGTGTGTATCTGAACCATTCAGGTCCTTTCTTATCTTCAGATGGCGAGTAAAAAGGTTTTTTTCCTTCCTATTACTCTCCTTGCTATACTAGTTGGAGAGTAGGAGGGCCGAAAAAATGAGGCCTTTTGTTGGCTTCACCTGACGCGAGGACCCTTGACCTCTGACCCAGAATGGCGGCGCCCAAGGTTGCTGTTGCCTTAAGGTGAACTGAGGCCGGGAATCCCGCGTCATGTCGAAGCTGAACCGGGCCGCTCGGGCCCTCAGGAAGCCCGAGGCCGGTGGCGTGATCCGGACCATCGTGCGGGCAGGCCAGGCCATGTCCGGGCCCCCACTCGGCCCCATCCTGGGTCAGGTGCAGCGGGGGCTGGAACGCGGAGCGGGAGGCGCGGTGGGGTGGGAGCTAGCACCCGGGCGGAGGGTGCGAGCTCCGGAGCCAGGGAGGCCTCGGTGCAAAGCGCGGCTCTGCTACCCTCACGCTTTATAGCTTTACGTTAGTTACATGGGCTCTTTGAGGTTCAGCTTCCTCTGTCCTTCCCTTCCTCTGTCCTTCCTCGCCGGCTTGTGAGGATAGGGCGTTGGTGTATACAAATCATCTGGCGCGTAAAGTGTTAGTTGAATCTGGGCAGCAAAAAGAGGATGGGAACATAACGAAGTGAAGACGAGGGAGGAAACGGACACCCCCTGGGTGGTAGGAAGCCGCCCCTTCCGCCCCACACTAACGCTTGTGCCTCCCTCCCAGAGAGGCGTTTCCATCAACCAGTTCTGCAAAGAGTTCAACGAGAAGACAAAGGACATCAAAGAAGGCATTCCTTTGCCCACCAAGATTTATGTGAAGGTGCACAGTCGGGACTCTGATCCTGTTTGGTTTTCAGTTTTTATTTTGATTCCAGTTAGTCAGCATACAGTGTCACATTGGTTCCGGGTGTACGATATAGTGTTTGAACCTGCATCACCTGGTGCTTATTGCGACCAGTGCTGGCCTTACTCCCCATCACCTCTTGACCCTGTTTTTTTTTTCTTACCCCCTATTTTCCCTAGTTCCTGGGGCTGGTCACTTGGGGTTCCTACTCTGCCCTCAGCTTTGGGTGGGTCTCTTCCTGTCTGAGTCCTGCTTTCCCCATTTACGCAATGGAGACTAGACCATATCTCTTCTGAGCGTATCCGACCTATTGTAGTCCCTCCCTTTGCCTCTCCATTTCCCTGGGGACTTCTAGAGCCGAGTTTGGCCTGGACTAGAAGTGACGAAGCTCTTTGCTACAGATTTATTTTCCCTGTGGTTTTGTGGTTTGTTAGATGGACACCATCAGAAGGTGAATCAAGGGAGGCGGGGAACAGAAGTTAGTTCTCTGGACCCGGATGATGGCAGGGGTTAGGGGAGGCAGGAGAGGTATTCTCATATGTATGTGTATATATATATGTTCTTCAATTAAGCCTGACAGAACATTTGAGATCAAGATTGGACAACCCACCGTTTCCTACTTCCTGAAAGCAGCTGCTGGGATAGAGAAAGGGGCCCGGCAGACAGGTAAGGGTCAGTGTGGGCTCCTGGGAGTCCGGGGGTTCTGGAAGGAAGCAGGGGCACCTCAAGGTCTATTTGTTTCTTCCTCCCAGGGAAGGAGGTGGCAGGCCTGGTGACCTTGAAGCATGTGTATGAGATCGCCCGAGTTAAAGCTCAGGACGACGCCTTCGCCCTGCAGGATGTGCCCTTGTCCTCGGTTGTTCGCTCCATCATTGGCTCCGCCCGTTCCCTGGGCATTCGTGTGGTGAAGGAGTGCGTGTCCTGGGAAGGTGCAATGTGAGGGGAGGGCTTGGAAAATTCTTGACTCTGGGGCAAAGCTGAGAGGGCCCATTACAATGGGAGAGTCAGCTTCTAAGTCAAGGACCTAAGACTTCTTAGGAGTGGGAAGCTTTATTCATCCATTTGGAATACGAATATTAATTACCTGTTATGTGTTAGACATCGTCCTGGACATGGCATGTAGCCAGGAACCAGACAGCCATGCTTGGCCCTGCTCCTAAAGAGCTCATAGTTCAGAGCTGGAGACAGAAGCGTAAATGGGATGTTAGACTGCCCGATGGTTATTGTTGCTGACAAATACAGACTACAGATGTCTTGAGAACAGAGAGTAGAGCTCCTGATTTTGCCTGGAGTGTCAATGAGGACTTCATAGAGGAGGTGACATCTAAGCAGAGACTTGGAAACAGAGGTCAAGGCCTGGGGCAAGCATTCCAAGAAGTGGAAGGATCCCCGTGAAGGACAGAAGGTGAAAAAGTGAAGTGAAGGAGTGCAGTGCGATCTGGTATATGGTGCGAGAAGCAAAGCGGGGAATAGTAAGAGACACGAGGCCAAGGGACCAGCTGGGAAGCCCCAACACTGTTTATAACTGTCTCTAGTTCAGATTCCGTCCAGAGGCCAATAGGGGCCCCCCTCCTAGAGCTTGGGAAGACCTCAGGAATTGTGTCTTTGAGTGACATGTTGAACGGGAGGGCATCTGGCTCGGCCAGCAGCAGGGGCAGCACCTGGTCCCTTCTGGGCCTCTTGCTGACTCGCGTCCCATGTTGAGGCTGATGGCTATTTCCCAAGAGAAGTGAGGTGAAGCATGGGACAGGGCTGGACTTGATTTTCTCAAATCTTTACTTGTATTAGGAGTACAGAGACAGTCGATCTGACCCCTGCTTGCGTGAAGGCACGTGTGCACAGCCTGATGACTTCTTAGTACAAAGTGTTCGGGGGCACAGAGGAAGGGGCAGTTAATCTGGACTGAGGGATAACTGGACCTCAAGGGACCAGTGGGGCTTTAAGAAGGGAATACAAGGCAGAGGTGGCGGTGGCGGTGGGGCAGCAAAGGTCTGGAGGCTGGGGAGTCCAGGAAGGAAGTGTTTGGAGACAGTGACATGGGCTCTGGTAAGCTCCCCGGAGGCGACTGGCCACTCACTCGCCATCTGTTTTTCCACACCTGCAGCCTCAGTTCGGAAGAGCTGGCAGCTTTCCAGAAGGAGCGAGCCGCATTCCTGGCTGCCCAGAAAGAGGCAGATTTGGCAGCCCAGGCGGAAGCCGCCAAGAAGTGACGCCTGTCCCCTACCCTCCAGGCTTTTGAAGGGAACAGCTGGACAGGAGGCCAGTTGGAAAAACTGTGCCAAAGGGGAGGAAGGGAGGTGACACCCATATGCTTGTTATTTCCTTGACTTTAAATTATATATTTTTTATACGTATGACAGTTTCAAGGGATCAAGCCTAAATAAACATCTTTTGTCACCCACTCTCAGTTTCTGGCTTGGGACACCAGGGGAAAGGGACCAGTACTGATGGTCGCCACCGCGGACAGACCTCACCGGCGCTGAGGAGGAACGGTCCTCATATGGCCCCTCAGGCTGTGGAGTCCAGTGCTCGCTCAGCTGAGCAGAGCACCTTACGCAGGAGTGAGAGCTCCAGCCTGTGGTTCGAATTCTGTGTTTTCCTCCTCCCCAGGGTTGAGAGAAGAGGCGAGGGCCGTGGGTGCTGAGGCTTAGGTGTACGGAAACAGCAGGGGTAGCTTGCGCCTGCACCAGAAAGCTCTCTGCTCGCCCTGGACACTTCCCACCTCAGCAGAAGCAGCCTGCCGTGGGCACTCTGAGCCAAGCAGAGTGACTGCACCCGGCATCCTGGGTCCCGGACGCTACTTCAGGCCCGTCTCCTGAGCGGACCCCTGTCCTGGGCCAGGTGTTAGTGGAAAGCGAACTACTGAGTTAAGGCTGCAGACCTACAGAAGGAGCAAAGCTTCAGTAGGTACCTGCCCAAGTTCAGGGAGGGCTCTGGGGAGCCGCCGGCCTCGTGTTTTCCTCACTATCCGGAGGACGAGAGGGGGAGCCAGGGCAGAAATGGGATTCGCACTTACTGAGCGTGTTAGGTGCTGGGCACGTCCTTTCACACGGAGATTTGGGAATCGGAGGAAAATACCTACAACAACTAAAAATCCCATGTAATCCTACCACTGAGGCTCCTACCAGTATTTTGGTGTTTATTTTTTCTACTGTTTCTTTGTGTGTGTTTATATCTAAGACTATTTAAGAAAACAAATTGGAAGGGCTCCTGCGTGGCTTAGTCGGTTAAGTGTCCAACTCTGGATTTCGGCTCAGGTCATGATCTCTTGGTTTGTGATATCAAGCCTCACATTGGGTTCTGTGCTGATAGCACAGGCCTGCTTGGAATTCTCTCTCTCTGCCCCTCCTCCACTCTCTCTCACTCAAAATAAATAAATAAACATTTTAAAAAAGAGTATTTTCTGTTATTATCTTCCTCAAATGATTTTTAATGACTTCCTAGTATTTTGTTGTATGAGTGGCCCATAATTTATTTCACCAAGTCCTTAACTGTTGGAAATTTTGTTGTTTACATTAAAAATATGTCTACAGGGGCACCTGGGTGGCTCAGTCACTTAAGTGTCTGACTCTTGATTTCAGCTCAGGTCATGATCTCACAGTTTGAGATCAAGCCCTGCATCAGGCTCTGTGCTGACAGGGTGGAGCCTGTTTGGGCTCCCTCTCCCCTCTCTGCCCTTCCCCTGCTCATGTGCCTTCTCTCTCTCTCCCTCTCTCTCTCTCAAAATAAATAAACTTTAAAAAAGATGTATATGTTCAGCCTTAAGATGACCATCACTTGGAAAACAAGTTTTGAGTAGCTTTTGTATCAGGCACTGGTTGTTTTCTTAATGTTTATTTAATTTTGAGTGAGAGAGACTGAGCATAAACAGGGGAGGAATAGAAAGAGAAGGAGACACAGAATCCGAAGCAGGCTCTAGGCTCTGAGCTGTCAGCACAGAGCCTGACGCGGGGCTCAAAATCACACACTGCGAGATCATGACCTGAGCTGAAGTCGGGCGCTTAACCAACTGAGCCACCCAGGCACCCGTTTTTTGGCACTTCTAGAACTGAGGACACGAGAATAAATGTGGCAGACAGTTCCTCCCTTCAGAGACAGCATTTAACAGTAATTACACAGAAAAGAATAGTTACAATTACTGTGGCAAAAGGGAGGTATGGCAGGCTGCGAGAGTGTATAAGGGGCACAGCCAAGCCTGGCAATTCAGTGAGAAGTTCTCAAGGGAAGTGATTTTATTTGCTTATTTTTTTAATTTTTAAATGTTTTTATTTATTTTTGAGAGAGAGACAGTGTGAGCAAGGGAGGGTCAGAGAGAGAGGGAGACACAGAATCAAGACAGGCTCCAGGCTCTGAGCTAGTACAGAGTACAGTCCAGAGCCCAACATGGGGCTTGAACCCACACACCGGGAGATCATGACCTGAGCGGAAGTTGGAGGCTTAACCAACTGAGCCACCCAGGCGCCCCCAAGGGAAGTGACTTTAAACCGAAGGGGCTGGGGGACCTGGGTGGCTTAGTTGGTTGAGCCTCCGACTTCAGTTCAGGTCATTATTTCGCAGTTCATGAGTTCAAGCCTGGCATCTGGACCTGCCCTAACAGTGCAGAGCCTGGAGCCTGTTTCAGATTCCACCCCCCCCGCCTCTCTCTCTCTCTCTCTCTCTCTCTCTCTCTCTCTCTCTCTCAAAAATAAATAAATATTAAACCAAAGGAATTGACGGATGACTGGGTCAGCTAGCGGGGGTGAGTTCTGAGTTCAGCATAGGATCTCAGCAGAGCTGTGTCTATTTATCACTGCATGATGATATTTTCACACACCTAGTGCCTTAAAACACTGTTTTGTCTCAATCTCTGTACATCAGGAGTCTGAGCATGGCTTAGCTGGTTTTCTGCTTCAGGGTCTCACAAAGCTGCAATTGCAGGGCTGGCTGCGGCTGTGGTCTCATCTGAGGGCCAGCTGGGGAAGGATCCACTTCTGAAGTCACATGGTTGTTGGCAGTATTTAGTTCTTTCTGGGCAGTAGGACTGAGGGCCTCTCAGTTCCTTCCTAGGTGGGCCTTCCCACCATGGCCACTCACTTCCTAAAAGCCAGGGAGGGAGAGTGTCCCCTCACAGGGGGAGCGTTAGTCTTATGTAATGTAGTCACAACCACACCATCATGTGCACCCTGTCACCTTTGTCATATTCTGTTGGTTAGAAGAAAGGCACGGGTCCCACCTATCCTCGAGGAGAAGGAATTATACGAAGATGTGAATACCAGGAGGCGGGGATCCTGGGCCACCTGGGGGTCCATCTGCCACAAGAGCCAACAGCATGTGCGTAGTGGGACCGTGGTCAGAGAGAGGCTTGTATTTCTGCTTTTCCTGCCCCTCACCTCGGGCAGTGCACTAAGCTGCCTTTTGAAATTAAATGAGGCTATTTGACTTGCTTTGGCCAGTGAAATGTGAGCAGAAGTGATGTGGACGGAATTGTTTATGAGACCGTGAGTCTGTGCAGTGCTGTTTTCCCCCCCTGCAGCAGGCAGACGCCCATGTGGATGTGGAGATTCAGGCTGAGACACCCGGGGAGGCCGCACTGGAGCTTTGCCTGTATGCAGAGCAGTCTTTGTGCGAGCAAGAAATGGACCTTGTTAATTTAAATCTGGTATTTGGGCTTCGTTACAGCAGCAAGACTTAGCCCATCCTGACGGTTTGGAGATAAGCTTGTGATGTTGGGAAAATGAAACCCTGTGTGACCCATTTCTGGTTATTTCCCTTAGGATCAAGCTTAGAAGTGTGGTGGTTGACTTGCTCTTCATTTTTAATTTCTTTAGGAATCATACGCTGTAAGTGCCTTTATCTCCATCTTGTAGATGAAGAAAATGAAGCGTGGGTGTCAAATGCTTGCCCGGCATCACACATGGCCCTTCCTTCGAGGAAATAAAAACCATCAGATGGAAAACTCCCGCAACTTCGACCAAATCGACAAACCTACCGTCCTTCTCTTCTTCCCGTCTGTAAGAATGGAATCTTTTTGTTCCGTCAGAGACAAATCCCTTCACCTCCGATGACGGCCCTCTTTCACTTCCTGCACCACCCCCCTCCCTGTCACTAGTTTTTCCCAGATGCAGGAAGGTAGAATGGTCCAGGCTGCATAGGCACTCCATGCTCCTTAGCTGTGTAGCCTTGGGCCAGTTACTTAACTACTCTGTACCTTAGACTCATCTATAAGACAGGGAAAACAGTGCTTACCTGAACAGATTGTTGTAAAGATTAAATGAATTAATGCACGTAAAGCATTCAGAACAAGAACTAGCATATTGTAAGTCTTCAATAAATGGTAGCTGTTGTTATTCCCAGATTGTTTTCTGTGCATGTTGTAAACATGTATACGTCAGTATTATTAAAGACAACAACAACAACAAGCTACTTCTTTGGCTTCACATCTGCCTTTGGCCACTGCCCCGTTCCTCTGTTTGCTTTCTCTGTAAAACCTGTAAGAATTATCCAAAAGTGGTGTCTATACTTCATCATCTACTCACTCTTTAAGTCTTATAGAGTTAAGCCTCCTGTAGCTGTTATTAAATACGCCAACATCGGTCTGTCTTTTGGTTAGCGTTGGTATGACTACTCTTTTTTCCATCATTTCAGCCTTTTTCTATACTTACGTTTTAGATGTTGTTGTAACAGCACTGGTTGGTGTGGTGGCCACCTTCCAAAACTGTCTCCCAAGAGTCCCACCTCTTAGTAATTAACCCCCACCCACATTGTCCCAGGGTTGGCCTGTGTCACCAATAGACTATGGCAGAAGTGAGGTTATGTCACCTCCAAGATTCAGTAATAAAAGACCCTGCATCTCCCATCTTGGATGCTTTTTCTCATCTGTGGTCACCATCCCCTCCTCCTCCCCTGCCGTCCCTGGTCCTGGCAACCACTAATCTGTTCTCCACCTCTGTAAGAGGGAGGTCTTTGTTCTCATTTCTAGACTGTTATGTAAGTGGATTCATGCGGTATGTGTACTTTTCAGATTTTTTTTTTTTTTGTCACTCAGCACAATACCTTTAAGATTCATCCACATTGTTATGTGTCCAAGTAGTTCCTTCTTTTTTATTGCTGAGTCCTGTCCCAATGTGTGGATGTGCCAGTCTGTTCATCATTCACCTGTTAAATGTTTCCACATTTTTGCTATCACAAACAAAACATTTATGATCCTTCCTGAAAGGCATAATTTTCATTCCTTTGAACAAATGACCAAGAGTGCAATCACTAGATGGTATTGTATGTTTAGTTTTGGGAGAAACTGCAAAACTGTGGGACCTGGGTGGCTCAGTTGGTGGAGCATCTGACTCTCGATTTCAGGTCAGGTCATGATCTCATGGTGGTGAGGTTGACCCCTGCATCAGGCTCTGGGCTGAGCATGGAGCCTGTTTGAGAATCTCTCTCCTTCTCTCTCTGCCCCTCCCCTACTTGCACAGGCTCTTTCTCTCAGAAGGAAGGAAAGAAGGAAGGAAAGAAGGAAGGTAGGAAGGAAGGAAGGAAGGAACGAACGGAGGGAGGAAGGGAGGGAGGGAGCATAAGAAAAAAGAAACATCAAAATTTCTTTCCAGAGTAACTGTATCTTTTACATTCCAACCAGCAGTACGTGAGTGCTCTAGTTTCTCTTACCAGCACTGATATTACCATCATTATTGTTCTTATTTAATTGTTCTAAGAGGTGGTTAGTGATATCTCACTGTGGTCTTAATTTATGTTTTCCTAGTGGCTAGTATTTTAATGTGTTTTCATGTGCTTATTTACTATATATACATGTTCCGTGGCAAAATGTCTCTTCATGTCATTTTTTCCGTTTTCTAATGGATTGTTTGGTTTTTTACTGTGTGTCTCAAGGGCTTCAGATAAGAGTCCTTTATCAGACATGTAGTTTACAAATATTCTCTCCCACTGGGCAGCTCCTCTTTTTATCCCCTGAACAACATCCTTCACAGAGCAAGCTCTTTTCATTTCAACAAAGTTCAATTTAACATTTTTTCTCTTATGGATCATATTTTTGGTGTCATGACTAAGAACTCTTCACCAAGCCTCTGGCACCTAAGATGTTCTTTTATGTTTTCTTATTTTTGTTTCCTTTTGTTTAGCAATCTGTGCACATTATGAAAACTTTATTTACTATGGCCACGTCCTCTTAAACCATATCCAGAGCATAGTTGTATTTCACACCTAAGCCTTGACCCATCCTGAGTTAGCTCCTGTATAAGATGGGAGGCTTTGCTTGGGGTTCTTCCTCTCCCTTCTCCCCACCCCCAACGATACCTAATTTGTACCATATGTTGAAAAGATTATTCTTCCTCCACTGAATTGCTTTTGAAATTTGAAAGGCCTACTTTTCTCCAGCCCTGAATGACTGGGGTAATTCCATTCTGCCCCTCAGAGGACTTGACATTAGCATTCCCCCCCACGCAGGTTTGAAATCTTGTATGTGTCTTGATGGGTTGATACCACGAAGGTCTTTCCCCGTTAGTGCCGTGGGACTATGAGGTATTTTCTTTGCCTTTTAGCTTCCATCTCAGTCTAGTAACTACTCCATGGGGGGAGGGGGCCATTTGGGGGCATATCCAGCTTCCAATCCATTATACCAGCCCCTCATGGCCACCCCAAAAACTCACTGCCCATGGATTCCCTCTGACTGGACTAAGCCAATCAGCCTGCACCCAGAATCGGAAAATTTCTCCAGGGAAGAAGATGATGTGCTTATCAGCTCACACACGAAGGGCCCTTTTCTCTCTGAAATTTTAGTTCATCTATTTCATGTTGTTTCTATGATCTCCATGCAACTGTCAGAAGGATGGCTTAAACATGGAATCATGTCATGTCCTTCCCCTGCTCAAGTCTACTCAATGGAGTCCTAATGCACATGGAATCAAGTCTAAGTTTCCTAACATGGTTGAAAGGCCCTGAGTAATCTTTTCCCTCATTTTGTCGACCTTGATCCAATCACACTGATTTCCTTGCTATTCCTAAAAAAAACAAATTTTTATTTTCAAGCAATCTCTACACTCAATGTGGGGCTTGAGCTCACAACCCGAAGATCAAGAATTGGGCGCTCCATGCACGGAGCCAGCCAGGTGCACCAATATTAACTCTGTATAAAGTTTTTTATGACACCCCACTCAAAGTTAGAAGACTCTAAACTAGAGCTATGGCTCTTGGTATGGTGTCCTGGTTCTCTTCCTTACTGTACATATTGTGTACTCTCTTCAGGCTGCTTATTTACTCTTCCTATGTCTCCCCGCAACTAGAATGTGAGCCCTGTGAGTCCAGGGACCTGTCTGTCTTGTGTGCGCCTGCATCCCCAGCACACTGAACACGTGCAGGTATTGTAAATATTTACCACCTGAAGAAATGTAGCACCTGAATGCAATCTTTATGACCCCAAAACTTGAGCCCCTTCTCCTACATCCTGCTCCCAGGGAAGAGTTGGTATCGGTGGGAAGGGAACGGACGGAAAAGAGAGCCGGCTTCTGCAGTGACTCTGGGAGTGCGATTGCACAATTTCTTTCCTCTCTCCCAGCCTCAGTTTATCCATTCGCTCTTAGCTATGAAGCTCTGAGCCACAGGGACCTTGCCATGTAGAGAAACAGAAGCAGATCCTTCTCTGTCCAGCAGGTGGGGCAATTGGCTTTTCTAATTCTTTTTCTCTGCGCTGGACTCGGCGCCTGATCTGCGGTTCTGAGTGATCCCTGGTGCCTCCTTATCAAAATGCATAGCCCACTATCACCCATCGCCACCAGAAACCGCCTGGGAAGTGCTTCTTTTTTGTCACACATTTTAATTTTTTAGATTCTCACTTGTTTGGTTTAGCTTTTTAAGAAACTTTTCATTTCAGAATAGATTTAGGCTTATAGAAATGTTAAATATACTTCATGCCTATGATTTCCCCTGTTATTAAAATCTTACACTTCCTGGTACACTTGTCACAATTAATGGGGCTTATACAAATACATTATTATTAACTAAGGCCCATCATTTATTCAGATTTCTCTTTTTACAAACCTCTGTCCTTTTTCTGTTCCAGGACCCTATGCAGACTATCACTGCGTATTTTGTTGTCATTTTTCTTAGGCTCCTTTCTGCTGTTTACAGCTTCTCAGACTTTTCTTTCCTTTTGGATGACGACCGCGCAGGTTTTTAGATGGGCTCCGGTGTGTCTTGAGCTTATATGTTCACTTAAGATTCGAAGCTGAGAGCTACAACCTTTTGCCTTCTGGGGAACTCAGGAACAAGCTTTTGTGGTGGACATTGATGACTTTCTACTCAGATCCTTGGGCTGATCTTCAGATATGGCCCCTCTCAATCAAATATTTCTGGTGTGTCTGCTATGCGTTCAGCCTCACACACCAGCCGGGGAGTAGCCAGGGCTTACGGCTCACTTCTGTCCAAGTTGGAAAGTAGATGGACAAGAAGGCAGAGGGAAAGGCTTTATCCCTGTTCCATCCAAGGATCCATCCATGGTGGGAAAGGGGGAGCAGGTCCCTGGAGTGTCTTCCTTCTTGTGGGACCCTCTCAAGGGCATGACCCTGCAGCTGGAGGATTTGGAATGAGACGAATTTAGGTGATTCTCAGTGTCGTGATCTCAGCTACTGGAATCCAGTCCCATATTTCACTGGGAGAAGATTGCAGTCTCCTTCCTTTCCTTGAGAAAGAAACTTCTCTGAGGCTTGGTGGTCTCCGAGTGCCTTCTAATTCACTTTAATAACTCAAGTCTGTTGTGCGCTCCTCGGCGTAGAGACTCAGTCCAAGTCTAGCATCATCTTTGAGAGGTTAGTGCCCTTTTTTCCGTCCTATTTTATTGGTGAAGAAACTTGAGGCTCAGGTCTGACACAGCAAGTGTGGTTGGACATGGGATTTGAATCCAAGTCTTTCTGTCTCCTAATTTTCATTCTCCTGCCTCCCACCAAGTTCTTCTATTGACCCAGTCGGTTTTATTCTGCCCAGAAGTTGGGTGTCTGCACTAGCTTGCAGACCTGGAGGAGGAGAAGAGGCACCTGTTCCAGCCCAAGCCTGACTTTCTCAGGTCATCTGGGATGGGACCATTTGAGATGGTGATTCACTGGCTTTGGGAACAGAGAGAATAGCCCAGAACTCAGATGTAGATATGTTGCCCACCCATGCCTCCCGCCAACTAACTGTAGGGGCAAATAACTTTTTACCTTTGATCATCAGTTTCTTCATCTGTGAAATGGTGCTAATATGCCTGTCTAGAAGCTTTATTATAGTGAATAGGGGATTTAAAAGTGTCCACTGAAAGCCCCATGCAGAGATTATGCATTTGATCATCATTTCCAGTTAGAAGATCCAGGGTCCCAAGGGGCAGTTGCTTCCCTGAAGAACCAGCCTGAGGGAAGAGCCTCGTGTCTGAAATTTCAAACCCACGTCCAGGAAAATGCCAAGCTGAATCCCCTACCCATCCCCAGGCCCTTCTGCTCCCTCCCACATTGTGAACACCGCAAGCTGAGAGCAGGGAGACTCCAATACCCTCTAATATTTTATGCCAAAGCATCTTGAAGGCAAGTGTTTCACCTCCAAACTCTTCAGCTTCTAGCACAGAGTGGGCCACACACTATGTGCCCATGTTGAGTGAAGGAATGAATGAGTGCATAAGTGAATGAAGAAACACCAGCGCTGTCAGCAGATCCAGACTTTATCTCCCGACCCCCAGGCTCCTATCGGGGCCTCCCAACCTTCCCAGATCCCCTCCCTTCCCTTTCCACAGCAGTACATGACACCAGCAGTACCAAAAAGGCAAACTGGACTTTATTATAAAGTTGGCTACAAAGTCACCGCAGCACCACGAAGCGGCCACCTGGGCAGGCCCAGGCAGTCTGGCAGCCGGGTGAGTCCCGCACCAGGTACACGCACTCGTGCAAGCACACGTGTGACAGCGGCAGGTCTGCCTTCCTCCATCGGAAAGGAATGTAGCGTCTCTTCGCGCCCCCCACCCCAGGCGCGGGGCGCAAAAGTCACAAGAAGGGCCGCCAGGGCGGCAGAGTCCATCGGAATTGAAATCCCGTTACTGGTGTGTAGAGAATTCTACGTGGGTGTCAAGAGCCCCTCGGGGCACAGGCTGGCCCAGGTGGGCGCTGCCTTTCCCCCACCAAGGCCCAGGGGTGGCTTGGCCCCCAGGAGTGGAGAACTGGCCCAGGCCCATGGGGTAGTGTGGGGAGCGGGGGAGTGAGACTCCCCCATTCTCCGCTTGAAAATCCCATTCAAGGAAACTCACTACGAGTGAATACAGATTGAAATGGAAACTGAGATTGCTTGAAGTCTCTAAATTTTAAAAAGAAGCTCCCTCCCTTGCCCTCCCACCTCCCCCCCCCAAATCCTGCAGGGCCTAGGGAATCAGATATATCCCCCTCTGGCCCCCAGAATCCCCCCAACTGTCCCGGGGGGGTGGAGAGCGGCTCCACGTCTTGATGACAATATGCCATACTTGACGACGTTAAGTCACAGACTTATTCAAAACGTTGGTTCCCCTCCACTTCCATCTGGAGAGAGAGAGAGAGAGAGAAAGAGAGATGACAGTCAGTAAGACCATTAGGAAAGAGAGGTTAAGGATGTGGTGCACTGTTGGCACAGAGTAGGGGCTTCAGATATGTTGGTCCAATGACTGAGTGATCACCAGAGGCTCAGCAAGGTAAGGGAGCAATTTGGGTGGATGGAGTGAAACTACAACTGTAGTTTTGGAAAGGATGGAGCCATGAGCAAGGAGCCTCCAATTGGCCAGGGACTAAGTTTCACTTTCTTTCTCTCCCAAACTTCTACAAACCTTTGCTCTGTATTCTCTTTAAGGTGTAAGAATGCTAAGATAGAACACTAATCCTTCTTCCTTCAATTTGTTATGTGACCTTAGGCAAGTTTCTTTCTTTAACTCTGGGACCTTAGTTTTCTTCATCTGTAAAATGGGTGGTAATAGCTGGTCTAGGTCCCTCACGGAATTAAGAAGCACAAACCATTACCAAGGCTTCTCTTGTATTGCAGACCACCCCTGCCCCTGGCCTCTAGGCACACTTGTCCAGAACATCTGTGCTAAGTTTTTCACTAGTTCTTATCCTCACTGCTACCCTGGGCAGCAGGTGTTGTTATCCTATTAATAAAATTCGGGCACAGAAAGGGGAATTTACTCATCTAATTCCACCTGTGTCTCACTGGCAGGACAGGGACTTGAGTTTCTGAATATTTTGGTTGGACTTACCTTCATGGAAGCTGTCTTGAACTTGGCTCTGGAGTTGATGCAACTCATCAGTAAACCCATCGTAGGGGAATGCTGAGACACCTGTCTCAAAGGCGGTTTCATATGTGGCCAGGTCCTCCAGGAAGCTGTGGTCTTCTGGGGACAGGTTGTTGCAAGGCGATGAGGCCCCTTCTGGGACCGCTGCCTCAGGATCCCCTGAACTCCATTCCCCATTGGGGTCTGGGGTAGAGAGATCCATGAATATGTCTTCCACGGGCGTCTCTTCCAGGAATATGTTATCAGGGTCAGCCAGGAAATCCAGCTCCTGGCATTTCCAGGGTTTCAGGTCCAGGCTGAGCACAGGGGGACCAGCCCCCGGCAGGGACAGGTTGGAGTCCAGAGGCTCCAGACCTCCAAGTGGCTCCAGCCCGCCTGTGCCAGCCTCAGCTGAGAAGGGCCTGTCCATGCCCTGAGCCAATTGGCTGATCTGCTGGATGAGGCGGTCTATCTCATTCTGCTCCTTCTCAGAGTAGTGGAAGAAACTCTGTTTGACTGGAGAGGCCTCGGGTGTAAGCAGGCCTTCGGGCACCAGAGGGACATCCACAGAGAGGGGGCCCCGCAGCTGGGCTAGGGCCAGGAGCGTGCAGTCCCCATTACCAGGGCTGCTAGGACTTGGGGGCAACTTCTCATAGAGAAAACTGCATCCCTCCTGGGTGAAGTAAGTCTTGGTGGGATTGGGGCTCAGTTGCTCTGGGAAGGTTTGGCTGGGGCTGTTGAGGTGTGCTTGGAATGCCGTGCTGGGAGGAGTCAGTTGTTCATGGGCAGGACTGCCCAGAGGCTCTGGGAAGGTGGCAGTACTGGGAAGCAGCTGGTCTGGGAAGGCAGAGGTGCAGGGAGTCAGTTGATCTTCATAGCTTCTGGCTGAGCTTTCAGTCAGCCGGCCTTGAAGTGGGCTCATCAGTGGATCTGGGAAGGTTGCACTGCTTGGTGTCAGTTGATCAGAAAAGGTGGCAGTGCTTGGAGTCAGCTGTTCTTGTAGAGAGCTGGATGGAGTGGACAAGTGGGTCTGGAAGGGCTCATGGAGGCTGAAGAGGAAGGCACAGCCTCCTGGCTGGTGGGGTGTGTAGGGCGGAGTGCACACAAGATCCTTGCTCAGGTCTGCTTGAAGAGAAGGCTCAGGGCCAGATGGGAATGGCAGGTAACTAAAGCCCAGCTCTTTTTGGGATTGGGGAAGCTCTTCTGAGGTGGAGGCAGCACTCAGCTCTGGTGCCCTGGAGAAACTGGTGCTTCTGGGAGCTCCCAAGGCTGGGGGGAAGAGTGGGTTGGGGCTGGAGCACTGCTCTTGAGAAATGATGTTCTCAGGGAATGAGGACAACATGGTTGGGGTGCCCAGAACATAGGCTGCCTGGGTGTTTTCAGAGTTCAGCTGCTGGCGGAGGCTCCAGGCTTCTGTGTCACTGGAGAAGAGAAAAGAGGCAGATGGTAAGGGTCTGGTGGTCTTTCCCAGAGCAGTTTCTGATTTTTAACGCCTCCATGGCCCACCTCAGTTGCCCTCCCAGCTCCTGACTTGCAACTCACCTGATTGGGTAGTTATTAGCAGTAATGGGGCCCTCTGGACCTTCTGAGTATAATAGGCAATAAATCCATGCCCAGCCTCCAGGCTTGGCCTGCAGTCTCACCACCATCTCTGCCTGAATATCTCCACTCTCAGCCACTGAAGGAAAAGAAGAGATGCAGAGTTAGGATATTTATCAGGTGACACCACCTAAACTCCCCTCTTATTGACCTTTCCACTAAATTGGGGTATCCATGACATCTCCAGTTCTGACTACCCTCACCTGCACCACTCAGCTCCCCGCATTGACCTCACCACTTGGAGTCTCCCAGGCCTGATTCTATTCTCACTTTGACTCCTCACCCTAATGTTCACTCTATAATATCCAAAATTGTTGGCCTCTGTTATCTCCCCAGCATCAGTCCTGACCACAGGCATTCTTGGTTGGATCTCCCATGACCTTTCCCAGAGCCCTGTCTTATCCCCAGCCTCTCTGGACACTCACACAGGCGGTAGTGTTGAGCAGAAGCGTGGGCCAGGTCCTCGGGGTGCAGCAGTCCATACCATGATTTACAGAGCAGTTCACTGCGCTCAAAGCCCAGGTAGATTAGGACACTGGGAAGGTGGAAAGGGTGTGGTCAGCTTTCTGTTTTCCCTGATTTATACCCAGGCATCTCACTCCCTCCCAGGTCTTCTGCCCCCTTACACCCATCCTCCCTGCTCCTGACTCCAGAATCTAGGGTTCCCTCATCACTGACTTGCTTTCCTCCTGGAGTCTGAATGCTCTGGACTTACCTCTCAGAGATGTCCAGCAGCGCCAGGTCCTTAGCATGACGGCTCTGGAACATGGCCAGGAAGAGTGAGGCAGGGCCAGGGCCAGGGCCAGGGCGAGGTCTTGGCTCCAGTGGAGCACAGAAAGCTGTGAAAACAGGGTTTCCTGCCCAGTAGGCTCCAGGTGGATGAGCATGGAATCGGCCTCGAATAAGCACTAGTTTGTTGCCCGCACTCTGGCGCCTGAGGGATTTGGAAGTGTTGAAGCGACAGCGGAAGAGGCGATCTAGGTAAATGAAGAGAAAAGCTGATAAGAGGGTGGATTGTTGAGAGAGATAGCAGGTGGGGAGGAGCAGGGAAGTAGGAAGGAGGTTTTTTATTTGAAGGAGGGAGAAAGGAGTACTTACCAGTGTCCAGGGCAGAGGGCAGGGTGAGTTGCTGGCGCACAGTGAGGTGGTCAGCTGGGTCAATGATATCGTAGATACTGTCACCCTGGGCAACCAGGTCCACCTGGAGAAAGGTGAAGAGAAGATGAAATGACGTTTAGTGAAGGCAGCAAGAGTAAATCCTTAGCACATAGCATCTGGCAGTGTATAACCTCTCAAGCCTCAGTAATTCTCAGATTCTCAAAAATGGTAAGCTCACTGTGTCCCATTGTGTGCCCTAGCCCAAGCTGAGAAGACCCTCAGCACTCACCATGGAGTGTCCTAGATGTTCGCTCACACTCTCGGACAGATACAGTAGCTTCCCCTCAGCTGTGAACACAAGTAGAAATCCAGGTAGTGCCGCCACTATGTCTTCAAGCTCTTGAGATGAGAGAAGTCCTGTGGGGCCCGCCAGAGGAGTGCCTGCACGATAAGAAGATATGGTGGGTCAGGAGTAAAACTGGGAAGCAAAGCATAAGTAAGGAAGGCATGAACTGAGTTTCAGAAAATCTAGAGGAATTTCTCACGAACCTGCCTCTGCACACACCTGTTGACCCACTGCCCACAGCTCTTGCCCAGGCAACCTATTGTTGGATTTCCCTAGGCAGCGAGCCCTTTCACTTTTAAGTCGGGGCCAGGTCTTGAATTTCAGACCCTCGGACAGCGCTCAAAAGCCAAACGGGAGTTCAGCACCGCGAGCAGCGCCTCTCAACCCGACGGTGCTGTCAGCACCGCGGACAGCGCCTCAAGGGCTGCTGAAGAGCCCTTTCAACATAGAGAACAGTGGCCACGGTTGCCCAGGTTTGGGTGACTCCATCCCTGCAACTTCCCGGGCTTCCCTCCCCGGATTCCTGGAGTGCCTCTACGCTGTAGAAACTGGGGCCATTCTGTCCTGGCTCTCTTTTTCCCATAAGTCTGGCACCAGGGACACTATCCAGGCTCTTACCCTCATCCAGAACTAAGGTGAAGTCTGAACAGCGCTCAGGAGGAAAAGTAGGAAGACCTGAGTTCTCCAGGTCCCTTCTCTCCCCAGCTTGCCGCCACGCTGCCCTAGACACGCATCAGTCCCCGCGGGTTCCCTCAGCTCCACTGTCTCCGGTGCCCGCCAGCTCCAGTCTCTGGCAGCCCCAGTTTGCTCACCTCCAGCGAAGAAGACGCCTTTGCGAGTGTAGATGCAAGCGAGACTCATAATGTGCAGGTAGGACAGCCGGACCTTGTCCGCTTCAGCCAGAGGCAGGAGCTCCTTGAGGTTCCGGATCTCAGCGTTGATCTGGTCGCGGCGCGCCTTGGAGGCGCCCTTGGTGGAGCGGTACATGGCTAGCGGCTGCAGGGCTCCAGCTCCGGTGCTCCGAACACCTGCGTTCCCGTCCCGACGCACCGGTGGCTTCTTCCTCCTTGCTTCCCCGTCTCTCGCTCAGGCTCTCTCTCTCTCTCCTCTCCTGGGCTCCGCTCGGCTGCGCTGCCCCCCTCGACTGCCTCGTTCCGCCTTATATAGCTCCTGCTAGGCGTGGGGGGCTCGCTTCAGAGAAAGGGGGGGCGGGAAAGCAGGAGGCTGGGCTAAGCAAGCTGCAGCGGGAGCCACTGGCTGGGGAGGGGGGAGCGCTCCTCCTCCCTCCCGGGCTCCCGACGTCATCCCATGACGTAGAATGAGAACGGGAGGGGGGACGGGGGGAGGGGGAGAACTGAGGCTGCGGAGGGGGCCGCGGCTGGCTGCAGCTGAGCCAAGAAGCGGGCGCTGCGTTAAGAAGGCCTGAGAGAGGGTGCAGGGACCCAGGGGTCCTAATGTGTTCATCTGAGGGAAGGGACAGGGCAAGGGTTAAGGCGGTCTGAAGCCCCTGGCAGGAGAGTCTGTAGAGCGGAGGGAGGGGTTGGTTCCAACATTGATTTTTCTAAGGAAATAAGGAAATGGGGGAGGGGGAGGGTAGTCTACAAATTGTTCCTCGCTATTTGCTAGGCCAAGGTCATGTTCACATGGGGGGGAAGGGAGAAGAAAGATCATCCTTGGCCCCTGAGGGGTAGGTCGCAGCTGGGGTTTCTCTCTAGGGATTACTCAATCCGGGATTCCCTTAGTCACTTTCAAAGAACAAATCTCCTCCTCCTCCCCCGCCCCCCGCTTTCCAAACCCGGGTTTGGCATTTAGCAAGGGGCATTATATGGAAGTCTAAGTAGGGTGGGGTGGAAAGGGGTTCCTGAGGGAGAGGGGCCAGCTGAATTTGGCCTTGGTTCCATTTTCCCACAGCCAAGAATAGGAACACCAACACCAACGCTGTAGTCTGCAGTGATTCTCCGCTCCCCTGTCAACTAATTAACTGCAGCCACTAACAGGGGAAACTGAGGCATGGTCCCAGGGCAGGTGAGGATCTGGGTCTGCATCTAGGTATCCCTTCCCCCACCCCGTTGCCAGCCCCCAAAGCGAGCGGTTCCCCCCGCCCGACCGAAAGCCTCGGTCTCCCGGCGGGCCGGGGGCGGGGGCGGGGCCGGGGGAATCCCAGCTCCATATTAGGACAGGAATCCTCCGGCGGCTGCCGCGCCGGCTGCGGGCGGGGCCTGGCTGCCTCCGCACCGCGCCGGAGGGCTCCCCCCGTCTCCGGCGGGGAAGATGAGGAAGCAGCATAGAAAAGAGGGGGCTGTACTGAACCCTCCGAGATTCCCGCATCTGCTAGGGACCCCTGACTCCGTGAGGTTGTCCTCCGTACCCCCCTCCAACCTCCTCCCCATCCTCGGGGCTAGGACTCCTCATTCTGTCTCTCAACCTTCAACTCTCCACTTCCTCCTTCCTCAGTCCCGGCTAGTTTCTGATTTCAGTGCCGGCTTGGTGGTCTGTCTTAGCTTTGTGCGCCCTCTCCCCTTGCCCCCCACCCCACCGCAAAAAACGTTCCCCTTCTGCTCTCTCTCTCTCGAGACTCTTCCATTCTCCAACGTTTTGCCTCCATATCACGTCACCTTTGTGCTCTCTCCTTCTTTCTTTTTTATCTTTTCAGTACAGATGATTCCTCTCTACAGGGGCTGAGGAGTGCCTATCTTTTCCCCCAGCATCCCATAAAAGGAGAAGGAAAGTGGGCTAGGGGACATTTTATGTGAAATCTTATTTGGTGCAGTAGGGATCTGGGTGAAATCACTTGAGAGGCTGGAAATGAGACCACTTAAAAATTGGGGAAGAGGGACTGGTCTGATTGTAGAAAGTCATATAGAAAGGGTGGGGATAAACTTTGACACCAAGAAGCAAAATTTGGGATCAAAGAACCCCTCATTCCCATGGAAAAGGGTGGTGGCAAGAGACGGAGAGTGGGAGCAGGAGACAGCCAAGGAGAAGGGTGTCTGGGCGTCCGATCCTGACCTCTTGTGCCATTTGGCAGAAGTTGAACCATCTCCATTAACTCTCCTGTGTTTAGTGGCACAACTGAGATGAAGGGAAGAGGTGGGCGGGGGGCATGTCTGTCTGACTGTCTTTCTGTCTGCCACTCTCTCTAACCCTATTTGTCTGGATTACAGAGAAATGGTTCCTTCAGGAAGCATGTCTCTGTTCCTCTTTCATCTCTATCTGACCCCTGATGTATCCACTCACCTCTAGCTTCTGATCTCTGGACCCCTTGATTTCAAGCCCTTGATCTTTGGACCCTATTCTTGTATGAAAATCCAGGGCAGTATTCCAGCTTTTTTCACCCATTGATGCTTTAACCTTGGCATGGTGACAATCTTAGTGTCCTTCTCTATGATAAGAACTGTTAGTTGGTTGGATCCAGCCAGTCTCCCAGTAAGCAGAACAGACCGGCATTTAAAGAATGGGGCCTTGACCACTGTCCATGGTTCTGAAAAAATCATCCTTGAAGTCTTTTGGCTATGGTCTGCCTGGACATCAAAATAGAGCTTGAGGCCACACAGACCTCAGAGTGAGGCCCCCGATAGCTGTCCGCTTCTCCTCTGAAGATGAATATGGGGGGGGGGGTTTAGGGACCCAAGGTGGCTGAGCTAGAGGAGTAAAATAAGCATCCGAGGAGAACTAGCCAAGGGAAGAATCCTTGCATTTTTCCAGAATGGGCTGGGGGAAGGCCTTCTGGAAAGAAAGAAGGGTCTAGAAAGGGACAAGGGAGGGGGAAGATAAGGGCTTATCCCAGTTCACCCACTCTAATTCAAGTTGAGAAGCTCTCTATGCCCCAATGTCTCCTCTCCCTAGGCTGGCTCCCACTCCCCTTGCCTCCCACCTCCGTGAAGCTATTTTTAACTGTGCAGAACCAAAAATAGCTTGGCAGCAGCTTCAGGCCGTGGGAGAGGAGCTATTTATATCACCAGTGACGGTTCTAAAATAGCAAGCAGGAGGAGGGGGGCGGCTGGCACGCTAGAGAGCTCCTGGCCGCTGCTAAAAATACTGGCAGTGTGAGTCATCCTGGCCTGGCTGAGTCACCCCACTCTCCCCCCGAATCGGCAGGCAGCAGCAGCAGAACAGAACAGGCTAAGAATTGGAAGCTTGATATGGGGGAGGTATCAGAGCCCACCGTTTATGGCAAAGTGGGCAAGAAGTGAATTGATTCAAGAGGGGCTTTGGGGTGAATGTGCAGAAGGAATGGGGGGAGGGAGCTTGAGCCACCCAGCTAAACCCACTGGGTGAGCCTGAAGTATTCCCAGCTATGCATTGCTGTTTAGGGATGCATGGGCAATTGAAGAGAGGGAGCCAGACTGAGGGTGTGCTTGTGTCTGTCTGTCCACTTGACTGTGGCTATATTTGTATGTCTGTGTCTGTCTGCATGTATCTTTGTATCCTTGTGTTTATATCCTTGTGTATTTATGCATTTGCCTGATTCTGTGTCTGCCTTTGTGAAAAAAAAAGTCTACCATTTCCTGTGTAATGTGTAGTTCCATGTATGTGACTGTATGTTTTCATATGTTCACAGCTTTCTGTGCCTCCTTGTCTCTGTGTGTGTTTGTGTCCATAATGGCAGTCTGTTTTGTGCCATTTTTCTCAGCATCCAATGGAGAACGTAAATTTGCATGCTTCCCGGTCCCCAATGCACCTTTTATTGCCCTCTCTGATATCACTTGTTGGGTTCTTGCACCACCTATCCCTTACTCACCTCTCTCCACCCAGCATCGTCTTTTCTTTCCAACACTTGGCCCCCAACCATTTGTGGAAGTGTGTGTTGCATGCAATCTCTAGTAAAAAGATGGAGGAAGGGAGCCCCACATGACCTCTCCCTTTACTCTTGAATTATCCTGAATCTTCCCTGGCCTGCAGGAGTAAGTGGTTTTCCATCGCTCCATATTTGGGGCGCTGAGGGAAGAGAAGGGCTTTCTTTAGTTCTAAAAAAAATTCCTGGTGTGGGCACAGGCATGCGCAGCACACACACACACATACACACACAACTGAGAGAGAGAATGAGAAGAGAAAAAAATATCAAGGTCCCTTCTTTACTGAGACAAGCTCTTTGCATCTGTTGCCATGGCAACCCGCCCACTCCTTCCCCGAAAAATCACCAAGAAGAGGTGATGGCATTGAAGACGGATTGGCTGATTTTTTTATTATTTTTTTCTGAAAAAGGTCTTTTTATAGCAAGAACAGGCCGTGAGATCCCTTGCTCCTGTCTTGCCAGCCTTATTGAGGACCTGGAGAGACATCACCCCTCAACCACTCTCAAAAGAAGGTGTATTTTTTCCAGAGATTTTGGGGAGGATGGCCTCCCGAGAGGGAAATGGAAGGTGATGGAGAGGGGGGTGTCTGCTTCTTTAGAACAGTATTGAGACTCCTGGTTAAAGCTGCTTTTCTGGATATTTGGGGCAAGAATCTTTCTTGACAGAGGGCTGTTGAAGTGTATTCTGTTTTTCCCTGGACAAATGTGTTTATGATATGAGAAGGAGAAAGAGAGAGGGAAGGGAGGAGGGGAGGGAGTGAGAGAAGGAGAGAGTGGGGGTAGAGAACCACTTTATGAATCTTCAGAGCATATGACAAGATGCCAAAGGGTGCAAGATCTCAGTGATGGTCAGACCAGACAGATGGACAAGATGGCTCAAGAAACAACCATTAATGCAACTGATGGTGCTGCGAGTCCCCTCCAGGTCACGGCTGTGGCCACTTGATGTGCACCCCAGCTGCCCTGGTACATAGGTAAATGACCTGGGGAGCACTGAATCTAACCTTTTCCAACTCTTGATTCTCAAAGGTCTCCTCTACAGCCTGGCCACCAGCCACTGCAGCCACATCGCTTTCTCAAGTGAACTGTAGTCTCCTGCCAAATGACTGGATGGTGGAAAAGAAGGGATTCCTCATTTCCTCCTGCACTTGCCTTGCTACAGAAAAGGGATCACTTGAGGCTGGAGGTTGGAAAGCCAGACTAAGAATCTGACTCTAGAGAGAAACACCTCTTCCTTCCAGCGGGCTGCTGCTATCCTTAGCAGGCAAGGGTATGGCCTTAGGAGGAGAGTTAGCTCTACTTGAAGTGATGGAAAGACTTGAGATTTACTCTCACCTGTTAGACCTATTCTCATGGCAAATCTGACTGATACTGTTGTAGTCATTTGATAGATGGTGAAACTGAGGATCAGAGACAGATACTGACTTATCCAAAGGCACACAGCAAGTCATTGGTGAGGCTGGGCCTTAAGCCTAGTTCCTGCCACCAGCCCAGACTCTCTCTTGCACTATGGGATACAGCAGAGGTCTGCAAACTCTGGCAAGCATTCCAAATCTGGCCCACTGAGCGTTTCTGTAAATAAAGTTTTATTGGCACACAGCCACATCTATTTATTTATGTATTGTTGATGGCTGTTTACACCCTACATTGGCAGAGTTGAGCAGTCGCAACAGAGACAAGATGGCTTGAAAAGCTTAATATATTTACAGACTGACCCTCTGCAGAGAAAGCTTTCCATCTTTTAGAGTAAGATGAATTCATACAAAGAATATCTCCACTTGTCTCTCTCTTTCTTGGCCAGAAGCTCTCTGGGCCCAGGGTATACCAGGCTGTCAGTTTATCTCCTCTTATTCTTTCAAATGCCAGGAAACATAGTGTCTCTGCACTATTAGGGGAGGAGAGATTGGAAAGCCCCATGGGCTAGGATCCTAGATGGGGCTTCCCCATGTAGGAGTGATGCTCCATATTTTGTTCCCATGGCAACAGAGTTGGAGTTAGCCATAAAAAATCATGGTACTCCATTCCATCCTTATCTCAACCCCAGTTTCAGGACTGCATTTTGGGAAGTGGGGGACATCCCATATTTGGTGATTAAGGTATTTCAGGAAGACAGAAAGCCCCAATGGAAAGAGAATTATGGTATTATGGGGAACTCAGGCTTCCTGGAGCCTCCAGTCTAACCATGGGGAAGAATCTTTCTGCATCTTCTCAGAGAGGTTTAAGTTGTCCAGAGTCACACAGCTAGAATGAAATAATTCCAGACTCAGAAACCAGGTTCCCTGATTTCTACTTCTTTCCGTTTTATTTTTTATCAGATTGTTCTTTTGAATCCATGAGCTTGAAACCACAAAAGCTTTCTAACAGATTCCCAACTATCACCCTAGTCCCAAGATTAGGGTTCATTACTAGTCTGTGGAATGAAAGTATAATCGCTATAGAGAGCTGGTCTGTGCAGGGCTGTCTAGTCTTCAGCTGCATCCTAGCAGCCTGTTTTCTTTCTCCCAAGGCCTTTTCATTATGTGATCACTCCCCCAAACTACTTGCACAGGGAGATATTCAGAACATTTTATCTATTTATGGTTATGAAATCAACAAATCTCATGTGAAGAGGGTACATGCTAGCACCCACACATTGAGACGGTCAGAGCTGGGTGAGTGGGTTGAGCGGAGAAGGTGAGGGACACGGAGCTGTGGAGTGGGTGGGAAGGGAGGTGTAGGGGTGGGAAAAGATGGAAGGGGTGGGAAAAGACGAAGCTGCTCTGGGCAAGGACCTGGAGGCAGGGCTGAGAGAAGAGGGCACAACTAATACAATGAAGGGCATGTCAGACCAGCCATGTTCCAAAGAGGGGAGAAAAGTCAATCACCTAAAATGCTCTATGAATGCAGAGCAGGGATCCAACACTCCTGTAAGCCCCAAGTGGTAGACAGGAGTTCAGAACACTGGCCTTGCCCTTGAGGCAGGGAGGTCTAGAAGAGGAGACAGCCCCCCCCACCCTTCATTTACTAGTTCAGCTCAGTTTCAGAATCTTCCACCACCCCACCCCCACTCCCTCCCTCACTGGTGAACTCCTCCTGGCCCTGCTGTTCTTCTGGTTGGGTCTGGGACCCTTTCCAGTGCCCACACAGCCTCCTGCATTTCCTCATCAGAGGCATTTCTCATCCTGTGTTGTCACTGCTTGTTTACTTGGCTGTCTCCTCACCAGCATCTCTGTCTGGTCTCCATATTCTGGGCGTCTAGCATAGGACCCAGCTCAGAGCAGGGCCTCAGGTATGTATTTCATTTGTGCACACACATCGGAGCACTGAGTTTGTGCCAGGCTCTGTGCTAGGCACTGGTGATGCAATGTGTGGAAACACACTCCTGGTGTTAACTTCATGGAGCATCCAGGCTGGTGAGAAAATGAGGACGCCATCAAGCCATTTAAGCCACAGACGTGAAATGATTCCTGTGAGGAAGCGAGGCAGGGCGTGTGGCAAATGGGGCTGACTGACTGAGCGCGGGGCGTCCAGGGTGGTCTCCCTAAGGAGGTGTCACTCAGCTGAGTTGCTGGATGTCTAGGACTGGCCGGTCAGGCCGTGCTGTGCCGGTCAGGCCGTGCTGTGCCGCATGGGGTGGAGGAGACAGAGGAATGCGGAAGTGAGACCCCTTACAGGGATGGGTAGCCACAAAGGCCTGGGTCTGTGTTAACAGGCGTGCAGAGGGAGGGTGAAGAGGGTGCAGCCTCTGCTAAGGGCAGCAGATCCCCCACCGTGACCAGGAGGCTTGGCTCCTGCGCTATGGGCAGGACCAAGAGGGGTGTATGGGGGAGAGTGGACGGACCTTTGGGGGAAAGAGCCAGTAAGTTCTTTGTGGGCCTGCAGGGGAGTGGGAGGGATCCTGGGGCTCAGAGAGGCAGGAGAGGTTGGGCGCCCAGCAAGGGGCTCTGGGGTGAGACTTCCATGTGGAGTCCTGGCTTCTTCACATCGGGCACATGGCTTAACCTCTTATGCTGCCGCTTATACCCAGCTGTTAAACAGGGATGTGAGGAGAAGAATAGCTCCTACATCAAAGGCTTGATGCAAAATTTAAATGAGTTAAATCATTAAAGCACTTGGAACAATGTCTGCCACATGAAAGGAGCACAATAAACATGGAATGACAGAGTGTCAGCCATCATTACTTCCCCTTTATGAGAAATACAATTTTGAACAAGGCTCTGAAGAGATGGCATCGGCTGCTTTGGGAGACAGCACATGTGCTGTCACTGTAAGTGTGACAACAAGACCTGGGCACCCACTGGCTTTTTGTGGCCTTGGCCCAGCCTGGTCCAAGAGCACCAGATAGGCCAGGCTGGGCTAGAGGCTGCAGTAGTTCCAAAGAAGAGGACAAGACGACAGACGGCGGGGGGCTGGGAAGGTTGAGGGATGCACACAAAATCCTCCTGAGGGCTCCGGCCCAGGTCCCAGCATGATCCTTTCTGGGTACCACTGGCTCCGAGGGTACAGGTACTCAATACTCAGTCCAAGGATGGAGGCCCAGTGAGCCCTTTCAGGGCTCAGCACTGAGTCCCCTTGCCATTTTCCTAGAAGCCAACCTAACCAAGTTTTTCCCAACTTAAAACACTCCTGGTTTCTATCACTCCCATTGCCCCAAATTCCTCCCAGCCACCTTCCTCTTCTGTCCCCAGGTTACTAGGCCACCATAAGCATAGCTTCAAGGATCTCCTTATAATCACCCGAACACATCTTGCAACATGAGAGTTGCATTTTCCTGCAACTTACATATACCTCCAGCATGCACTGACTCTCTAAAACCTCATGGCAACCCCACATGTGGGCTCCTCTTATCCCACTGGCCTTGGGCCCAACAGAGAGGAAGTCTGTAAGAAACGGTCCACAGCATCCTGGGAGAGACTGATGGGGTTCAAGGCTGGGGTGGTCATGGGAAAGCAGTAGACCTGGGACTGGCCAGTGACAGAAGGGAAACCCTAGGAGCAGCCAGAGACGTCCCCTCCCTGGAAATGCTGGAGCTGCAGGGAGCTGGTTGAACCATGGCAATAAAGTGGTAGCAGCAGTTATAGCCTGGTGATGGAACAGACTCTGGAAGCAGGAAAAGATGAACCCTGAGCAGATGGGGAGGGACACTAGGAAGCTTTAGGAGAAAGGACCATCCAGCTGAAGGGAAATCTCTTGAATCACCTAGAATAGACAAGGGATGAGCTGGAAGAGCCTCTGTCAAGGACTGTCAAGGTTCTAGAGGACTGGAGTTGGGCTCAGCCCAAATCTCAGTGGAGTGTGTTTGATGCCGGGGTGAGCCTTGGGCCAGGGGACAGAGATTCTGGTTGCACCCCTGCCACCAGCCTACTTGGGTGTTATGCAAGCTCTTTCCACTCTCCGGGCTCAGTTTCCTTGTTTGCAAAATGGCAGTGGAAGTGGGTTGGACCACTTGGCCTGGAAGGGACTTCCCGTCTTTGGCATTTTGAGCATCTCTGGGTCCGGGGCCTAGCTGTCCAGTGCCTCTCAGGCTTTGGAGGTTGAATGCTGCTGCTCTGAGGCCTAGAGTGAGGTGGGAAGAGCCCATGTGCCTAGTACTAGGGTCTGAGTGGGCTTGAAGTCCCCCAGACGATGAAGTCCTCAGCCCTGGACAAGCAGGGCCACCTTGGGCCTTGGAGACCTGGTCTGTGTAGACATGGATGGAAGCAAGTACCATCAGAGACCATTCACACGGTTCTGTGCCAAGTGCATCAGGGGACTTACCACTGGAGGGATCCAGGGGCTCCAAGGTGTGTAAAACAGACCCCCAGGTCATCCTCAGAGAGATCTGCACAGCTCGTGGCTGAAGCAAGTACTGTCTCTTTATAGTATTCCTTAGCTTCAGTCTGGAGAAAAACACCCCAGCAGTGTCCCACAAACTACCATAGAGGGACTCCACAGCCTGGAAAAATACCACATTTCAGAGAATCCCAGACTCACAGTTGAAGTTGGGAGGGGGGGGGCCCTTAGTCATCCGCCTTGGGTGATTGAGGCTTAGTACAGAGAAGCAAGTGATCCAAGTGACACAGCCATCATTCAGTAGAAGTAGACCCTGAACCAGGTTCCTGGCTCACAGTGCAGTGACCTTTGTGTGCCTCGTAAAAACTGGTCTCTGGGACCAAGATGCAGAGAAAGAGCCCAGGCCAGGAGGCACTGTTCTGGGGACTAGTCTCAATAATGCTCTGATTTGCTGTGTGACCTTGGCAAATAATGTCTCTTGGAGGGATGTCTCAATTTCCCCTTATGCACAGTTAAAGGGTTGGCTCTGGCAATGTTTAGCCCTAGGAAAAATCATTCAAGATTCCAGGGCTAACTTCTCCAGAGCAAGAACCTCTCTCCTTTGCCAGACTTGGTGTTCACAGCCAGGTGGGTTGGATCCACCTTTGGGTCCCCGGCCCTGGTCCATAGTAGGGGCCCAGAGATGTTTGGTATCTATACAGCACCTTGGCATGGTCAAGTACTTCACAGCAGTCTTCAGTGAGCTCTGGTCAAACACCCTTGTGGTTGCTACAGGGAGAGTGCAGGCATCATTAGGATTGGGCAGGGGAGTCCAAAGAGCTGGGTCCACATGGGTCTGGGGAGCTCTGCCAGAACCTGCAAGCTGAACGTCCATCCAGAAATTCGCTGGTGCTTGTAAGCAGCCTGGAAAAGGTTTGGTCTCAGAAAATTCCAGGGAGCTGGTGACCTGTAGGAAGCCTTCGATGGAAGCAGACATTTGCAAGTAGCAACCTAGTTGGTTGGCCATAGAGTCTATGGGATCCAGAAGCTTGTCTAGAGTGATTAACGATCCGGAAATCTGGACTGGTCTGGACTGTCCTGGGGAAGAAGAAGCAGATGCCACGCTGGAAGAGGAGACGTCTGCTCCGCTGCTGGGTACAGGGCAAGGGCCAGAGGCCAACACACTGTGCCAGCTATTCTCAAGGTTGAGGAACACAGGATTGACCTCTGGCTAGGAAGTCTCCATCGCTGGGCTCTGGCTCATTGCTCTCCAGGAACATGCCATGTGACCTTGGTCAAGTCACTACTCTTCTCTGGGCCTCAGTTTCCCTTTCAGTTTAATGCGTGGTCAGGGCCTTCCAGCTAAGATCTTAAACCAACTCCAGGCTAAGCCCGGGAGAAAAAGGCTAAGGCAGGAAGCTAGAGGGGGCACGGGTCTCCAGAGACCCGGGGCAGCCCAGCGGGCAGTGAAGTTCTCACCTGATGTTTTCACTCTGTGGCCTTGTCCCGAGAGGATCCCCAAACGCGCTAGGCCTGGCATCTTGTTTCCTTCCAAGGCTCCTATGGAAGAAGGATCTCCCCTGTTGGAGGCAGGAGGAGGGGGACGAGGGGCAAGGGCAGGACCTCCTTTCTCCATGGTTGAAATTCCCCTAAAGTGAGTGAAGGGCGCTAAAGTGGGGGTGGGGTGTATGGCGCGGGGGGCTTCGCGGGCCCAGGCTCCGCGCCGGGCTCGCAGCTCGGGGGCGGGGGCAGCTCCCGGGCTCTAGCGGAGCCGCCACTCCGCCGGTTGCCTTTAAAAGGCGCCAGCGCGCGCGCATCAGCAGAAGGGCTGCGGCTCTCTTCCAAAATAGGCAAGAACTGGGAGGCCGCGGGAGACGAGCTGCGAGCAGCGCAGACGTCACCAGGGGCCTCCCTCCCACCCCCGCCTGCATCACGTCTCCATGGCAACGGCGTACCGCGGCCGCAGATGAATGAGCTAGAGCTAGGAGAGGAGGAGCGCACGGAGATGAACGCTCGCTCTTCCAGCACCCAGGCTGCCATGGGGAAGGGATGCACACCCGGCGCTAGAAGGAAGGGGGCGCCCTCTTACTCAAAAACACTCCAAAACTCATTCATTCCCAAATGATCCTTTTGTGTCCCGGGAATCCGGAAGCTACATGGTCCAGGGACCCCTGATCCTTCGGCTCAGGGCTCCTCCAGCCTCACAGCTCCTCTTTACCCCCTATTCCCTGTAGTCCGTCAGCTCTTTCTGTTCCCTAAACTTTGCGGAAAAATCAGACATGTGGCCTAGCGCCCCCACGTGGTCAATGGTGGCGCTGCGTTAGGCGTGCTGGTACCTATGGTCTCGCTGTCTATGTCGCCCTCTGGCGCTTGCTCGTGGGAAGAACACAAAAGATCTCAAGTCTAATTTGAACAAAAGCATCGTTCAGACATGAGTAGATGAAGTTTAGTGAGTGCTTTCGATGTGTCTAAGTTGATAAACGCTTCGTTTCATTCTCGCAGCGATTCAGACGATGATGATGATGATGATGATGACTATTTCGATTTTTCGGGTGAGAACAGGCTGAGGGAAGTGGCCGCTTGCTAAGAGCACACGACTGTAGGGCAGAACTGCCACCTGAACTCATGACTGAAAAGCAACTGTGACCTCGTCACTTCCAAATCCGTGGTCTCTGTTGCTCTACCCCTTAGTCTCATGATATAGGCAGGACAGCGCCTATAGAAAGTTGTCCCATTTTACAGGCAAAGAGACTGAGACTCAAAGAAGTGAAATATTTTGCCCAAAGTTTCAGCAGCCATGGATAGAACCCAGGTCTCCAGTTCCATGATCCAGGGATTTTCAGGCAGTTGAATAACGGGGGGTTTAGCACACCCCCGTGAGGCCCTTAGTAAGAGAGATGGAGGAGCTAGCTCATCCTGGGCTCCTCCTCCACTAGCAAATGCCCAAGATCAGCAGAGGCGCAGGGACCCTCCCCACCTCCCAGGAGTCTGAGAGTCCATAGGAACTAGATGCTTCTTTATCTCTGCATATATAATAATGTATACTGTACACCAAATTTTAGTGTGGTCTTTTTTTTAAGTTTATTTATTTTTGAGAGAGAGAGAGAAAAGGGAAGGCAGAGAGAGAGAGAGAGAGAATCCCAAGCAGGCTCCATGCTCTCGGCACAGAGCCACACGTGGGGCTCCGTCTCACCAACAATCTCACCAATCATAAGATCATGACCTGAGCCGAAATCCAGAGTCCCACGCTTACCCAACTGAGCCACTCAGGCACCCCACAGTGTCACCTTCTAAGATAGTCTTCCTACTAACGCAGGACCCTTTGCATTTGTCTAGTATTGGGCTAGGAAAAGGCTTCCTGGTCTCAGCTTGCTGCTCTTAAATCGACCTGCTCTATCTTCCGGTGAATAACTGTTCTCAGGTCTATTGCTTTCTTGTCTTCCCTGCGGAGATGCTGACTCCATGCCAGTCTCTGGGGGATGCTGTTAGTTTGTTTCAACTGGCTTGTATTTTGGAGCGCACGGGTATACCTTGTTATCTAATTTTGTTGCAAAACCCTGACCCTTTGATTTGATTTGATTATATGGTTGCTCTGTTTTAAGTGGAGATTCCAAATCTGCGCCTCCGCTGCCGCCGCCTTCCTGTTATTCTTAGCTAGCCCACTTGGGGATGCCAAGGGTTTGAGTGTAAACCATTTAAGGGAACCCAAGAGGCAGGTAGTCACACTTTCTAAAGCTCCAGTTTAAAGACACGGCTGCCAGTGCGGCTGAGATTTTTCAGGAAGTGGCAGTGCACCATCAGCGATGGGCACATCGTCCCCACTCCACTTACTGGATCCTGAACTTCTAAGGCCCATTAATGGCCTTCCAGTCCCATTCAAGGAGCACCAATTCAGTCAACATCTTTCCTTCATCCTGGATGCTTCTGTTGTTTTCCCACGAGCTCGTTAACAGGATCTGCTGCCATTTTGGCAGTCCTGAAAGGGCTGGAGAAATCCATCCATTTATTTATTCTGGATAAAGTAAATTTTTATCTCGGTTTACTCAGATGTGTTCCCAAGTAGCTTCTCTTAAATGCTTTCCTATTGCTTCTTCCTGTTGGAAATGCTGGAGGATATTGAGGGGTATTCCCTCTTTTTGACCCCAAAGTTTTTCTCCCAAGCTGTGTTTACAGTTGCCTACATAGACCCCGTCTGCCTTCTGACATGAATGTCCCCTGGAATAGCCAGGAAGTCCAGGAGGTCCACAGGGTTGGGACAGTTTGGGACAGTTGGTAAATTCCCTCTGCACTCACTCTTCTACAACTGGGTTATAGCCACCCATGTTTCATTTCTCACCCATCACGTATCTGCCCCCAAGGGGCTCCCATGGGTGTGCTCCATGCCCAAGATTTTAATGCCATAGCAGTGAGGGTGGGGAAGGACATGGGAATGTGGCTCCTCAGTTGTTCGGTTCTGACTTCTACCAGGCAGAGCCAAGAACTGCCTCATGAGCAGAGAAAGAGAGAGAGAGAGAGACAGAGAGAGAGAGAGAGAGAGAGAGAGAGCGAGCACGGGGGAGGAGCAGAGAAAGAGGGAGAGAGAGAGAATCCCAAGCAGGCTCTGCGCTTTCAGTGCAAGAACCCAACATGGGCCTTGAACCCACCAACCATGAAATCATGACCTGAGCTGAAATCAAGAGTCAGACACTCAATCAGCTGAGCCACCCAGGCGCCCTTCTCATGAGGATTTTCAAATGGAGCCACATCTAGTAAATTCTTATAAACCAAGCATACTCCACATGGTACAGATAAGACTCCTGGTTGAAGAAAAATCTTTCTATATTATTCCTAGAGTCAGTAGGGCCAATTTTTGTGGCATGGTACCCATTCAGATTTGTTAATTTGTGAGGTTCTGTGTCAGTTAGCTGTTGTTTTATAACAAACAACCCCAAAACACGGAAGCTTAAAATACTGCACGTTTACTATTGCACACAAGTCTATTGATCAGCTGGGCAGTTCTTGTTTTGGATGTATTTAGTTCACTCTGTTGATCTTGTATAAGAATCTCTCATATACTTTGGGATCCGCTGGCTGTAGATTGGTCTAGAATAATCTCAAGTGGGACCATTGGGCTCTCGTCTACATAATCTCTCATCCTCCAGCAACCTAGCCAGAGCTTGCCCACATGGAGGCGGCAGGGTTCCTAGAAGGAGGTGGAATACAAAGCCTTTTGAGGTCAAGGCATGGAGCGTGACACTGCACGTTCTATTTGGCCAAGTTGGTCACAGATTCAACCCAGAGTCAGAGTGGGAGGAGACTACAAAGTTACAGGGGAAATGGTGGATACAGAGAAGTCAATAACCAGGGACATGAGTGTGGTTACTTTCTACGGGCTCCATAGCGTCCCTGTGATAACCAATTATGGTGACAATAAATTATGTCTGCTTAAATTTTGATTTATAGTAGGATCATTATTCTATTACATTCCTAGCATTAATGTTTATCAATATATTTTAAACAGGCCCTGGACTTTTAAATTTTTTCTTTAAAAAAGTGTTTTAATGTTTATGTATTTTTGAGAGACAGAGGAGACAGATCATGAGCAGGGGAGGGGCAGAGAGAGGGAGACACCGAATCTAAAGTAGACTCCAGGCTCTGAGCTGTCAGCACAGAGCCTGACACGGGGTTCAGACCCATGAACCATGAGATCATGACCTGACCTGAAGTCAGATGCTTAAATGACTGAGCCACCCAGGCGCCCCATTAATTTTTCTTTTTAATGTTCATTTGTTATTTGAGAGAGAGAGAGGACAAGCGAGGAGGGGAAGATAAAGAGGGAGACACAGAATCTGAAGCAGGCTCAGGCTCCAAGCTGTCTCCACAGAGCCTCATGTGGGGCTCGAACCCACGAACCACAAGACCATGACCTGAGCCAAAGTCGGACGCCCACCGACTGGGCCACCCAGGCACTCCAGCTGAACTTTTATTACTAGGCTTCACAGGCACCATTCATAAATAGAAAATTTGAATCCAAAGATCTTTATTCATTAGCAGCTAGAATGCTACTCTAGGCAGCTCACCATCATGCGTTTAGCATGCAATAAGCTGCAAGAAAAAGAGAACAAACTCAAAAAGTGGCTCAAAATAATTATATTATAAGCAATGTTACATCTCACAAGCTGGGAAATCCAGAGGAAGGCCAGCTGATGCATCCTTTGAAAGGAAGAGGTTGACTTTAGAGGTTGCAAGCAATGTATCCAGATATAACTACATCCAGAGGAGAAAGAGTGAACAGGTCATTTTATTCCTGGATCTCTTTCTTAGAAGAGAGGGAACTTCTCCCCCACAATATCTAATACTAGAAGTTCTCCTTTTGCACCTCAGATCCACCTGCCATCTTCTCCAGCTTGCTCCATGCCCTGGGAGGGTGGACCTATGATAGCATCAATGGGTTCCTTTGCCCGTTTGTTGCCAGGTGATGTGGCCAACAGGAATCATTGACAAGAGAACAGAACGGTGGAGGAGAGCTTGGTGGAGGTATTTGAACTTCTGAGCTCCATCTTTGCCGGGTGACCATGGACTGATGGCATTTCTTCCTCAAAGACCGAAGCCCCTGCAGGCACCACTCTCCACGCAGCCTCCCTCCCTAGGTTTAGGCTGAGGTGTGGTGACGACCCACTGATACTGCTAGTCTAACCCTTGTATCTCTGCACCCACACCCTTGTTTTCCCAGTGTGAGTGTGTCACACGCTTCCATCCTGGGAGCCTGACAGATGGGCTTGAATTCAGTTGCTTATTTCTTTACCAAAACATGATAGGATGGAATGACACTGTAAAATGATTATAGAAAAATCAATCGAAATAGAAGATTCATAAATGAAACATTACATAAAGAATTGGTATTCCCAATGATCAGATTAGAAAAAATTCAAAAGGAAAAATATTAAAAGATACAGTATCACAATTTCCGAAATAAGGATTAGCCTTTATTTATGTATAAAAACCCATAGGTTGAAAAAGCATGCATGTTCTGGAGGAAGGGAGGAATCACATAAATAGAGTACAGCCTCAGCCTGAATATGGATACAGGGAGATTCCTACTGACATTCATGGGAGGAAAAAACTTGTCATATGTATAAGTAGAAAAACATAATTCATTCATTCAACAAACATTTATGCTAGATCCTGCTCAAGACATTTGGGATACATTAGTGTACAGACTAATGGTCTCTCCCTTCAGAGAGCTCACAGTCTAGTGGGGACAGAGACCTAACAACCAACATCATGAATAAGAAAATTAGAAGATGTTATGTTTATGGGAAAAAATGTAGAGCAAGGGTGTAGAACTGGGAAAATCAGAGCTGTAATTTTAAATCGAGTGGTAGGGAGGCCTTGTTGACAAGTTAGGAATCCTAATGGTAGTCCGTGTCCAACTGTGTCAACCAACATCCTCAAGTATTCACTGCTTATAACAACAACGGGAGAGGTTGAGGGGGAAGCTGGAAACTAGATATGGGGTTCAAGAAGGAGGTCTGAATTGGATATATATTTGGGGGGAGACTTTGGTATATAAATGGTGCTTAAGGCCACAAATTGGGAGTGAGTATGCTAGAAAAGAGAGGGTCCAAAGCCAGGAGCTCCTGGTTGACACAGTTTGACACGGACTACCAGGAGTTGTGTCTGACTTTGGCTCAGGTCATGATCTCACAGCTCGTGAGTTTGAGCCCCACGTCGGACTCTGTGCTGACAGCTCAGAGCCTGGAGCCTGCTTCCGATTCTGGGTCCTTTTCTTCTTCTCTCTCTCTCTCCCCTTCCCCTGCTAGCAATCTGTCTCTCTCTCTCTCTCAAAAATAAATAAACTAAAAAACTTTAAAAAAAAGAAAATGAAAAGTTCAGGGCACTAAATTCTTGACTCAAACCACAAAACACCAAGTAGTTTCCATACCTAGCCTAAAAGAATTTTTTACCTCAGTAGCCCAGGGTTAGTGCAGCTGAACAATCATAATCAACAAATACATTTAATTCATACTATATCCAGATCTTTTGTGTGAAATTTAGGGCATTGATTGGGAAAATTTGGGAACCTCAAGAATTCAAATGACAATATTTTAAAGAAATCAGAGAAGGCCAAGTGTCCTGAACCCCCCTATCCCATGCCCACTGAGGGGAATGCTCATTCTTTTCACCTCTGATCCCTACCTTTGCTCACTGACTTCAGACCTAAATCTAAAACCACGTTCCAAGATGCCTCAGAGTAATAAGGACAAAGTCTAATGCAGAAGAAAACCTTAAGGCCAAGCTTTCTGGTTACCCAGTGGTACATATTATATAAGCGAGGCAAAATAAATGCTTAAATCTTTTTTTAAAAGTTTATTTATTTATTTTGGGAGAGAGCAAGCATGAGTGAAGGAGGGGCAGAGAGAGAGGGGGAGAGAATCCCAAGCAGCCTCTGCACTGTCAGTACAGAGCCTGACGCAGGGCTCGAACTCATGAACCATGAGATCATGACCTGAGCTGAAGTCAAGAGTCGGATGTTTAACCAACCAAGCCACCCAGGCGCCCCAATGTTTAAATCTTTTATTTACCAGTTTTTATGATAAAGAACTGGCATCTTGTCAGCGTACAAATGTGGCCAGCTACTTTTTTTTTGAGAGAAAGAGAGAGCACACGCGTGGGCACGAACACGGGGAGGAGCAGAGAGAGAGGACAGAGAGAATCCCACGCAGCCTCTGCTCTCAGCCCAGAACCCTACTCAGGGCTCCAGCTGTGAGACATGACCTGAGCCAAAATCAAGAGATGGTGGCTTAACCGACTGAACCACCCAGGCACCCCTGGCCAGTTAGTTTTTAAATGTTATTATGATCTCATGGTTTAAACACATTCGATGGGCTTGAATCCATTGCAAATGTTAGTCTTTCTTTTTCTTTTTTTTAAAGTAAACTCTACCCCCAACGTGGAGCTTGAACTCTGCCCACTGAGCCAGCCAGGACCTCACGATGGTTATTCTTGCTGAACTTCAGTCACCCGCGGGGCACCTGGGTGGCTCAGTTCGTTGAATATCTGACTCTTTTTTTAAATTAATATTTTATTGTCACATTGGTTTCCATACAACACCCAGTGCTCGTCCCCACAAGTGCCCTCCTCCATCACCACCACCTCTTCCCCCCCCCGCCCCCTTTCCCTTCAACCCTCAGTTCCTTTTCAGTATTCAACAGTCTCTCAAGTTTTGCCTCCCTCTCTCTCCCCAACTCTCTTTCCCTCTTCCCCTCCCCCAGGTCCTCCATTAGGTTTCTCCTGTTCTCCTGTCAGACCTATGAGTGCAAACATGGTATCTGTCCTTCTCCATCTGACTTATTTCGCTTAGCATGACACCCTCAAGGTCCATCCACGTTGCTACAAATGGCCAGATGTCATTCTTTCTCATTGCCATGTAGTACTCCATTGTGTATATAAACCACATCTTCTTGATCCATTCATCAGGTGATGGACATTTAGGCTCTTTCCATGTTTTGGCTGTTGTGGACTCTTGATCTCAGGTCAGATCTTCATCTCAGGGTCATGAGGTTCATGCCTTCGTGGGGCTCCATGCTGGGTGTGGAGCCTACTTAAAAACAAAAACAAAGCCCCAAAAGCTCAATCACTCCATCTTTGGCCTCTCCATGGTCACAGTGGCATCTGAGATCTTTTGGCGTGACCCTAGCAATCTTTGGTAGCTGTTTGCTATCTGGTGACAAGATATCCCTGGCCCCAGGCATTTCTGGATCAAAGATTATGCACCTTTTACATTTGAATTTCCACGAAGTCCAATTTATCATTGTTTTCTTTTATAGATTGTGTTTTTGGTGTCATATCTAAGAAAATTGTCCCAACCAAAAACTAATATGTCACATATGTCAATTATACTTCAGTAATAATTTGCTAAAGGATGGTGATCCCTAAAATCAAAATTATTTCCTGTTTCCTTTTTAGAATTTTCATTGTTTAAACACTTATACTTAAGTTAGCTGTTCTACACTCCATAGTTTTGATTACCGGATGTCTGTGGTCTAGATAAGGTTTTGTATCAGAAACATGCACAGGGTTTTAATTACAATATAAAAACATTATTTTTATGATTTTAAAAAAGAAAATGTTATTGCGGCACCAGGGTTGCTCAGTCTGTTAAGTGTAGGACGTCAGCTCAGGTCATGATCTCATGGTTCATGAGTTCGAGCCTTGAGCTGGGCTCTGAGCGGACAGTTCAGAGCCTGGAGCCTGTTTCAGATTCTGTGTCTCTCTTTCTCTCTGCCCCCTCCACCTCTTGCGCTCTGTCTCTGTCTCTCTCTCTCTCTCTCTCTCTCTCTCAAAAATAAATAAACATTTAAAAATTGTTTAAAAAAGAAAATATTCTTGATATGATTTTTGTTTATATTTTTAAGTTCATCTATTTATTTTTTTAGTAAACTCTATACGCAACATGGAGCTCAAACTCACAACCCTGAGTGGCATGCCCTTCTGACTGAGCCACCCAGGGGCCCCTGATTTTTATTTAGTTTTAATTACACAAATGACACAGGAGAATAAACTGTACAAAAACAGCAAAAGCCCAGAGAGTAGAAAGTGAAAGTCACTCTTGCACACATTGTTATTCATGTGTTGGAGAATCTGGGTTAGCTCCCCATTCACATATTACTTCCACAAGTCAAGATTCATTAGGCCACATACAAAAATGCTGCATGCAGTATTCTGCGGGCATATTATAGCCATAACTTTACCATCTTCCCATAGCTGCGTTCTCTTATTCTAAAGATAATAAAATTTAAATCTCATATCAAGGCATAGACTTCGTACATGAGAAGGTAACTCAGAGGATCTAGGTTCTGAAGACAGAGGAATCTTGTTGCTTCCCAAATCTAAAATGAGAAGGCTTTCCAGTGGTGCTGATGTCTCCAGAAGTGTTAAAAAGAAAACTGAAGTTGTAAGACAAGTTATGTCTGCACTTCCTAAAGCTGTTGTGAGGGTTTAGTTGTGTGTTTTTACATCTAATTTCAAATGGCCATTGATGTAAAATGTTGGGGTCCTGGAATGAATAGTCAAGAAAGAATTCTTTTTTTTTTTTTTTTTTTTTTTTTTTTTTTTTTTTTGAGAGACAGAGAGAGAAAGTGCGAGCAGGGGAGGGGAGGGGAAATGTGAAGACAGGCTCCAGGCTCTGAGCTAACTGTCAGCACAGAGCCTGACGCAGGGCTCGAACCCACCAACCATGAGATCATGACCTGAGCCAAAGCCGGATGCTTAACCAACTGAGCCACCCAGGCACCCCAAGAAAGAATTCTTAAGATGTCTTCAGCACAAAAAGGTGGTTTTACTAAAGCACCCAGACAGGACTGTGGGCAGAAAGAACTGCACTGGGGTTGTGAGGAGTGACTGATTATATACTTTCAAGTTGGGAAGGGGTGGGGATAGCAGAAGTCCCCAAGGAATTTGGAAGCAAGGTTTCCAGGACCTTGAGGAGGCTAGCTGTTGTTAGGAAAAGGTCATTTATTACTGTCTGATAAAACCTTAGTCATGAGGCCCTTCAGATGTAGATCAGTGGGCCATATGTTTGGAGGACAATTGCTAACATATATCTTGGGGGGTAGACATAAAGGTAGTTTCTGAAGGAATTTTTATATGCTAAAGGAGACTTACAGGATCATGGAGGTCTGGCTAATGTTAACTTAAGATTGCCTTTTGCCCTTAGCAAAGTATTAACATAGAGGCAACTGAGTTCCCAGAAGCAGCTCACTCTGCCTGTCTCAGTGATGCGTCAATGTGCTGTAAGTTACGTTATTTTGCCTTTGTTCTTCACATCAGTCACCATGGTCCAGCTTCTTCTTCACTCTCCCCAGGGAAGGAATGTGGAAATAGCAAGAAAGACATATATGATGTCTTTGACATAAAATCTAGAATACAGATGCTGACGTCTCCCAGTGAATCATCAACCTCGATTTCATCTGAAGGGCGTTGGGGTGTTTTTCATCCACGTTAGCTGAAAAACCATTTTGGCACGATCTCCACCTGTAAGCAGGTCCAGCCAATCACCCATTGTTTTCTTACTGCAACTCTGGTGTCCCCCGCAAATTCCTGCAGTTTTATCTCCATAGGCAAAAGAGATCAGTGTCATTTCAACAGATTTTAAGTCAACAAACACTGAAACATTTTGCATTAAAAGACGAATACTTCAAAAGGTAACTTTAAAATGTAGCTTTAGGGGCACCTGGGTGGTTAAGCGTCTGACTTCAGCTCAGGTCATGATCTCACGGCTCATGAGTTCAAGCCCCGCATCAGGCTCTGTGCTCAGAGCCTGGACCCTACTTTTGTGTGATTGTGTGTCTCCCTCTCTCTGTCCTTCCCCTGCTCACACTCTGTCTCTCTCTCTCTCCAAAATAAATATACCTTAAAATTTTTTTAATAAATAAATAAAATGTAACTTTATTTCTTCTAGCATCTTTGAAGCCTAGAGTTGTAAAACCAAGGTGCAGCTTACTTGAGGGTTCCAGGCCATTGGTGGCTCTTCCCTCTTTGGCTGCGGGATCTGACTGGTGCTGCACAGTCCTGCTATCTACCAGCTCCCTTGTTTTACTAGCCCATCTAGCTGGAAGTTCCGTCCTTATCAATAGAGGGCGCTGAAGAGTCACTAAAGGAAGAAAGGGTTCTCCTGGTCCAGGTGTGTCCCCCTGCCCCCCCTTTTTTCAATGTTTTTATTTATTTTTTGAGAGAGAGAGAGAGAGAGAGAGAGAGACAGCATGAGCAGGGAAGGATCAGAGAGAGAGGGAGACACAGAATCCAAAGCAGGCTTCAGCACAGAGCCCGACGCAGGGCTCGAACCACAAACTGTGAGATCATGACCTGAGCCGAAGCCGGATGCTTAACCGACTGAGCCACCCAGGTGCCCCTCCCCTGCCCTTTTCTCTAGTGCTGAGGGGTTTTTTTTGTTTTGGTTTGGTTTTGATTTTGTTTTTTTACCAGTGTAGTTAACATACAGCATTATGTTAGTCAATTTCAGGTGTACGAGACAGTGATTCAGTGGTTCCATATATTAGTCAGTGCTCATCAAGAGACGTGTACTCTTAATCCCTCACCTATTTCACCCATCCCCCCTCCCACTTCCCCTCTGGGAACCACCAGTTTGTTCTCCATAGATAAGAGCCAGTTTTTTTGGTTTGTCCCTGTTTTTCCTTTGTTCGTTTATTTCGTTTCTTAAATTCCACATATGAGTGACATCACATAGTATAGCTGACTGGCTTATTTCACTTAGCATTATACTGTCTAGATCCATCCATGGTGTTGCAATTAACAAGACCTCATTCTTTTTTATGGCCGAATAATATTCCATTGTGGATATATACCACGTCTTCTTTACCCACTTATCTATCGATGGACACTTGGGCTGCTTCCAAAACTTGATTATCGGATATAATCCTACAACAAACACAGGCTGCATACATCCCTTCAAATTTGTGTTTTCATATTCTTTGACTCTGTAGTGTCATTCTTGAATCATGGGGTAGTTCTATTTTGAATTTTTTGAGGCGACTCCATTCTGTCTTCCACAGTGGCCGCACCAGTTTGCATTCCCATCAATAGTACATGAGGGTTTCTTTTTCTCCACATTTTCACCAACACTTATATTGTTTCCTGAGTTTTTATTTTAGCCATTCTTTTTTTTTTTTTTTTTTGAAGATGAATGTAGGTCTGATGATCCATCGCCCTTCACACAGATAGCTACGGAGACTTTATAATCCCAGGACGTACATCCATGCCACGTAGACCAAGTAGCCAATTTTAAAGTAGACTAGACTTCTTTCTACTACCCTGTAAACACTGCAGCCTTTCTTCCATCCAGAATGACCCTAAGCTCACATGACAAAGTTATTATCGGGGAACCAGAAACCTAGTTTTGTGGCCAAAAGGAAAAACAGTGATTCGGTGGTTGGTTGGCGAGGGAGGAAATCTGGTGCCCTTCCCCGTGCTGCTTAGCTCTCCTCATCCGCGTTCCTTTTGTGCCTCTTCCTCAGCCCATCCGCGCTAGCTCCGCTGGTTGGAGTCAGCCATCTGAAACCTGCCCACTTCCTCGGCGCCCACCTTCTTTTTCCATCAGTAGCTCTTAACAGACACGTGTTGCCTGAAGGCCCAAAGCCCTCCGCCGAAGCGCTCCTTGGAATGGGTTTAGTTCGGCTGCCATACTTCTTCAGGGCGATGAACGTGCCGGACACCCAGCGCTTCTGGAAGAGTCTGGTCGGCTCCATCGGGAACTGCTCACTCTCCAGCGGCACCAGAATGGGGCCGCCCTGCGTCAGCAGCTGTGTTAGCCATTCCAGCAGATGTGAGGTGGTGTCTCGGTGTGGCTTTGATTTGCATTTCCCTGATGATGAGTGACGTTGAGCATCTTTTCATACGTCATGGCCATCTGGACGTCTTCTTTGGAGAAGTGTCTGCTCAAGTCTTCTGCCCATCTAGGGCTCAGCTCTTGGGCCGGTGATTTTCCCACATGAGGGTCTTCATGGACACAGCTTCCTTGAGGCCCCGCCTCATGCAGAAAGGTCTTGCCAGGGACCAGTTCTGGCTGAGGTCGGCTTCCCCAGCTCCCAGTTCGGGAGCAGCCAGCGGCCAGCAGCTGCCCCTAGTATATCTTCTGGCAGCTTCCCAGCGTTGCCAGAAAGATACTTCAGTGACTTCTCATTGCCCTTTCCTGCGAGGCGTGGCCCCCAGCCTAGGTGTGTGTGTGTGTGTGTGTGTGTGTGTGTGTGTGTGCCCTTCCTCAGGCACTCTACTCTCCATAGCTACTGTCCCTTTCTTCTCTAGAGTTCTTTGTAACCCTTACTGGAAAATTCCCCATTCTTCCAATCCCCTGGAAATAATTCCTTATATTAAATTTCCCTGATTCAAATTACTGTGTGGGTCACGTCTCCTGATTGGACTCTAACTGATATAATAATGACATAACATCCATTGATATTCTTCAGGGCAGGTCTGACTTCCTGGTTCTTTTCCAGACTGTTATCAATTTTTCCCCATCATTTTTTCTCCAACATGAATTTCAAAGTCGGGGTTTTTTTATTTTTCTTTTTTTTAATAAAAAATTTGGGGGGAGCACCTGGGTGGCTCAGTCAGTTAAGCATCAACTTCGGCTCAGGTCATGATCTGACAGCTCATGAGTTCAAGCCCCACATCGGGCTCTGTGGTGACAGCTCAGAGCCCGGGGCCTCTTTCCAATTCTGTATCTCCCTCTCTCTCTCTCTCTCTCTCTCTCTCTCTCTCTCTCTCTCTCTCTCCTTCTCCCATTCACGATCTCTCACTCTCAAAAGAAATAAAAACATTAAAAAATTTAAAATGTTTTATTTATATTTGAGAGAGAGAGACAACATGAGCAGGGGAGGGGCAGAGAGAGAGGGAGACCCAGAATCCGAAGCAGAGAGAGAGGGAGACACAGAATCCAAAGCAGGCTCCAGGCTCTGAGCTAGCTGTCAACACAGAGCCCAACGCGGGGCTCGAACCCACGAACCGCAAGATCATGACCTGAGCTGAAGTCGGACACTCAAACTACTAAGCCACCCAGGCACCCCTCCTCTTTTCTTCTTAAGTGAAGTTAAAAACCAAGCTTTCTCCCTTGGAGAAATCTATAAACCAGTGTTAGGTTGCCCCCTTGTGGAAACCCCAGGCAAGGCTGGGATGGCCTGACCCCTCCCCTCACAATCCATCTATCTATAAACAGGTGAAAGAGCTTCTTCCTATGCTTAAGAGAGGATGCTTTTGTCCTCAGGGACATGAGAGTGACTCAGGTCTGGAGGGCCCCTGGGATGTGAAAAATGCAATGCTCCGGGTTCCTATCCATTTCCGCTTAGGTCATGACTACAGCTACGAAGGGGAGACCTGAATGTGTTCTAACAGCAGCTCGGAGAGCTGCTCCCCAGTGAAAGCCGCCACCTTGCTGTTAACAGGAGGGCGTCCTGGGATCCACGGGACACGGGACTGCAGTGCTGTCTCCTGAGCAGAGCGTTATGTTAGTCCATCTCATGGCACCTGGCTCTTCAAAAGGAAAGAGCATAGACAATAAAAAAGAATTTCACTCCCCACCGCAAGACCTTAAAGAGGTTTGTCCGGAAAGCAGTGGGAATGGCGGTCTGTCTCCAGCTCAACCCCTCCTCCCTCAATGCACGGGCTCTGATAGACGCCAGGCCCGGACCATCCCTCCCAAGGTAAAACGGAGTTCAAAACTAAGTTTTTATTCAGCATTCTCCTTTTGCACTAGCATATTGTAGTGACATGCGCTTCTTAAGAGCACAGACTCGGAAGCAAGACAGCCTGGGTGCAGTCCTGACTCTGTCCCTTTCTACTTGCAAAGCCACAGACAAGTGGCTTAATGTCTCTGTGCTTCAGACTCCGCATCAGTAAAATGGGGCATTACCCACACCTCCCCCGTAAGGTGTTGGTTGAATGAGTGGACCCACATAAACAGATTAGAATGGTGACTCGCTTAGAGTAAGTCATCAACATACGTGGTTTTTAAGTCGCTAAAAGAAAAGCAAACAAGCAACAAAGACAACGCCAGGCCTCTAATCCCTCCCAGCCCCCCCGGACTGCCAACCCCTCAGCTCACAGGCTGCCTCTCTGGTACTCAGGTTCGACTTTGCTTTCTAGTCCTTGAAGATTTCCAACTTCCCTTTCCTCCTTACAAACTCGGCCTTGCACTCCATTCATGGAATCAGATATTTTATTCCATGTCTCTAAGGACTGTAGTTGAAAATATTCAGCACTAGCCTGATCTTCCATTCAGACTAGAAGCTCTGCCTTTATTTCTCCAGCCTTTCTGCCACACACGCCTGAAAGCATCTGAACTCAGCTGGAAGGTGTTTGCAATGGCGGTAGACGAAGCTGCTGAAACAACAGGCCCTGGAAGGGTCCGATTCTCTCTCGTGTAACAGTTGAGGGTGGCAGGGCCAGCTGGTGGGGAGCTCGGCCCAAGCACCAGGCTGGCATCAGAGCTGTGGGCTTCTGCACAAACCTTCCATGAACCCAAAGGTTGTGACCATTCGAGCCCTCAGGTGGGGAGAAGACATGGAAGGCACACATGGAAGTTTCTGTGGGGCAGTCCGGAAAGTGACACGTGTCACTCCAGACAAATTCTACTAAAGAAAATTTAGCTCGTGGCTAAACTTAACCCCAAAGGAACCTTGGAAGTGAAGCGTACAAGGTGTCACATGCCCCACTAGAAGCCTCCTACTACCAAAGAAGAGAAAGGATTTTTGTGGATAGCAAGCAGTCTCTGCCACGGAAGAGAAAACACTGGGTCCTGCAACAGAAAGTGTAGGGGTGGCTGGGTGGCTCAGTCAGTCAAGCATCTGGCTCTTGATTTTGGCTCAGGTCATAGTCTCACCGTTTGTGAGTTTGAGCCCCTCATGGGGCTCTGCGCTGACAATGCAGAGCCTGCTTGGGATTCTCTCTCTCTCTCTCTCTCTCTCTCTCTCTCTCTCTGTATATATATATATATATATATATATATATATATA
>NC_043710.1:5551823-5600544 GCF_006229205.1 Suricata suricatta
CCTGCTCATGCTCTGTCTCTCTCAAAAATAAATAAACATTAAAAAAGCTTTTAAAAATATAACTTTCATAATAATCAGAAGACAGTGGTGCTGGCACACAATTAGACATACAGATCAACAGACAGACCAGAAAGCCCAAAAACATAACCCAGATATGGATGGAAGTTTAATATATGAGAAAAGGGAGACTTCACACCAGTCAGGCAAGGCTGAATGACTCACTCACTAGTGCTGGGCACCGCACTGGAAAACAGCCAGGTTGGATCTTGTGATAGTCAGCTTTATGCGTCAATCAATGGGGGAATTAGTTTAAAATTTTATGGGTTAGGGGCGCCTGTGTGGCTTAGTCGGTTAAGTGTATGACTTCGGCTCAGGTCATGATCTCGCAGTTGGTGAGTTCAAGCCCTGCATTGGGCTCTGTGCTGACAGCTCAGAGCCTGGTGCCTGCTTCCGATTCTGTGTCTCTCTCTATCCCTCCACCACTCACACTTTGTCTCTCTCTCCTTCAAAAATAAACATTAAAAAAAATTTAATGTTATAGGTTACCTATACAATGAACCACTATGCAGTTATAAAAAAAAAAAAAGAAAAGTTTAAGGAGTCCAGTGACATGATTCAGAGAAACTGCCCCAATACAGCACAATTAAAATATAGGGAAAATCTGAAAATGTGTTTTTTAATAATTGGTTAAACTAATAGGAAATGTTAAAACTTTTTGGGGGGCCCTGGGTGGCTCAATTGGTTAACTGTCCGGCTTCGGCTCAGGTCATGATCTCATAACTGGTGGGTTCGAGCCCCGCATTGCGCTCTGTGCTGACAGCTCAGAGCCTGGAGCCTGCTTCGGATTCTGTATCTCCCTCTCTCTCTGCCCCTCCCCTGCTTGCACTGTCTCTCTATGCCTCTCAAAAATAAATAAATGTAAAAAAAAATTTAAAAAGCTTTTTATGATAAAAAGCTTCAAACTTATAAAAAAGATAAACAAGGAACATCCATGCATCCACCACCTAGATGCAACCATTGTTAATATTTTGCCACATTTTTCATCTATATAAAAAGATAATATAAGTATATGATAAATAATTTTATATAACTAGGTGTCATGACCTTTCAACCCTAGCTATTTGCCATGCATGCTGAATTGTTTCCTTTTTTTCCTTTTAATCACCAATATTCAGAGTTAAGAGCTAACTCTTACAAGTCACCTCCAGTAGTGGCCAAGATGGCGGGGTTTGGGTTTGTTTTTATTTCTTTTTGGTTTCACTGTGGACTTATAGGTTTCTATAAGTCAATGTATTTCACTCAATTACAATTTTTATTAATTTTTTTATTAAAATTTTTTAACGTTTATTTATTTTTGGGGTACCTGCATGGCTCAGTTGGTTAAGTATCCAACTTCCACTCAGGTCATGATCTTGTGGTTCATGACTTCAGGCCCCATATCAGGCCCTGTGCTGACAGCTCAGAGCTGGAGCCTGCTTCAGATTCTGTGTCTCCCTCTCTCTCTGCCCCTCCCCGCTCACACTCTGTCTCTCTCTCTCAAAATAAAATAAAGACATAAGAAATTAAAAAAATAAAAATAAATGTTTATTTATTTTTGAGAGAGAGGGGGAGAGAGAATTGAAGGCAGGCTCTGTGCCTCAGCGCAAAGCGGGACATGGGACCTGAAACCATAAACCATGAGATCATGAACTGAGCTGAAGTCAGATGTTTAACCAACTGAACCACTCAGGCGCCCCTAAATTTTGAGAGAGAGTGTGAGTGGGGGAGGGGTAGAGAGAGGAAGACAAAGGATCCAAGCAGGTTCTTGTGAGCCCAATGCGGGGCTGGAACCATGAGATCATGACCTGAACCAACCAAGAGTTGGTCGCTTAACTGACTGAGCACCCTGGCACCCCTACAATCATTGTTTTTAAAAGAGGTCCCATAACCGGCCTCCTGGCTGGCTCAGTTGGTAGATCAGCTACTCCTGATCTCAAGGTTATAAGTGCAGGTCCCACTTTGGGTGTGAGGCTTACTTAAAAACAATAATAATAATAATAAACAGGGGGGTACTTATAAGAATTCCCAACAAATCTGTCCTCACATGAGTTGGGAGCCAATGAGATTTTGTGACCAACCTAAGAAAAAGGTAACTGCAATCCGTTCATCAACACTTGGCCACCAAGAATCTTCATGAAAGATTCTACATATCAAATAATGTTTCTTCATGTTATTAGGCTGAACTGTGTAAAACTGACATTTTTGTGGATAATTATCCATTACTGGCGTTTTCACATAGTTCAACTTAAGAGTAAAATGAAGACTGATTCCTCAAATTCTAGGTTACTTCCAAAATGTTTCAGTCATGATCACGATGAAGAAGTGTCCAAACACGTTTGTCTTAGCCTTAGTAGTAAAACGGCTCTCCAAAGGAAAACTCGTTAAAAATATTTTCTCCACTCTTTTGTATCATTGGGGAATTACTTAATTCAATCAATGAAATATTAAACTAAGATATTACAAAACGATGTACTATAACTTGAGACATGATTGAAAAGTTTACCTACCGGAAAAAAGGAGCAAAAATGAAGAGAATTGTCACCGGATTTCAGAATAAGCCTTCGTGTAAGGAATTTCCAGTTTTTATTTTCGTAGCCTTTCGAAAGGAACAGGCCTTCTGACTCTCTGTTTTGGAGACTGAATTGGCAAGATGACCAGATATAAGGACGAGTTTGGACTCACAGGGCCGGTTTGGATGTTGACTCCATCTGAAGCAGACGCAGAATGTTAGCCAACCCTGACGGTTGGGTTAAACTTAAAACTGCCGTTGAGCCCCAAACATGACCTAATCATTCTCCCTCAGGAAGGCTTTTGGACCCAGTTCTGACTCATCTTCACTTCTTCAGAAAGAACTCGGTAATGTGTAGCGGCATTTCCAACAACATGTTTACTGCAGAGATTCTCACTGCTGCCGTGTGATTGCTGCACAAGCAACAAAACCAAAGTACAAATGCGTCAGAAGACATCTGAGGGGACCTCCTTTTAACAGACTTAGAACAAAATATTATTAATTAGTAGCGATAAATGAAACACGGGGATCTCATTGCTTTTTAAGGTTGCTTTTTAAAGTATTTCATATTAATAAAGTCATATTTTAAGATAGTTATAACTTGGGGCGCTTGAGTGGCTCAGTCGGTTAAGTATCCGACTTCAGCTCAGGTCCTGATCTTGCAGTCTGTGAGTTCGAGCCCCACCTCGGGCTCTGTGCTGACAGCTCGGAGCCTGGAGCCTGCTTGGGATTCTGTATCTCCCTCTCTCTGTCCCTCGCCCACTCACACTCTGTCTCTCTCAAAAATAAATAAACATTAATAAAAAAATTATTTTGACACTGAACTCATAAATCAAACTCAGGGTCATTTACAAAATGATCATAGCTTTTCATTGTCTCTACCTCAGCAGCCGGTTATTTATTTTGGCTTGATATTTAGATGTCAGTTAAGATGATTTTGCCTCTTCTCTGATCGTACTCAAATAAGACTGGTCTTTCATGACTCACTCTGCTTGTAGCTTTTATTCTGGTGTTCGCATGTATCATTGCTTTAGCTTTCCTGTTCTTGTACTGAACTGACTACCGGTCCTCTTCTCTTAAATCGATACATTATTTATTAGAAGTAAGTGCAAGCATCAAGCTCTTTATTTCAGAATAGTTGTGCCCAAAGGTTTATGCATTGAAATACTTACTATTTTACATTAAATTATTCATCTTATTTTTCCTTTGCCTTACACTTAAGGCATTATCATTGCTTTTTATATTGTGTAGGTAGGGGGCACCTGGGTGGCTGGCTCAGTGGGCTAAGCGGCCAATCTCGGCTCAGGTCATGATCTCACTGCTTATGAGTTCAAGTCTTGCGTCAGGTCCTGTGCTGACAGCTCAGAGCCTGGAGACTGCTTCCGATTCTGTCTCCTTCGCTCTCTGCCCCTCCCCTGCTCACGGTCTGTCTCTCTCTCTTTCAAAAAGAAATAAACATTAAAAAATTTTTAAAAAAACATTGTGTAGGTGCGTTACGTGCCTTGTGAATCTTAGGATCTCTTTTAGCATCATCAAAGTGGTGTGGCAAAATATGTTATAAAAAGAGAGTGTTGGGTTTGACAGAGCTGAAAACAAATGCTCCAGAACAGGGAGACTCAACAAGGGGCAATTTTGCCCCCAGGGGATATTTGGTGAGGTGTGGAAACATCATTTCAACTGGGGGAGGGTGCTCGTGGCTTCTAGTGGGTGTGGTCTAGGAAGCTGCTGGAAACCCTACAGTGCACAGGAAGCCGCCACAACAAGTTATCCCTCCAAATGTCTGAGGGCTGAGGCTGAGAAACCCTGATCTATCGAAGCTCCTGCACAGATGCCCAGAAGCTACACGCCCTGGGTCCAATACTCTCAGAACAGCATTGCTTAGCCTAGAACATAGGTGGAAATGATCCAAATGCCTGCAACGCTTATTCAACAAGACAAACATCATGCAGCCGGGGAATCTCAAAAATACGTAGAATTTTTATTTTATTTTTTTAATTTAACGTTTATTTATTTTTGAGAGAAAGAGGGAGACAGAGCACAAGCAGGGGAGGGGCAGAAAAGAAAGAGATACAGAATCTAAAGCAAGCTCCAGGCTCTGAGCTGTCAGCACAGAGCCTACCCACTGTGGGGCTCGAACTCACAAACCAGGAAATCAGGTTCAGGACTTGAGCTGAAGTCAGACACTTAAGCAACTGAGCTACCCAGGAGCTCCTGGGCTGAATTTTTTTTTAATTTTCAATGTTTATTTATTTTGAGAGAGAGAGAGAGAAACAGAGTGCGAGAGGGGAAGGGGCAGGGAGAGACGGAGACACAGAATCTGAAGCAGGTTCCCGGCTCTGAGCTGTCAGCACAGAACCAGACGCGGGCTTGAAGTCACGAACCCGAGATCATGACCCGAGCCAAAGTTGGACACTTAACTGACTGAGCCACCCAGGCATCCCTATGTTGAATTTTTAAAAAGTAAATTACATTTGTGTGAAGTTCAAAACAAAAATCAGTTTTGGACAGTTGCATCCAAAATGTTGTGGTAAAACTCAGAGCAACTACAATGATTTTTCGACACGTTATTGGAACACCTCCCTTCTCTGTCTGTCAGGGGATGATGGGGAGTCAGGGGGTGACGGGGGTCAGGGGGTGACAGGGGGAATGATCCTTAGAAGGACAGCATTGCCTCCCAGCGTACTGGAGAATTCTCTCTTGGTAATCAGAATTATGGGAGAAGAGCACGGTAGTTGCAATCAGTGGGTGAGTTCAGGATAATAGTTGTCCCCAAATGCACAGGACAGTCCCACACAAAGAAAGCCTGCCCTGCATCCTGAACAGCTTTTGACTGACTCTCTGGGCGTTCCTCTAGATTAAAACAACACACTTTTCACAAAAATTAGCTCAAAGGGAATCTTGGACAAAAATGTAAAACACAAAGCAATAAAACCTCTAGAAGGCTACATAGGGGAAAAAATCTAGGTGAACCTGGGTTCCGTGATAAGTGTTCAGATACCAGAAGAATGATCCCTGAAAGAAAGAAGAAAAATGTTAAGATGGACTCCATCGAAATTAAAACCTTCTGCTCTGTGAAAAGAACTGTTGAGAGAACGAGGAAACATACCACAGACTGGGGGGAAATAGTCACAAAACACATCTCTGATCAAGGACTTGTAACCAAAATATACCAAATAAGCGTCAGGCTCTGTGCCAACAGCTCAGAGCCTGGAACCTGCTTCAAATTCTGTGTCTCCTTCTCTCTCTGCCTTTCCCCTGCTCACGCTCTGTCTCCCAAAAATAAATAAACATTAAAGAAAGAAAAGCAAGTTGATCATTTTCGGAGGCTGGACCCTCACCCCATTTGATGTATGGGCACAACGTATTATTAGCGAGATTTGAAAACACACATAATTCCTCGGTAACACAGCCACTGTCTAAGTGGAGGGACAGCTGCACTTGGTTTTGTTGGGAACTCCGCCAAGGCTGGGTCCCTATTTCAGAATATCACATCACCAATAGCAAACTTGTGGTCTTTGAGTGGGGGGCCCACCACCTGCCTGTATTATGTGCGCGCTGGCGGCCGTTGGATTCGCTGTGGTTTTATAAAGAGGGGCCAGTATCCACCCGCTCCACTGGGCCTGAACATTTTACATATTCAAACACACATTATTTCATTACTAAATACCTTTACTTATCCTGTGGGGTACAATTAGGACATTATATTGACATTAATGTTTTTTCATGTTTAGGGGTTTTTTTTTTAAGTTTATTTATTTTGGGAAGGAGAATGTGCACGTGCACACTGGTGGGGAAGGGGCAGAGAGAGAGAGGGAGGGAGAGAATTCCAAGCAGGCTCCTCGCTGTCAGAGCAGGGCCTGCCCGGGGCTCGATCTCACGAACTGTGGAATCATGACCTGAGCCAAGATCAACAGGGGGTAGCTTAACAGACTCAGCCACCCAGGTGCCCCTACATGAAATTTTTTGTGCAGAGGTGTATTTTATTACAGATTAATTCACTGGAGGATAGCAACAAAATATTATTGCTATTAATAGGATGCCTGAGTCCTATAGAGTTGAGAACCTTTCCGTTCAACTGAAATCTAAGCTCCTTCCTCTGCCCTCAGGCCTGTCCTCACCAGCCCTCTCTGCCCCAGAGGCTCAGCCCCCTACGCCCACCAGGCCTGCCAAAGGGATGTATTTGTATATCTCAGAATGTACCAGCATTCTCACGTCCCTGCTCTTGGTACAAGTGGTTCTGTCCCTGAGAGTCCCTCACCTCTGTCACCCACGCCTCAGCACATGCAGGGTCCCCGAACCCCAGCTGTTCCTGTCCTTCTGTTGCAATTCGTGCCATAGCTGTGCCCTACCCTCCCGTCCCTTTTACTGAATTTTCTTTATTTTTTAAAGATTTTCTTTATGTTTTTAAGTTTTATTTATTTATTTTAAGGGGGAGGGACAGAGAGAGAGAAAGAGAGAATCCCAACCAAGCTCCTTATTGTCAGCATGGAGCCCAACTCGAGGCTCAAACACATGAACTGTGCCGAAATCCAGAGTCAGACGTTCCACCGACTGAGCCACGCAGGTGTCCCAAGATTTTATTACTAAAAAAAATTTTTTTATATGGAAACCGATTTGACAATAAATTATTTAAAAAAATAAAAAAAAGAATGATGGTTAAAAATTGTTAATGTTTATTTTGGTATTCTATTTTTAATGTTAATTTTTTAATATTTATTTATTTTTGAGAGAGAGACAGAGAGTGAGCGGGGGAGGGGCAGAAAGAGAGAGGGAGACACAGAATCTGAAACAGGCTCCAGAATTCATGGACAAGATCATGACCTGAGCCTAAGTCATAAGCTTAACCAACAGAGCCACTCATGTGCCCCCCAATCAAGACTTTATTTTTAAGTAATCTCTATACCCAGTGTGGGGCTCAAACTCAAGCCCATGATTGAGAGTCACTAGGTCCATCGACTGAGCCAGCCAGGCGCCCCTACTTAATTTCCTTTAAATGATTCATTTTTCATAAATTAATTTTGAATTTATATTAAATTATAAGCAAATTTATCTTTTGTCTTCTATAGCTTTTTATTAAGGCGGACACACAATGTTACATTAGTTTCAGGTGCACGACAAATTTATTTTTAAATAAATTATAAAATTTTAACATTTCATTATTTTAACAAGCTTATATTTTATTTATATTTTTATTCACTTCTAATGAAATTATAAACATTTCTTTATTAAATGATACATGATTTTACTTTTCAAAGAAAAGCGTACATCATTATCTTAGGAAGCTAGAATCCATAGCCCGAAAAATAAAGCAACAATAAAAATAGAAGGAACATAAAGATAATTAACCTCTATTTACATAAAACTGTCAGCAGAAACCCTGATGCCAGCTTTTTATTAGAGAAAGGAGAGAAATCAACAGGCCTTAGAAACATGTTAGCACCAAGTTGAGACTTTCCCATTGACATATTCTGGAAGCTTGAAGGCAAATTGAAAAGAGAAAAACTTTCTCCTTCAGTATAATTTAATGCTGTCTCTGCTCCCCCTAAAATCACTTATATATTAGTACAGTCCGTTTATCCACCAAGTATTTATCAAACACCTACTTTGAACCAGGCAGTAGCATTAGATGTTTGTAATAATAAAACACTGAACCGGACAAACACAGTCTTTGCCCCGTAGACTCACAGTCGGCTAAAACACACACAGACCAAAAAAAAAAAAAAAAAAAAAAAAAAAGTGGGAGGTGGAAGGTTGGAGCGTCTTCATAGGTTTGCTGTGATGAGACCCGGGACCGCCCGAAAGTTTTTTTGTTTGTTTGTTTAGCGGCAGTGGTGGGAGGGCACCTCCGGGTCACCCTTTCCTCCCGAACCTTTGCTTAACCCCTTGCCGCTCCGAACGCAGCTCAGCTGTCACCGGGAAGCCCGCCTGGAGCCCCGTTGGGCCCACGCCGCCGCAGGGCGCCCCCAAAGAGACGGAACTTCCCCCAGCACCTGCTTGGAGAAGGAGAGGCAGTCTGTCTGTCTGTCTGTCTTCCAGACCCGCCTGGGGACTCTTGGCCCTCTTCTTGGCCTCCCTGGGCTCAACCCTCCAGGACCGTTGGCGACAGACGCTCGGGTTACCCCCGAGCGAGCCGACTCCTCGGAGGGCTCCAGCGTTACCCTGCGCCGAACGGCTCTGGCACCACCTCCGAGTTGGCGGAGGGGAAGAAGCCGCACCAGGTCGGCTCTAGAGCTCGGGACGGAGGAGGGGCGAGGGGTGGGGGGTGGGGGTCCAGGTCCCTCCCCAACCGCAGAAATGGTACATATTTGCACATTCAAACCGCGGAGATCCGAGACGGGCGCCCGCGGAGACGGGAGGCAGCAGGGGACCTTCTAGGGTCAGCCTCCTCTAAGCTACACGGGATGGCGAGGGTAGTCGTGCGTCCCGGGACAGCGAGGTCGGGCAGAGTCCAATGCTGGACACTGGAGTCCGGGCAGGGGGGAGGTTGGGAGGAGTGGTGCGACCCTCTGTCCCCGCCCCGGGGGCGGAGCGAGGTTCGATCCTGCGGCGCTTGACACCCGCAGAAACCGTTCCAGGCTCTCCTCCCCAGCTCCCGCTTCGTCCCCGCCCCTTTCGAGGAGACTCGACACCCCCCTACCCCCCACCCCTCCTCTAGCTACCGACCTTAAGACCCAGCCTCGCCGGTCCTCTGGCCCTTGGGCCCCGGCGTAGGTGCAGGTGCAGCACCCAACCTCCTTCCCACCCCGGCGCATCCCGCTGGGCGGCCATGGCGCGAGGAGACGCCCCACAGGACAGGCGAGTTGGGGACTGGGTGTGGTGCGGACGAGCATCTGGGGGGCGGTGGGCAGCGAAGACCCGCTCCCTTCGGGCGCGCCAAGGCTCAAAGCAGAGTGGATGGAACTACAATTCCCATCAGCCGCCTCCCTCGGCTGCCTGAGCCGGAGTGATGGGGGTTGTAGTCCGCTCTCCGGAGGGGGCGACCTGGGAGGCGGGCGGGGAAGGGGGGAGGACAGACGAGGCGTTGCGTCCTCAGGGTGACCTTCTGACTGATCCCCACAGCTACCACCTGGTCGGGATCAGCTTCTTTATCCTGGGGCTGGGCACTCTCCTTCCCTGGAACTTCTTCATTACGGCCATCCCGGTGAGACTTACGGGCCGGAGAGCCAGCCCCATGGCTACAACCACCATCGCCTTGGACCAGAGGCGTGCCAGGCTCTTTGCACACCATGCCACCTTTGACTCCTCATTATGCCCGTTTGCGTGTTTGTCCGCTGAAGCACGGAGCCTCAGAGAGGGGAAGTGCCCCTCTCACGGATAGGCAAGGCCAAGCTTTCAGAGGTGCCCAGATCCTACCGGGGCAAGGCTATCAGCTCAGGGGGAGATCCTGTGGAACTAGCAAAGAGCTACCCACCCACCACCGCTGTTTGTGGCTGTTCCCTGTTTAAGTCATTCCTGGGCTAACCCACTCCAAAAGTGGGTTATCCAAGCACGGTGTACATTCATTCACCCACCAGTGATGTGTATCTGCTGGGAACCAGGCCCTGTTCTTGGCACTGGGGCTACAGGAGGAAACACCACAGAGGGAGCCTGCATCCACACGGAGCTTACAGTCTCTCGAGGGAAGACAGATACGTGTTCTTTTTAGGACTGGGTTATTCATATACATTCAGTTCAACAACTTTCCAGATGCCTCTTTAGTGCCTGGCTCTGTGCTGGGCCCCGGAGACCCGAAGATTAATAGACCCCTGGTCTTAAGAGGGAGCTGGGTGCAAAGAGCTATTAATAATGTAATATGACACTTAGCGTCCCAACCCTGGAGCAAAATCCAGCAGGTCCCCCGGGGGAGGGAGAGATTCCTTCTGCTTCACAGAAGAGGTGACTTGTAACTTGAGAGAAGGGTAGGCAAAGCATTGCTGTTTGGCCAGGTGATAATGGGGAGTGGGCAGAAAGGGCGAAGGCATCCAAGGTGGGGATGACAGCCTTGCAAAGGACCGGAGAAAAGGCCAGAGCCTGGGGTACCTAAAGCTTAGCAGCGGAGCACCAGATGCGGCACAAAGGGAAGGCTGGGGTCTGGTCCTGAAGGGCCCCAAATGCCGTTCTAAAACCTTGGGGCTTTGCCCCGCCATCGACAAGGAGCCGTGGGCAGCAGGGAGGAGGAGGTTAAGCAGAGGCTGGACAAATTACGTGTTCTAGAGAGGATGCAGTGGGTCAGCACCTAGGCCAGGACCTGGCTTACAGTAGGCACTCAGTGAATCCTCAGGAATCTAGAAGCTGCTGAAGGAGTGGGGGATGGAAGCTGGAACCTGGGCACTGAAGATTCAAAGATGGAGCAAGGCCCAGGTTGGGGGTTCTTAGGGCTTGGGCTCTATCCCAGACTTCTGCTGTTCAATTCAGTGCACATTCATCGAGCTCCCACTGTGTGCCAGGTGCTGGGATTGGTACAAGGACAGACAGTTCCCGCAGACGCTAACTGAGCAATCCCAAGCCTGGGAGGAGGCAGAGGGGCAAGGTGGGAGGTGGGGGTCCTCAGGGTGGGCTGGAGGGTGACCCTGTACCCCACCCCCGGCATCCTGCCAGTACTTCCAGGGGCGGCTGGCAGGGGCCAACACCACCGCCGGGACCCTGGGCACCAACCACACGGGCCCTGCAGACACTTTCAACTTCAACAACTGGGTGACACTGCTGTCCCAGCTGCCCCTGCTGCTCTTCACACTCCTCAACTCCTTCCTGTACCAGTGGTGAGAGACCCCGCCCCTCGGGCTCCCCAAGGCCTCCCTCTGTGGTCCGCCCCCCCACACGCTGCTCCAGCTAAGGAAGCTCCATCTGGGCCCAGGACAGAACTCCCATCCCTCCTCCACTCCCCCTGCGCATCCCCTCCAGTTCCCCCTGTCCAGCCCTGGCCTCAATCTCTTGCCCACCTCCCCCCTGACTGGCTGGGACCAGCTGAAGCCCTCTCTGCCCCTCCTCTGAGCAGCATCCCCGAGACGGTGCGGATTCTGGGGAGCCTGCTGGTCATCCTGCTGCTCTTTGCCCTGACGGCAGCGTTGGTCAAGGTGGACATGAGCCCTGGGCCCTTCTTCTCCATCACCATGGCCTCTGTCTGGTTCATCAACTGTGAGCACCACTGCCCCTCCCCACCTCCCCACCCAGGCCACCCAGGGCTTTAGCACAGACATTTCTTTGTAAGTGAAAGGGCCCCACATATCCAAGAAGGGAAGATGGCAGCTTTTCTATCCCTGATGAGAAATCAAGGCCCAGATAGACAAGAAAAGTCACTTGTCCCAAACCCACAGTTACCTAAGATGAGGCCTCCTGGCCCCAGGCCCGTCGGACCTATGTCTACACAAGAGCAGAGGAAAGAATGGGGGCTGATACACCAGAGTGCAAAGAGTCTCATGCCTGCCCAACCTAGTCCAGAGTCTGCCGACACCTCCTCCAGGGAGCCTCCAAGTCCTGCCTAATTGAGCTGCAGCCCCCACTCCTATCCCTCCACAGCCTTCTGTGCAGTTCTGCAGGGCAGCCTCTTCGGGCAGCTGGGCACCATGCCTTCTACCTACAGCACCCTCTTTCTCAGCGGCCAGGGCCTGGCTGGGATCTTCGCTGCTCTTGCCATGCTCATGTCCATGGCCAGTGAGTGGAACTGGGTGGCTGGAGGGCAGGGGTGGCCTCTGGGATTCTGGGAGAAGAGAGCGTGTGTGAAGAGCGAGATGCCTTAGGTTCTGGTAGAGATGGAGGTGATGGGAAGCTGGGGGTTGGGTTTGGGGACAGGGAGTAGCGTTCTTGGGCTCCACAGTGAGAGAAGGACCCGGTGAAGAATGGGTTAACACCGGGCCAGAGGCAGGATTTCTGAGGCTGACACTGGCCTGTGGCAACAGCCTGGAGTTGAGGGAAGTGGGGACAAGTTTGTGATTCAGAAAAACTTGGTCCAAATCCTAGTTCCACGGCTCCCCAGCCAGGGGCATTGGACAAGGCACGTCAGCTATGTCAGTTTTCCCTTCTAAATGATTCCTACAGCTCTGTCCTCATATTGTAAGGTGTATGCAATAATAATGAGCATGTAATAGGTGCTCAACAAAAATGACAAGTAGTGAGGAGTGAGAGAAGCAAAGGGAGGGGCTGGGCTGGGGCCCTGCACAGGTTCCTGAGTTTGTCAGTGAGCGGAAGGGGAAGAGGCTGGGAGGCGAATCTGAGAAATGCATGCTGGGAAATGGGACAGGAGGCATGAGCCCCTGAGGGAGCCGGTGGGACCAGCCCTTTCCATTCTGCAGCTGAGGTTTCTGCACAGGTGGCGTGGATGCCCAGACCTCCGCCCTGGGGTACTTCATCACACCCTGCGTGGGCATCTTCATGTCCATCGTGTGTTACCTGAGCCTGCCCCACCTGGTGAGCCTGGTGTTGGGCTCAAGACCCCACTTCACAGCCTCTTAGCAATAGCTCCGGGTCTGAGGCCCTGCGAGAGGCCAGGGGAGGAGGAGGGGACCTGATCCCCAAAGGACTCAGGCACTGGGGGGACTTCAGCCTCTAAGTCGACAGGTGGAGAGGGATCTGGACACCTCAGCCAAGCCAGGTGGGGCCAATGCTTTCCTTCTGCAGGAGTTTGCACGCTACTACCTAGCCAAGAAACCATTGCAGGAGCAAGGTCAGGAGCTGGAGACCAAAGCTGAGCTCCTCCAGTCTGGTGAGCTGGGGACCCTGCTGGGCAGGTGGAAGACCCAGGGGAGGCTAACGCTACCTCCACAGGGAAGCACCTTCCCTCTGTCCCCGTCTAGCCCCCCCCCCCCCCCCCCCCCCCCCCCCCCCCCCCCCCCCCCGCTCCCAGTAGCCTTGTGTGAGCAGACACAGAAGATCATGAAGGGAGTTCAGTGGGAGTAAAGTCATCCCTGTTGCCTTTTGGGCATCGGTTTTCTCCTTTATAAAATGGGGAGACAGTAGAGCTGCAGCTCATTCTGGATTGAAATGCATCTGTTTGAACCCTGGTCTCACAACATCTAAACTGCGTGCCCTTAGGCAAGTCACTTAACCCCTCTGAGCCGCAGTCTGTTTATTTGCAAAGGAGTAGCAGTGAAATAATGCATCTAAGGTGCTTAACTCTGCTTGGTACATGCGTGTGCTTCCTAATAGTAGCTTAGCATCTTTGTAGTTAATTCTCTTTGCCTGTATCTCGGGCTAGAAGCGGATCACTTGTTTTAACTGCTGGGCATCGCCCTCCATCGAGCCTGGCTGTCACAGGCACCACCCTGCCCTCCCCTCTTGCCCCAGATGAGAAGAACAGCATTCCCAACAGCCCCCAGAAGGTAGCCCTGACTCTGGACCTTGACGCTGAGAAGGAGCCGGAGCCGGAGCCAGAGGAGATCCAGAAGCCGGGAAAACCTTCAGTTTTCATTGTCTTCCAAAAGGTTTGGCTTGGGTATGGTCCCCAACTATCATCCCTGGGGAAGAGAAAGCTGCTCTCTCCAACCCTCTCTAAAGACCCTTAGAATGGGATGGGGCCTTAAGACTCATGTCCGATTCAAGGGACCAGGGTCTTAGTGGGCCAGGAACACAGTGAGGCCAGGCCCCCAGTGTCCTGTGCCCGGCCAGTGCCTGGGGGTGGGGCTGCGTGTTGGGCCCTCATCCGCACCGCCTGCTTACACCCCTGCCTCTGGCTCCCAGATCTGGCTGACGGCGCTGTGCCTTGTGCTGGTCTTCACAGTCACCCTGTCCGTCTTCCCCGCTATCACAGCGATGGTGACCAGCTCCACCAGTCCTGGGAAGTGGAGTGAGTGTTGGGAAGCAGAGCGGGGCAGGGCAGGGAGTGGGAGGGAGGAGGGAGGAGGAATGAAGAGGAGGAGGAGGGAAGGGGAAGGAGGGACCGGGATGAGCCCTCTTTCTCTCCCAGGTCAGTTCTTCAACCCTATCTGCTGCTTCCTGCTCTTTAACATCATGGACTGGGTGGGACGGAGTCTGACCTCTTACTTCCTGTGGGTGAGCACACCTGGGCGGGGTGGACCTCACGGTTTCAGGAAGCAGTTGGAAATCAGAGGGTGGCAAAGAGCACAGACAGGTGATTTCCCAAAAGTCTGACCACTCTAAGTCTGGTAGCAGAAGAGCTGGCCAAGTGGTAGTGAACACCTGGCCCCTGGAGGTATGCAAGCCAGGGCTTGGACTGTGAGCTCCTTGAAAGCAGAAACCACAACCCAATGGCCTGTGTCCCCAGCATCCAGCCCAGAACCCAGCCCTCAGTGCTCAGAGACTGTTACATGGAGGTTCCTGTATCATAGGAGAGGTTGGACAAGATTCTAGGGTTTGACTGCTTTTAGCCAAGGTGCTGCTTCTTTAAATGAAATCTTCTGAGGAGATACAATAAATAAAGGAGATGGAAGAGGAGCTGCTCTGATCCAAGCTAGGATGCGGCCTGGATCCCCAGCTTCCAATCCCATTCAGCAACTCCCTCTGCCCCCAAGGGGTCTGTGGAACCCCCAAGGGTACTCAGAGGAACCCAGCTTGAAAACCAAAGATGCCATGTAAGGTCTCTTCCAGTTCTGCCACGGAGGAGCCCACGCTGGAACTCAGAGGGGCAGGGGTGAGCCCCAGGCCAGTCCTTAATGTCTGGGCGGCCTTGGCCCAGCCCCTCGCTCCCCAGAGGGCCGAGGGCCGGGTCCTCACCAGCTCCTGTAGTCACAGGTCAGGGGGAGGGAGTGACGGAGTCTGGCCGGGACGGGCTCCCAGGGGCCTCCCTCACGCCGGCCTCTGCCACAGCCCGATGAGGACAGTCGGCTGCTGCCCCTGCTTGTGTGCCTGCGCGTCCTGTTCGTGCCACTCTTCATGCTGTGCCACGTGCCTGAGAGGTCCCGGCTGCCCGTCCTCTTCCCGCAGGACGCCTACTTCATCACTTTCATGCTGCTCTTCGCGGTTTCCAACGGTTACCTGATGTCCCTTACCATGTGCCTGGCGCCCAGGTCTGGGGGGTGAGAGGGCAGACGTGGGCATGGGGAGGGGGGCCAGCTCTTTGAATGGGACAGCCTACGGGCCAGGGTCCACTCTGCTTCCGGCCAGCCCAGCCCCGGCTGTCTCGAGGGGCCAGCCACTCTGTCAGGTCAGGCCTTACATGCTGAGCTAGACCCGGGGCGGGAAGGGAGAGGAAGCCCCAGCCGGGAGGGTCCTGCCCATCACGTGGCCCAGACACTGACTCTAGGGCCTTGTCTCTGGGCCTGTTTCCCCACCGGTGAAACGAATGGGTTCAGCCATCCTTCCATAGAGCCCAGCTACTCCCCCCAAATCCTCACTTGAAGGGGAGCTAAGGTTTTGATCAAAAGTGGGGGGTTCATGGACTATTTACACTAGAGGACAATGGAGCTGAGAATCCAGAGAGAGGAAAGGTGACAGGGACGACCGGGCTGGGGACATTTTGTCAAGAGGGAAGGCAGTGGAGTCTAGAACCCTGTGATACCGGACTTGGAGGGCCTGAGAGATGTCCTTGTCAGTGGCCTCATTTTACAGATCAGGAAACTGAAGTGAGGTGTCCTGTTGGCACAGGGTACTGGGGGGCTGGGTCCAGGTTCGGCCCGATGTTTTCTAAGAGCCCCTACTCCTGTGTGTTCTAGGCAGGTGCTGCCGCACGAGAGGGAGGTGGCCGGCACCCTGATGACCTTCTTCCTGGCCCTGGGGCTCTCCTGTGGAGCTGCCCTCTCCTTCCTCTTCAAGGCGCTGCTCTGAAGGGCTCTGTCCGGGGCTCGCCCACAGCTCTGTCTTCACTACCCCTTCGGAGCTGAGACCCCGTGCAGGGGGAACGGCGAGCCAGGCCCAAGCCTCTGCTGGGCTGGTGCCCCTGGGTCTGGAAGTGCCAGGTGGAGGCAGGCGCTGCTCTCCTTCCCAGCCTGGTGTCCGTCTGGGGCTGCAAGGAAGAATTCACCAGCGGCCATTCTAACCCCTGCCCAGCAACGGAGCTGAAACACACAGACAGACTGTTCAGAGGCCCACGAGACCTCCCTGCACAGGTGCCAATCGGGGAAAAGAGGCCCAAGGACCATGGCTCTTCCTCCCCATCAAGAGAACATTTGTTAATCTCAAGAGACGCATTTGCTAATCCGTGGGGACTGAGGCCACCAGCGAGGGTCTTGCCACAGCTGTGGCTGGTGTGGCCCAGCCTCAGGTTCACAGTGGGAGTGGGGGGCCAGCCCAGGGCAGGGGCTCCCCCGCCAGGCCTCAGCAACTCCACCATCAGATGTCTCAGACCCCAGGGCAGAGGATGCCTGGGAGGCTGAAGGCAGCAGGGAGAAGGAACAGGCATTAGGGATCTGAAGGTACTCAAAGGACCCTCCGGGCCTCAAACAGTGTTTGTGCCCTGTCCCCGCTCCCCAGGACCCAGCTGGGCCTGGGTCCCGGAGCCACGGGTGGCCTACATGCGTGCACCACACTTGACAATTTGCGAAGCTCTTCTACACCCCTTCTCTCACTGAAGACACTTGAGGGGAGCCAGGCAGGGACTGTGCTGTCCCTTTGTATGGGCGAGGAAACCGAGTCTCAGGGGGAAATGACCTGGTCCATGGCCCAACCGGGACCCAGCCCCCCACCTCCCTCCTCCCTGTAGGTGCTGTTCTTCCTGCCCACTGCCTGCTTCCCCTTCCCTCACGAGGCTCCAGGCAGGAGTCCTAAGCACTTGCTCTGTATTTTTGCTGTTTTCCTTCCAAACCTGCTCCTGGATCTAATAACAACCTTCTTCATTTGTATAATCAATTCACCGAGTCTTTATTTCCAAAGTGCACTGAGCTCTATCAGCTTTGATAAGCTGGGTAGGGTAGGGATGATTGTACCCATTGGACAGATGGGATGACTGAGGCCCTGAGAGGGGCAGGGATCCGTGGGCATCCCTCTGCTGGGCCCTCGTGGCCACATGATGGCCTGTGCCGCTGGGCAGAGCACCTGCTGCAGGGACAGCTATTGCTCCCTCTCCACTGCTGTCCTCTGACTCCTCAGGCTCCCTGTCTCAAAAATGGAGCCTCAGAGAGGCAGAGAGCCCATTTCTGAGAAGGATGGAGGAAAGGTCTGCTCCACCACACACCTCTACCACCCTGCCCAGCCCAGAGAACAGCAAAGGTTTTTGCTTTTAAAGGCACCGGCCTTTCTGTCCACTTGCCCTCCTGCCTTCCATGAACGTTCCCTGAGCAGCTGTTCATGTATCAGGCGCTGAGCCAGCACGGGGCCCCTGCTCAGAGGTAAGATGGCCGATATGAGTTTGGTAGCTGAAATAAAGCCACAGGGGAGACCCCAAGTGACCACTATTTCCTGTGCCCTGGCTGGTCTGGTGACCCTGAAACAAAGAAAGGAGACACGGTCCCCGCTCCCGAGGCCAAGGAAGCAGAATGTAGCAGGTGATGCGGTCCGTGAGGGCCCTGCAGAAGTACGGAATGTAAGATGGCATTCCGCGGAAGCTCTGTAGGCACTGCTGGGCCTCAAGAGAAGAAAAATGAGTTTCCTGGGCTGAGGTGGGGGAGGGGCATCCCAGGCAGAGTCACCAAGGAGGGTGAAGACATGGACACAGAACACTGAGGGGACAGTGGGGACTTCTGGTGGGGGGTGGGGGGCGCCCCTAGGATGTGAGAGAGGGTGAGGGGGAGAGGATCAGGCTGCAGCAGAGGGCTGGGGACAAATGATGAAAGGCTTAGTGACCCCCCCAAATAGGGGGTTAGACAGAGGAGGAGATCCAGGAGAGAAGAGGGTGGTGGCCTCTTCAGAGGTCATTTAACTCAGCTAAGTGTCCAACTTCAGCTCAGGTCATGATCTCATGGTTCATGAGTTCAAGCCCTGTATCAGGCTCCGTGCTGACAGCTCGGAGCCTGGAAACTGCTTCAGATTCTGTGTCTCTCTCTGTCCCTCCCCCATTCTCTCGCTCTCAAAAATAAATAAACATTAAAAAATAATTTAACCATATGCTGTCTACCAGAAACTCACTTTAGAGCAAAAAACACAAGTAGGCTGAAAATGAAAGAATGGGAAAAGGTATTCCATGCAAATTGTAACCAAAAGACAGGAAAGGTGAACATGCTAATATCAGACAAAGTAGACTTTACATCAAGCATTATTTAGACGCAAAGAAAGGTTTTATATATTCATCAAAGGGTAAATCCTTCAAGAAGGTATAATAATTATAAACATATACAAACTTAACAACACAATCCTAAAAGAATATTAAGCAAAAGTGGACAAATTTGAAGGCGAAATACACACTTCTACAAGAATGGTTGGAGTTGGAGATGTCAATGCCGCACTTTCAACGAAGCACAAAACAACCAGACAGGAGATGGACAAGGACAGGAGGACCCAAGCGCACCACAAATCAGCAAGGCCAAACAGACACACAAACTACCAACGCTGATTAAAGAAGAAATAGCAAGTCTGAACCTACTTCTAACAAGTAACAAGATAGAATCAGTAATCAGAAATGTCCCGACAAAGAAAATTCCAGGACCGGACTACTTCACAGGCTAATTCTACTAATCATGTAAAGAATGAACAGACAGCAATCCTCTCAATCCCTTGCAAAAAATACAAGAGTGGGGAAACACTTCTTAACTCACTCTCTGAGACCAGCACAGCCCTGACACTGAAGCCAGAAAAAGACATTATAAGAAAACTTAATAACCAATATCCCTTATGAATATAGATGTAAAAATCTCAACAAAACGCTAGCAAAGGGAACCCGTAGCTCATTAAAGGGATGACCAAGCATCATCCACTCCAGAATGCAAGGAGGTTCAACATACAAAAAAACAATTAATGTAGTACACCACATCAATAGAATGAAGGGGGAAAACCACAAGATCATCTCAACTGATAGAGGAAAGAAAAACATGTGACAAAACCCAACACCCTTTCAAGATAAGAGCTCTCAACAAACAAGGAATAGATGGGAACTTCCTCAACCTGATGAAGAACATTTATGAAAAATCCACGAGTAACATCATATTCAATGTTGGAAGACTGAAATCCTCTCCTGAAGATCAGGAAAAAGCCCGCTTGTTTCATTTCACCTATTCAACTTTGTACTGGAAACTCTAGCTACGGCAATTTGGCAAGAAAGAGACATAAAAGGCATCCAAATTAGAAATTAGAAAGGCATCCGAATCAGATAATACAATACACACACATAGAGAAAACAAATTCTGAAGAATACACCACACACACACACACACACACACACACACACACACTTACAGCTAATAAATAAATTCAGGGGTGTCTGGGTGGCTCAGCTGTGCTGACAGTTCAGAGCCTGGGGTGTGCTTCAGAGTCTGTCTCTCCCTCTCTCTCAGCTCCTCCCCTGCTTGTGCTCTGTCTCTGTCTCTCTCTTTCTCTCAAAAATAAACATTAAAAAATAATTCGGCAACACTGGAGGATTCAAGATCAACACACAAAATTCAGTCATATTTCTATACATACAATTCTGACACCAATTCTGATGTGTGGGTCTTCCCCCCACACCACGCAGTTCTCTGACACCTGCTGAATGTCCTACAATGGAACGCAATTCTGACACCATGTACCTGGAGAAAGCATCAGATCCCATGCTTGCTGGCTCAGTCCCACCCACCACACTGCCTGTCCTTCAGATGCCATTTGGAAGTTCAGGTTATTACCTGTGCTTCTGACCAACTGGCTATAAATCGTAAGTTCTAGAAGCCTCTTCAGTGGATTTGATATTTGGTAGAGCAAATCACAACGTTCAGAGAAACATTTTACTCGCTGGTTTATAGGTTTATCATAAAAGGTTATATAAATCAGGAATGGCTAGATGGAAGAGATGCAGAAAGTAACATGTGTGAAAAGCAGACCCCTTACTAATGGTTTTCAACTCTGGTCTTTGGATCTCTCGTGCCCTACTCCGTCACAGACATGTCCCCAGCCAGGACTTACCGCCCACAAGAGCAGTCTGTAAGCCTTCCTCTGGGCTTTTTATGTGGTTTTCCTTGATCTTGACACCTCGGTGAGGCCCAGTCACTACTTTTCAGTCTCCCCTTATGCTAAGGCCACTGGGGGACCCTTCCAAGCTTCTTACTCACTCATTCAACAACCACAGATTGCTGCCTGCTCTGTGGCCAGCACTGTGGTGCGGGGGGCGGGGGGGGGGGGGGGGGGGGGGGGGGGGGGGGGGGGGGGGGGGGGGGGGGGGGCGGGGGGGACTGTCAGCAGTAGCCTGGGCGGATGTTCAGTGGAGGTGGAGTTGTACGAGCCCTGCAGATGAAAGTCAAGTGCTCAGAGGGCCAAGGGTGAGCAGTGAAGGGGCAGGGCTGAGGCTCTGGCAAAGAAAAACTGTTTGCAAAGGGTGAGCTACTCTTACCTTCTGGCTGATTGTCACCCTGTGTAAATGCAGGCCTGGAACTGCCAGATCTTTCGGAATTTAACACAGAAGTTGGAAATGGGGATTTTGCGTGAAATCTTCTGATTCACCAAAGTTAACAACTAACGTGACTCAAATGGTTATTTTCAACACCGAGCAGCCTAAAAGCACCAATAGCCCAATAGCACTATTTTCAACACCAAACACCCTAATAGCACCAAATCTGACATTTGAGCTTCGGTTTGCAAGGCTTGTACTAAAAGGATCTGCACATTCATTTCTCCTCTCTCCCAGTACAGGTGAAAACCTTCCAAGATAGTGCCTGTCAGTGTCCTGCAGGGCGCCTAACAGAGCCCCTGGTGCAGAGCAGGCGCTCAGTAGGTATTACTGCTGGGATTCCAGAATATCGGTCCCCTGGTCACTCTTCGATTCTACAACCTTGGCTTCCCCCTGCCTGTGGAGAGGTGGGGCAAACCTTGTCCTGGCCATTGGAGGCCCTTCCAAGCCCAAGATTCACAGAGGTCAAATAGTTACTAGGTATAAATTAATTTAGCGGTCGAAGTACCTGCCCTTTCCCCACATACGTTCCTCTTCTAAATAGTCCCTGGGTCAATTATTTCACCAACACGTATTAAGCGCCTTCTGTATACGTCGGCTAGTGTTTAAATATTCTAGACCTCCAGTTCAAATGTGTGTGTAAGGAAGTGGGGAGAAGTGTGCGGGCACAGGTATCTGCTCTGGGAGAATTGTTAGCGGGAGGGGAATCAGTGGGCTGAAAGGGGTAGTAATTTAAGTGCTCAAACACACACTATCACACTCCACCGCTTCAGACACTAGGCTGGCACCTCCCGAGGGGCTTCTCTAATTACAGCAGATAATATATTGGTTCTCAATCTGGCAGCAGCCAGAATTCCAATTCGGGTCTTCTAGGTGCCACTAAACCTCTGGCCCCCTTCTACCCGAAGGCAGAAAAGTACACCCCTCACCTCGTGTAAAACGCGACCGACGAGGATGGGATTCGAACCCACGCGTGCAAAGCACAATGGATTAGCAGTCCATCGCCTTAACCACTCGGCCACCTCGTCCCACGTAGGGCATCGCCTTCCACACACCCTTATCTCTCGTCTCTTCCGCACCTTCCGAGCCCTCAGTATCCGTTCTTCAGCATGGATTTCGTAGGTGCTGGTGGAAGGAGAGACGGCGAAAGGAAAGGGGCTTTTTGTGTTCCTTCCCGCCCGCCGCAGCCGCGAACCCGCGCCATCCTCCACCAAGTTGCAACCGAACTCTGCCACGGCTTCCCCTCCCTAAGGCGGGGGCGAGCGCGCCGGGGTGTCAGAACGCGCCTGGTCCAGGGGGTCGCGCACCGACCCGGAGGGAGGGGTGCATCTCTGGGAACCCAGCAGGCGCGGCCGCGGGTACTTTCAGGGTTTGCAAAGCGCGGCGCGGCGGCAGATGCAGTAGCTCCTCCTCGCGCGTAGGGGGCGATCTGGCGCACGCCGAGCCCCTCTCGGGCGGGGATGCTACTCGGGGCTCGGCTCGCCTCGGCTCGCTTCGGCTGCGCTCGGCAGGCTGCGGTAAATCCGGGCTTGCGGCGGCTGGCAAAGGCTGCGGCCCGGTGGTCCCTGCTGCGCGCTCGGAGCCCCGAGAGCCATGCAGATGTCCTACGCCATCCGGTGCGCCTTCTACCAGCTGCTTCTGGCCGCGCTAATGCTGGTGGCGATGCTGCAGCTGCTCTACCTGTCGCTGCTGTCCGGGCTGCACGGGCAGGAGGAGCAAGACCAGTATTTCGAGTTCTTTCCCCCGTCCCCGCGGTCCGTGGACCAGGTCAAGGCGCAGCTCCGTACCGCTCTGGCTTCTGGAGGCGTCCTGGACGCCAGTGGCGACTACCGAGTCTACAGGGGCCTCCTGAAGACCACCATGGACCCCAATGATGTGATCCTGGCCACGCACGCCAGCGTAGACAACCTGCTGCACTTGTCGGGCCTGTTGGAGCGGTGGGAGGGCCCGCTATCCGTGTCGGTCTTCGCAGCCACCAAGGAGGAGGCGCAGCTGGCCACGGTGCTGACCTACGCGCTGAGCAGCCACTGCCCTGATATGCGCGCCAGGGTCGCCATGCACCTTGTGTGCCCCTCGCGCTATGAGGCCGCTGTGCCCGATCCCCGGGAACCGGGGGAGTTTGCCCTGCTGCGGTCCTGCCAGGAGGTCTTTGACAAGCTAGCCAGGGTTGCCCAGCCCGGGATCAATTATGCGCTGGGCACCAATGTCTCCTACCCCAATAATCTGCTGAGGAATCTGGCTCGTGAGGGGGCCAACTATGCCCTGGTAATCGACGTGGACATGGTGCCCAGCGAGGGGCTGTGGAGAGGCCTGAGGGAAATGTTGGATCAGAGCAAGCAGTGGGCGGGCACGGCGCTGGTGGTGCCTGCCTTCGAGATCCGCCGAGCACGCCGCATGCCCACCAACAAGAACGAGTTGTTGCAGCTCTATCAAGTAGGCGAAGTGCGGCCCTTCTATTATGGGCTGTGCACGCCCTGTCAGGCGCCCACCAACTACTCCCGCTGGGTCAACCTGCCAGAAGAGACCTTGCTGAGGCCTGCCTATGTGGTTCCCTGGCAGGACCCCTGGGAACCATTCTACGTGGCCGGAGGCAAGGTGCCCACTTTCGACGAGCGCTTTCGGCAGTACGGCTTCAATCGCATCAGCCAGGTGCCCATAAGGGAGAGGGCAGGGGAAACGGGGCAGGAGGAATGGCGGGCTCTGGTAGCTCTGAGTAGTCCTGGCCAATGAGGAAGGACAGTCATAGTTCAGGAGGTGGCTGGCTGGTATGGAAGATCCAGGACACCTCCAGAGGAGTGGGGACGCTGGAGAGAGGCTTTAGGGATGTCGGTCTTGGCACTAGAAATGTCATCCAACTTCGCTGACCTGTCTCTCCCCCAACAGGCCTGTGAGCTGCACGTGGCAGGATTTGATTTCGAGGTGCTGAACGAAGGTTTCCTGGTTCATAAGGGCTTCAAGGAAGCTTTGAAGTTCCATCCCCAAAAGGAGGCCGAAAATCAGCACAATAAGATCCTTTACCGCCAGTTCAAACAGGAGTTGAAGGCCAAGTACCCCGACTCCCCTCGTCACTGCTGAGCCCTTCCCTCCCCTAGTCGGAGAAGTCTCAGTCTCTTCCCTTTTTAGGCCGTCCCTCAGGCCTGACAGGGGTAAGAAATGTCATGCCACTTTACAGTGGTAGCTGTGGTGTTGGAACACTGGACTTGAATATGGGGTGCTGGGATCAAGTCCTAGCTTTACCACTAACTAGCTGTGTGGCCTTGAGCAAATCCCATTTCCTCTCTGAGCCTCAGTTATCCCATCTGTAAAAAGGGAGGTGAAAAATACCTACCTCACAGAACTGTTGGGAGGCTCAGATGAGATGCTACATGTGAAAACATTCTGTAAGCTTCGTACAAATGTGAAGTATTATTAATATTATTACAGTATTGTTATTATTATTATTAACAATCTTGGGTGGGTGGGCGTAGGAGAGCAAAAAGTATGAATGGGGCAGAGCTAGTAAGTCTGAGTCCTTAGCGAAATGAGCTTTTCGGAAAGAAATCGGGTGGAGGCATTGAATTTACTTTTTAGCTTTTGGGCAGAAGCCTAAACTTCCTGGTTCTTCCAGGCCTCCGCCTTCAGGAGCTCTGGAGGAAGGAAGGGTCTGCAGGTTCTTTGCCAGATCTGTACCCTCGAACAGGCTGGGCTGGGTTATTTGCGTACCGATGACCATATGTAAATAAATGAGTGTTCACACCTACAGTTGGCTCCATTACTCTCCTGGACCTGGCGTGCAGGGGGTGGGGTCCTCTCTTAAAAGGGGTTCTTCCCTTTCACGCGAGGGGCGGGGGGACGGGGGAAGGAGGTAACTACGGACCAAGGGGCGCGGACACAGAGCACGAAAACCACAAGGGCCTTCACCCGCCGAAAGCCTGCACGACTTTCGGCCGGTTGCTATGGAGACCGGCCCCGCGGTATCCCGGCATACCTAGCCCCCAGTGGTCCAATTGTGAGCTCCGCGACGGGCACCTCCTGATTACGTATACGGAAGTGCGGCAGGCCCCGCCTCCCGGAGAAGAGGGAAGGGTGCGACGCTTCCGGGAGCCTGGCAGCAGTGGGCACCTCTTGGGGAGTTTCAGACGTCACCCGGAGGCCCCACTTCCCGCGGTGCGTAACGCTGCTCATGGCTCCTGTCTGGCCAGCGGGTCGGAGCTGGCCCAGTCAGGGTGGAAGCGGAGACTTAACCGGCCGGACGCGTGTGGCGTCGCGGGGCCGCCGCTGGCCGCCGTAGAGCCAGTGATTGCCCCGCCCGCGGCGCCGGCGCAGACGGGGATGGAACCGGGCGGGAGACTCCGGGCGCACCGCGCCGCGGAGGCACTGGGTTGGCTTCCTCGAGGGAAAAGAATCGGCCTTCCGTGGAGGTCTGACCTCGAAATGCTTGCTCACTTTCTAAAAAATATAAATTAAGTGTGCACAGCGCTTTACAATTTTCTTTTCCATCCTTTATCCGTGCAATCTTTACAACACTCTTATAGCAACGGTCGTCCTCTTTTTGCACCCGGGGTAAGGAGGGGAGGTTGTGATTTAACTCACTCGTTAGAGTCAGAGACAACTGGAGGCAAAGTAAATATATACATCGAACAATGAAGGATTGCAAAACTCGGGAACTGCAGGAACTGGGGCTTGACAATGGGAAAGATGAGGCTGGTTTGGAGAGGTGAGGGTTTTCAGGTCAGGTTCAGACCATTTGTGACATCATTGAGGAATGTGACTAACCTGTCCTGTGAGCCAGTGATTTTACACAACTAGAATTGGTATCAAGCAAAGTTAACAATACTTGGTGGGTTTACTACCACTACGGGACCCTGGGGCAACCAAGAAATAAATGCCTGCCCTGAGAGAGTGTGCTTTAATTTTTTTACTGTTTATTTATTTTTGAGAGAGCAAGAGCATGAGCCGGGGAGGGTCAGAGATAGAGGGAGACACAGAATCCAAAGCAGGCTTCCAGCTCTGAGCTGTCCGCATAGAGCCCAACGAGGGGCTCAGACTCACAAACCATGAGATCATGACCTGACCCAAAGTTGGACGCTCAGCTGACCGAGGCGCCCCAAGAGTGTGCTTTGTTTAATTTGTATTTGCATATCCCCTAGCCATGAAGTGAGTACTGTGCCGGTGGATAAGGTATACGCACACCCGTGTTCCTGGTGAGGCTTACAGCCTGGTTGGGCAGACATGGAAATGGACAGAGACAACATGTAAACTAATAGGGCTTCCCGTAGGGAGTGGTGTCTGCGGGCGTCTAAAGGACTACAAAGCCGTGCCCAGAGAAAGTGGAAGAAATAGAAGCTTCCAGTGGGCAGAGAGACCAGCTGTTGAGAGGACTATTCAGTCTTCCTCTTAAGTGACCTCTAGGCAGCATGTGGCCCTGTCACCGCACCTTCCTCCTGCAAATCTTCCTCCCCATGACTGAGTTTTTCCTCCTCCACATCTTGCTAATTTCCTTCTCCTTTGCAGGGGTTTCATCATCTGCCCCTTTGGTGACCCTGGGAGTTCCATCATGGACTTCTCCACACATTCCTCCCTGCTGGTTGCACCCTCTCCCAAGGCCTGAAGAACTCACTCTATGCTGATGACCATCACATCTCTGCAGCCCAGACTTCTCTCTGAGGCTTAGACTCCTGGGCCCCCAATCCTGCTCTTTCTCTCGTTCTGGGGGTCTTTGTCCATGCCATTCACTGTGCTTGGAAAGTTCCGTCCCCAGCCCTCCCAGCTCATCTGTCTGCACGCCCTCACTGTTGGAGCAAGCTCAAGGTTCTAGTTCGGTGTCTCTCCCATATGTCCCCTCCTCCCCATCTTCCCTCTTACACCACAGTACAGTCCACTTCTTTGCCTCTCTCTCCCAGGAACCTGTGAACTTGAGGTCTATCTCAAGTTGTTTATTTGCCCTGCTGTGCACAGCATATGCCATAGTGTCTGATGGTACCTGGCACGTGTTAGACCTTTAATAAATATTAGATGAGTGTATAAAAGAAGGAATGGTTAATAGTGGTCATTGTTGCTGAGAAGTCAACTAAGATAAGCACGAAAAGATACTGGCATTGGGCACAAGGAGGTCGTTGCTTAAGGCCACATGATTCGCCTCCGCCGAGACCAACACCAACGATAGAGAAATGGAATGGGACACCCTGGGGGACGAAAGAGTAGGAACAGCCAGAGCCTTGAGAAGTGTAGCTGTGAGGCGGGAGATGGGGAGCGGTTAAGGAGAATGGGGCAAGGTCTTGGGTTCCTGCTGTTTCTAAGTGGGGGTAGCACCTGACCACGTCCAAAGTTTCATGGGAAGGAGCGATCAGGAGGGAGAGTCGGAAAAGCAGTGGAGATGGGGACACTGTTAGCCTGAGGCTCCAGCGGAAGCAGAAAGACGTGGGTTCTGACGCAGAGCTTGGTGGGAGGACAAGAGGATCGCAGAATGTTCTCCAAAGGAAAAGTGAGGTCATTCCAGGCAGGGGTGTCCGCAGGAAGGTGTGGAGAGAAGGAAGGACTGGTGTATATCACGACTGAGCATTAGATGGTGGGGGGAGGGAGATGGACCAGCACAGCCACAAATTTGGGCCCCGTCCCAGAGGCAGTGGGGAACCCATCCTTGGTGTTTTCCATCTTCTGGACCATCAGCTGGTGTGCCGCAGACTGGGGTCACCAACAATGTCCAAGAATGCGAGCGTTTCTATGGCTCCCAGGCTTCTGGGAGATGTGCAGGCAGGGCTTGGTTTGACCCCCTGCAGGGCCACTCTCCTGCTGGGAGCTCAAGGAGGGGCAAGTGACCGCCCCCCTCCTCCTCCCAGAGCCCAGATGCCTGTCCAGCCTCCAAGCAAAGACACAGAAGAGATGGAAGCAGAGGCTGATTCAGCCGCTGAGATGAATGGGGAGGAGGAAGAGAGCGAGGAGGAACGGAGCGGAAGCCAGACTGAGTCAGAGGAGGAGAGCTCAGGTGAGTACCCCTCAGGCGCGGACACCCCCCGCCTGCCCGCTCCGCCTCAGCCAGCCCTGACCGGCCTCTTGTCCCAGAGATGGACGACGAGGACTATGAGCGGCGTCGCAGCGAATGTGTCAGTGAGATGCTGGACCTGGAGAAGCAGTTCTCCGAGCTAAAGGAGAAGTGAGCAAGGGGCGCCCTGGGGGGGGGGGTCTTCGGGCTCCGGGGGTGAGGAGGCAGTGGGCCTGGTGCTGGGTGGGGGCGGCCGAGGGCCTCACATGCAGGGTCTGCCACGGAGCAGGCGCTCGGCCCCATGTTTGATGGACAAACACGTGCTGCCTTTTGCCTCCCAGGCTGTTCAGGGAGCGGCTGAGTCAGCTGAGGGTGCGGCTGGAGGAAGTGGGGGCTGAGCGAGCCCCTGAGTACACAGAGCCTTTGGGGGGGCTGCAGCGGAGCCTCAAGATCCGCATTCAGGTGGCAGGTCTGCGGGCTGTCCTGTGCTCTGCACCCCCTCCTTCTTTCTCTGCCAGCGCCCATGGCTCCCTGTTCCCTTCTCTTCTCATCCCTACCGTGCCTGGCCCTGCTCCTGGCTTCCCCTTTTGGATGGGGGGGTGGGTAGCTGGCCAAGGAAGGCCTCCCATCTCCCTCCCACCTGCAGGGATCTACAAGGGCTTCTGCCTGGATGTGATCCGGAATAAGTACGAGTGTGAGCTGCAGGGAGCCAAGCAGCACCTGGAGGTGAAGGGGGCTGGGTGCTGGGGGTGGGGGGGGCTAGCGGACATGGCTGGGCCTGGGGGCCCTACTGAGCCGCCCCTCTCCTTCCAGAGTGAGAAGCTGCTGCTCTACGACACGCTGCAGGGCGAGCTGCAGGAGCGGATCCAGAGGCTGGAAGAGGACCGCCAGAGCCTGGACATCAGCTCTGGTGAGGCTGCTCGGGCCCTGCTCTGCCCATGCCCCCCACCCTCACCCCCCGCGGGGCCTCTGCTGCCCTGCTTGCACTAGGGGGCATGGGGGAGATCCTGCTTCTTGGGGTCACTGTGGGGACTAAGTGGAACCAGGCACAGAAAGGACCCGGCCTGGTGCCTGGTGGACAGTGGAGGCTCACAAAGAATGGGTCGCCGAACCCTCCTCAGTCCCTGCTCTCTTTCCAGAACACGAGGTGTCATTCTGACGCACCCCCCATATAATAGCCACAGTCCCTTCTGTGTCCATGATGCCTGTGTTCGCATGGGGGCCTAAAGAGGCCGGAATTGTCATTGTCCCACTGTCCTCTAAACAAATGAAGAAACTGGGCTCACCAAAGTGCAGCGACCTCTCTCCTCGGCCTGTACAGCTATGCCCTCTGGACCTGAGCTCGGCTTCCACGCCCCAGGCCGGAGTACTCCCAGCGTGCTCCCCGCCGCCCGGGGGGGCCATGGGAGGCGGAGGAGGGTCAAGGCTGGCCTGTCTCGTGCAAGGGGCCCAGGCTCCGAGGGTAGGGTGCCCTGGGAGCGCCAGCGCCTTGTCCCTAACTCTGGGTCTGGGGACAGAGTGGTGGGATGACAGACTGCACCCCGGAAGCAGTGCAAAGACTTGGGACTCTCTGCCGCCCAGCAAGAGGAAGAAGGCGCCTCTCGTTTCTGGTATCCTTCCGCCCATGGCCGCCCAAACTGGACAGGCCGGCAGGGGTAGCTCCCGGCAGGGGGAGGGGGTGGAGGGACACGGCAGACAGAGTCAGAGTAGACGCATTTATGGTCGTTTGGCCTCATGTGGGCCTGTCTAGGCAAATTCAACCGTCAGGGAGTTTTTGTAAGGCCCTGGGTCTCCTGGCCTGTGTGGACCACAGAGAAACAGAAGCATCCACTCAGTGACTTCCCATAACTTCCTGAGTGGCGTCCTTTGAGGCCCTTTTGGCTTTCCTACAACATCCTGTCCTGTACAGGTCCCAGACTTCCCACCCACCCCCCGCCCCCACCCCCACCTTCTCTAACTTTCCACCCTTGGATTTCCCACAACCTCCCCAACGTGTCCCAGACTTTCCCAGCACCCCACGCACCCCCACTGTCCACCCTCTGAATGTTTTGCTGCCTATCTCTGCCCGTCCGGTGCTTGTCTCTCATGTTACCTCCTCTGTGAAGCCTCCCTTGGTTTCCCTCTAGTGGCTATGGCTTCTCTCCCCCCTCATCACCCCCGTGGCCTAAACCGGGGGCACCCACATCCCGTCTAGGAATAGTTGCCTGTTACCTTAGGCATGAGCTCTTTCAGCCCAGGGCCTGCTGGGCCTTTAACCTGGTGTAGTCTGGCACGGACTTGAATGGAAGTCTCATGCCCCCTCCCCATTTGGGGTGTCTGGGTGTTCTTGGGGCCTCAGGTTCTCTGGACACTGGCTGCCCGGTGATGACGGGGAGGGAAAAGACAGGGCTGCAAGGCCTTGAGGATGAATGGAGGTGAGGGCATGCAGGTGTCAGGGACAGAGGACAGAGGACAGAGCAGATGGTCCCCAGAGGGACCAAGGGAGGGTCATCTCCACGATGGAAGAGACTGGAATATATGTGTAGAAGGGACCGGGTGAGGGGACAGCAAGACCCCTGAGTGGGTGGGATGGGTGTCAGCCTGCCGACCTTTAAACTGGAGAGAGGAGGTGGCAGGAGCAAGGGCGGGTAGGGGTGTGGCTCCATACCCCCTATAGGCGCCACCCCATGAACCTCGGAACGGAGAGGTAGAATGGAACGGAGAGGTAGAACGGAGATGTACGAGGTGGAGCCTGCTTTCTAACCCTGATCCCAAGCCCCTCCCCCAAGCCGAGGCCTGTCACCCGCCCCCTCCACTGGGCTTCCTGCTTTCCTTGACCCCGCTGCAGGTCCTTACATCGTGTACATGCTGCAGGAGATCGACATCCTGGAGGACTGGACGGCCATCAAAAAGGTGGGGCCGGCACCACTTGCTTCTGCTCGCGCTTCCCGGACACCTGCTTTGGCCTCGAAGGCTCACCACACGGGGGCTCCCTGAGGGCCTGGGGCTCTGCTCCTCCCTCTGCACCTCCTGCCTTCAGCCCAGGTCCCCTGGCATTGCTGTCAGCTCACAGGCCCCCCGTTGCCTGAGGCTTCCCTGCAAGAGGGACCTTTTAGTCTGTGTCGGCCCCTTCCTCATTCCAGGGCAGGCTTTGATGGGACGGGAGGGAAGGAGGGAGCGAGGGAGGGAAGGCAGCAGGGCTGGCCTGACCTGGCCTCTGACGGGAGACCACCTCACAGCCTTGCCTAGAAAGGGTTTTATGCTCCCCACCCGTGTCGATGCAGCACTGACCCAGCAGCCCCCTGCCCCAGAGAGGCTGATGTGGAGGAGGACCCTGGCCGAGCTGGAGGCAGGCTCTCAGTGGGTGCTTTTCTTCTCACCCACCCAGGCTAGGGCAGCTGTGTCCCCTCAGAAGAGAAAAGCAGATGGTAAGAACCACGGGAGCTGCTCTGCCTCCTGCCGCCCCCCGCCCCCCGAAACGAGCCCAGAAGGAGGCCGTGCTGTGTCAGATCCGCGGCCTCAGTTAGAACGGTCTGGGTCTGAGGGCACTTTGGGCGTTTGGGGAGCAGGAGCCAGGGTGGGGGGTGGGGACCCTCTTGGTCGATGGGGCTAGGGGATGGAGCACCCCTGCAACCAAGACTGGTCAGGGAGGGCTGGAATGCAGGCCCCAGCAGCCTACCTGGTGGGCCCGGGCTGTAGAGCTGCCCAGGGCCAGACCCAGGCTGCTCCTCCCAGCCCCCCACACGCAATGGTGCTCCTCTCTTCCTGGTTCACCTTCTCACCGGGGGCGCACTTTCCCCCCTCCCGCATTCCCTCAGGACCGTGACCCTGCTGTTCAGAGCCAAAGGGCCCCTCAGAGCAGCTGGCAGCAACCTCAGGATTTGCATCTTCCTGCTGTGGGAAGGCGGACTTACAGAGCCCTCAGGGGCTAGCCAGCCGCTCCGCTCCCGCTCCCGCTCCCGCTCCCGCTCCCGCTCCCGCTCCCCGTGCTGCTGCTGGGCCTTCCCCTCCAGCCACCACTGGTCTGGACTCCTCCACCCTCCTCAGAGGCCTGCACTGCTGTGGCCCAGAGCTGCACTAGCCAGCCACGACTGTCTCCTCTGTCCCCAGTGAGCCCACCACCTCCCCCTCCCGAAGGCCAGCCTCCTCTGCCCTCACAGACAAAGAACGTGGCTCATCTAAAGCCAAAGCAACATCCTCCCTGCTGACCTCGGACCAGTCACTGAGCCAGTGATCTGGGCCCACTTCGTGGGAACTATGAGCCAGAAATTCTATTTTGGCGGCCCATCTCTCCTGGCTGTTGCTGGAGGTGAACAGGCAGGCTCCCCCAGTCTTCACAAGGAGGTTCTTGGCATCTGTCTCCCAGATTTCAGGGACTGGAATTAAAGCCTTTCCTGGGACCCTGGCATGACCTCTGCGTGTCTGATTTACCTTGCAAGGGAATCAGGGCTCCCATGGAGTGGGAGGTGCGGTGCCTGAGTCGGGCAGTCTCTTCTAAGGTCCCTGGTACCTTCTCTCACCATGGCAGGAGCCTACCTGCTCTGAGTCGCGGTATAGAGAGGGTAAGAGGGGACTCTCCACAATACCCCCCAGAGGTGGGGGACTGGGCCCTGGAAGGCCAAGGGCTCGTGAGCAAAGCCCGAAGCAACATGTGGCATGGGCAGACCACGTGTCTTGGGAGGGGAAGGGAGCTGCGTGCTCTGTGCTTGGAGACTGGGTCATGTCTGCACCTGCCCCAGTCACTTGGCAGATTGGTAAGGCGGCCTGCCAGGGCCTGTGTGCGTAGGAGGCAGCCGGCGGCAGCGCCGCGTGCTGACGACCTCACAGCCCCACTCCCCCCGTTAGCGACGAGTGCTGGAACCACCCCCAGAACCTCAGTTAAGCAAAGAGGTTAGTTTCCATGGAGACACAGCATCCTTTCCCCATGGCAACCTAAAATTCCAAAATCCAAGTTAGGCTCCAGGAATGAGTCATCTGTGACCGGTAGGGGGTGCTCTCCCACAGGGCTGACCCCAAGACCACGCACAGATGAGCAATTGACCACAGACTTAAAGGTGCTCCAAGGGTGAGACTTGGGCCTGTGGGGGACCCAGAAGGGCCCCGCTTAACCCCTTCCCGCCTGCCTGTGTGGTTTGAGGAGGCTGGCAAGGCTTCAGGATGCACTGTGCGGAGGTGGCAGCCCGCAGCTGGGGCTCTCAGAGTGGCACTTGTATGGAAGGGATTCCTGTTTCCCAAGGCTGGGCCCAGAACAGAGAGGAAGTGGGCACTGTCCAGGCTGAGTGGACACCCAAGAGTTAACTGGCGGGGCGTGACAGGGCGATCCGCCCTCAGGAAGTGTTACTCACCACCGGGAATGTGAGCGCGCTCTTGCCTCAGGGGCTGGATTGTCTTCCTGAGTCCTGGGAGAAACCGGGAGAAACCGAAGGAGCTCCCAGCCATGGAGACCCCTGGGGAGCCAGAAGCAGGCCCTCTCGGAGCCCCCAGCCTGTCCAACTTCGCACCTGGGCACCCGGAGAGAGAAAAGTTAGTGAAGTTGGAAGGGCAGCCTGGTGGGGCAGGGAGGGACGGCAGTCTGCCCCAGGGCAGAGGAGGGGAAATGGGTTGCGCAAGGGTCCCACTCTCCCACCCCCTGCTCAGATCTGGTGACCACTCTTAGGCCAGCCTGGGACCCACCCTATGACGTGCCTGGGGCCAGCGGGGGGCCGGCAGGTGGACCCCAGCGGCCAGGGCGCACGGTGAGCCTGCGGGAGCGCTTGCTGCTCACACGGCCCGTGTGGCTGCAGCTGCGGGCCAACGCGGCGGCTGCGTTGCACGTGCTGAGGACTGAGCCCCCGGGGGTGAGTCTGGCCCCTGACCCCAGGACTGGCTATCGGAGGGTGGCGGGGGGGGGGGGGGGGGGGGGGGGGGGGGGGGGGGGGGGGGGGGGGGGGGAGAGGCTGGACACGGAGGTCCGGAGCCCCCGACCCGTGTCCCTTACAGACGTTCCTGGTGCGGAAATCTAACACTCGTGGGTGCCAAGCCCTGTGCGTGAGGCTGCCCGAGGCCAGCGGCCCCTCCTTTGTCTCTAGCCATTACATCCAGGAGAGCCCTGGGGGTGAGCGGGACTGGCCTGGGGGGTCGGGGCTGGAAGCAGGCAGGGCCGGGCACAGGCGTGTTCCCCAGAGAACAACCTCGCTTCCCATCTCTCAGGCATCTCCCTGGAGGGCTCAGAGCTCATGTTCCCAGACCTGGTCCAGCTCATCTGTGCCTACTGCCATACCCGGTGAGCCTGGCCGCAGGGCGCCTGGTGTCCGTTGGTCCCTGCTTCCTGGGACACCCTGTCCCCCCAGCCCCTCCAGGTCATGCTAGCCCCAAGACCCCCGAGCATCCCTCACCCCTGGCTTTCTGTTTCCCTCTCTGGCCTCAGGGACATCCTTCTGATCCCACTCCAGCTCCCCAGAGCCATCTGCCAGGCAGCCACCCACAAGGAACTGGAAGCCATCTCCCATCTGGGCATTGGTAAGGGGTCCTTTGTTACCCGTTGCACAGATGGACAAGCTGAGGGCAACAGGGAAAGGGAAGGGACATGGACACACAGCCTGAGCCTGAGCCTGAGCCTGAGCCTGTGCCTTTCTCTCGGTTGGACACCTTCCCCAAACCTCCCAGAGGCCCCAACTGCTTTTTCTTCCCTAGAGTTCTGGAGCTCCTCTCTCAATGCCAAGGCTCAGCCGGGCCCTCCTGAAGGCCCACTGCTGCCCAGGCTGAAGCCCCGGTCCCCGCAGGAGCTGGACCAGGGCACAGGAGCTGCCCTGTGCTTCTTCAATCCCCTGTTCCCAGGGGACCTGGGCCCCACCAAGCGGGAGAAATTCAAGAGGAGCTTCAAAGTGCGTGTGTCCACAGAGACCTCCAGCCCTCTGTCCCCACCTGCCGTGCCACCTCCCCCGGTCCCTGTGCCGCCGGGAGCAGCCCCCAGCCAGACAGAAAGGTTACCCCCTCACCAGCTGCTGCGGAGGGAGAGCTCCGTGGGGTACCGTGTGCCAGGGAGTGCCAGCCCCAGCCTCCCACCCCTGCCCTCCCTCCAGGAGGTAGACTGTGGCTCCCCCAGCAGCTCAGAAGAAGAGGGGGTGCCAGGGTCCCAGGGAAGCCCAGCCACCTCACCCCACCTGGGCCACCGCCGCCGAAGGCCCCTGCTTCGGTCCATGAGCGCTGCCTTCTGCTCCCTGCTGGCACCGGAGCGGCAGGTGAGCCGGGCTGCTGGGGCGCTGGTGCAGGACCGCCACACGGCTGTTGGCCAGCTGGTGCAGGACCTACTGACCCAGGTGCGGGCTGGCCCTGAGCCCGGGGAGCTGCAAGGTATCCGGGAGGCACTGAGCCGGGCTCGAGCCATGCTAAGCGGGGAGCTGGGCCCTGAGAAGCTGCTGCCACCTGAGAGACTGGGTGAGACTCTGGCCCAGGCTTCACAGCCTCGGCCCATCTCTCCATTAATTCCAGCTCTACCCATTCCCCACCTCTCTCCTGCTCTTCCCCATGTCCCCAAGACTCCCCCTCCCTTTCATCTCTCTCCCTTCTAACTAGATGCACCTCCCTGGGACTCTGGCTCCTACTCACGACCTGGTTCCCCTGACCCTGGCCTGCCTCTCCTCCGCAGAACACATCTTGGAGAAGTCTCTGCATCGCTCCGTGCTCAAGCCTCTCAGGCCCATCCTGGCGGCCCGCCTGCGGCGCCGGCTTTCTGCCAATGGCTCCCTGGGCCGCCTGGCTGAAGGCCTCCGCCTGGCTCGGTCCCAGGGCCCTGGAGCCTTCGGGTCCCACCTGAGCCTGCCCTCCCCGGGAGAGGTGGAGCAGGTGCGTCAGAAGCTGCTGCTGCTGCTCCGTGCCTACTCACCCAGTGCCCAGGTCAAGCGGCTCCTGCAGGCTTGCAAGCTGCTCTACACAGCCCTGAGGACTCAGGCCGGTAGGCCCCCTCCTACCACGCCCACCAGCCCCCTGCTATGTCAGAGCAAGTGGGGGGGGGGAATTCTAGAACAGCACAGATTGGGGGACGTATCCAACACTCCCATCTCACAGATGATGCAACTGAGGCCCAGAGAGGAGAGCATCCTCTCCACAGGCCCCCTGTCTGTGGTTGCCATAGTGACCACATCACCCAAGGCCCGGCAGGTGGAGGGGAGGGTCACTGTCCGAAACAAGGAGTGGATACCAACCCTGGGACCCCAGAGGAGTCTGAAGCTCCCTCCTCTACCACCCGCAGGGGAGAGTGCGGGGGCAGACGAGTTCCTCCCGCTGCTGAGCCTCGTCCTGGCCCAGTGCGACCTTCCAGAGCTGCTGCTGGAGGCTGAGTACATGTCCGAGCTGCTGGAGCCCGCCCTGCTCACTGGAGAGGGTGAGGGAACTCCTCCACAGGCCGCCTCCCTGTCTTTGAGGGGCTGGGTGCCTTAGGGGCCGCATGGCTCCTAGCAAGTGGTGGGGGCAGAGAAGGGTCACCTGCCCTCAGCCTGAGCTACATTCTTCCCCCTCTGTGTCCTAGGCGGTTACTACCTGACCAGCCTCTCGGCCAGCCTGGCCCTGCTGAGCGGCCTGGACCAGGCCCACACACAGCCCCGGAGCCCCTCGCAGGAGCTGCAGCGCTCCCTCAGCCTCTGGGAGCAGCGCCGCCCGCCCGCCACCCATAGCTTCCAGGTAACAGGGCCTCCACTTGGCCCCCCGCCCCCCTGCAGCCCCGGGGAGGTGTGTGGGGAGGGTTGGTTCTGGCCCCTTCCTGCGAAGTCCCTTCCTTTTCCCAGTGAGACCCAGCAGGGGAAAGGCTGGTCCTACATCACCCTGCTGCAGAAACAGCACCCTGTGCGCACCCAGTGTTAAAGCCTTGCCTTTCTAGACAGGGGGTGTTCCGTGTGCTCCATGCTCTAGGGGCTCAGCCCTGCAGCTTCATAGAAACTCCGAAGTAGGACCATTAGTATCGCCATTTTACAGACGAGGAAGCAGACAAGACGTGGGGAGGGCTAAGGAGCCCTGGTGGCAACTCAAGCCCCAACCAGCTTCCAGCCCCCAGCTGGGGCTCTGCCTTCCCTGAAGTCAGGCTCCCAGCCCATGCTCCCCTCACCTTCCTCTCCACCCAGCCAAGGGATCCCCCCTAGGTTTGGTTAAGAGTTTAGACGTTGTAGCCAGATCCTGGGTTCAAGTCTGGGCAGGTTCTGCTACTTCCTGTTTGCAGTTCTGTCTCCCCTTTGTGCCTCGATTTCTCTATCTACAAAATGAGGTAATTGTACTTACCTCGTGGGGTGGATGTCAAGCTTAAACGACTTAATGCAGGACACGTGCCGAGGGCACAGGTAGTATGGTTGTTAGGCCCCCTGGGGTGTGCCTGCTTGAGGCTCACCTTGTCCCAGAAGCTTCTGTCATTTGGTTTTACCGCTGGATTTATACCACCTACCCCGTCCCTGCAGAGTCTGCACTGGGGACCTCAAGCTCAGTGGCCAGATATATACCAGGCAGGACTGAGCTCTAGTTTTCCCTTCTCCTGCACAGCACCTCCTCCGAGTAGCCTATCAGGACCCCAGCAGTGGCTGTACCTCCAAGACCCTGGCTGTGCCCCCAGGGGCCTCGGTGGCCACCCTGACCCAGCTCTGTGCTGCGAAGTTCCGAGTGGCCCAGCCGGATGCGTTTGGCCTCTTCCTGTACCGGGAGCAGGGCTACCACCGCTTGTGGCCTGGAGCCCTGGCCCACAGGCTTCCCTCAGCCAGCTACCTCGTCTACCGCAGGGCCGAGCAGCCTGAGACCCATGGGGCCTCACCCGGGGCTACAACAGAGAAGGGCAGTGGGGGGCTGGAGGTGCGGGGCAGGGAGGAGGAGGAAGGGGGTGGGGGAGATGGGGTCATCGAGGCCAAAGCCTATCCTGGGGACAGCAGGGGACAGTCTGAGACAACTGCCCAGAGGGTGCAGGGAAGTATGGGCCAGGCCAGGGGGGCCCCTGCCCAGCTGGGGGACCCAGAGGCCAAGGGAAGCAGAGCAGCGGAGGAGTAGTGGGGGGTGGCCAGAAGGGTCATTTGGGACCGAAAACCCTGAGCTTTCTGGGAAGGCCTTTCAGAGCTGGCCATCAGCCCCACCCCTCGCAGCCCTCCCCACCCCAGGCCGCTCCTGCGTCTGCCGCCAGCTCTGCGGTCACACCTGCTGGGATGGTCCCTGGAGCAGCTGCATCTGGAGCAGTGGAGTAAAGCTGAGGGGGATTGAGGGGTCTTTCTCTCCCAGCTGGGGGTCAGCCAGCCTTCAGTGGTGAGTGTGCCCCACCTCTGGCAAAGGAAGGGAGCATTCCGCAGGCAGCCTTTCCAGGCTGGGGGCTCCAAGGCCCTGAAAGGCTTCACCTACTCCTGGGAGCTCAGGCCCGCCCTAGCCTACTTGGGGGGCTGGCAGCTCCCAACTTCAGTGTCCTCACCTGTAAAGTGGAGGTGCCACTGTGCCCTGCCTTCTGCAGAAGTCCTCCAGGGAGCACGTGGACAGTTTTGCTCCAAAGCAGAGCTCAGCCTGGAAGGAAGGGTAGGGAAGGAGATGGGATGTTAGCAGTGCCCGCCTCCCAAGGGTCTGTTGTCTGCATTCGCTGAAGGTCCTCATCAGCTTGAGGGAGATGCTGGAGATCAGGCTCTGCCCATGGAGCACCCAGGCCCCAGTCTTTCCTCCAGATGAGAAATCCTGCCAGGCACTCTTGTGTTCCATGGGGATTGGACAGGGGCAACGGACTTCCGAAATGTAAGGGTAGTGCCCGGAAACCATTTTCTCTGCACTTAACTCTTGGACTTCACAAGAGATTTCCCTGGAGGCTGGGCATGCCTTATCACACACAGAGGCTTAGGAAAATGACTCTGAGATATCACACACAGGCTCCAACTACGCCCTCTATTGTAAAACACCAATAAATTAACCCTAAAGGTTACCCAAGGGCCCTTTAGGGAGTAACCTAAAGGACCCCAAGGAGTCCCAGAGCGGGGAGCAAATCTGAGCAAAGACAATGCCAGTAATGACCACAAGGGGGTGCGGGTGGCCCCGGAAGTGACAGAGAGGGCAATTTACAGGGGTGAGGGTGTCTCAGGGGCAACCTGGGGTCAGTACCGGGCTGTCAGTGCAGGCTCCCTTGGAGTCTGGGATCTGGATGAGACAAACTTCATAGGGGTCACCCCCTGGGAAGGCACCATCCCCTGGTGGAAGGGGGACCCCAGCCAGTCTCTGGGGCACTCCCTCAGGTGCTGAGCACAAAGAGATATCAGACCAACGCGTGTCAGGAAGTCACGGCAGCTGGAGGTAGGGATCCTGGATATTGGGATTTCAGAAAATCCAGATGTAGATACCACCAAATCTGGGTTCAGGGTTCTCAAATTTCTCACTAGGCCACCAGCCACCCTTCCCTCTCCACTTCCACCCCCCCTCCCCACTCCAGGCTTCTTGCTGGTAGGAAGTCTCCCCTCTTTCCTTTTGTACGCCCTCTCTCCTTATTCCAAGCCCACCCCAGTGCCTTGAACCTGGGCACCCCAGAGGCTCCCAATAAATATTGTCCCTGATTGGCGTTTGATAAATAAGAGTGAAGGGCAGTGAGGTGGGAAGCCGGGAGGTTAAGGGAGGGCCGGGTTCTGGGAACCAAACAGGATGTCTCAAGTTCAGTTCCAAAGGAAGACCTAGAACGGTTGCCAGGGGTGCTCAGAGAACCCCAGGGCAGGATGTGGGCCGGCAGAGGCTGCTGAGCCCCTGCAAGCCCCTCCTAACCCCTTCTGTGCTCAATCTCAATTCCTGGCTCCACGAACTTGCACACCCCTCTCAGAGCACCTCCACGCCCTGCCTGCTCTTGAGCCTTTTGGTTTATCTTCTCAAAACATTCTGATGGTCAGAGGCCCAGGCCAAGTAAATCAGCGTGATCAAGGGTCAGAATGCAGGGGTTGGGACTCCCAGCAGGACAGGACAGGGTAGATCAGTCTAAGGCTGATCTCATTATCCTCATTTTACAGATGAGGAAACAGATTCGCTCAGGGAAAGTGGCTTCTTACAGGGCAGAGGGCTGGTTCTGTGGAGCTTCAGATTCTGCCATCCTCCCAAACAGAAGGACTCATTTACTCATCCCCTTAGCAATAATCTATTGCGTCTCAATGGACCAAGCACCAAGCACCCCCAGCCCCAGCCAGAAGGAAACAAGTGTGATCTGGCAATAGCAGCACGCTGAGTGCTGGGATTCGGTCTCGCCCCTCCCTTGCCCCTGCCTCCCACCTTTGGCCTTCGGGAAGAGGAAGTCACCTGAGAGGTGCCACACCTTGCCCAGCACCCACTGGGTCAGAGCAGGGCTAGAAGCCTGACACTCAGCTCCCAAGGAGCAGCCAAGTCATTTTCTCATTGGAAACGTTCTTATCACCCCTAGAGTCACTGCAGTGCTCTGTGTCAGTTTATTGTCTGTCTTCCTCACTAGGCCAGAGCCAGGTCGGCCTTGTTCCCCTCTAAATCTCAGAGGCCTAGAACAATGCCTGGCCCGGACGTGGCACTTAGTGGATATATGTAGAATGATTGATTCGGGAAGGCTCAGCCTAAACAGTTGGTGGGAGTTACCGCGGCTGGGGCGGTACATTCTCCATCGCTGCCACCAGGGGGCGATCAGGCCCGTTCCCAAGCACACGCCTGGCCCCCTTCTGGCGAGAGGCCACCCAGGGACCCGCTGGGCTCAGAGGGACTGCACCCTGCCAGGTACAATGGGGAAAAGCATCCCCACAGTGGGGCCCTGGCACCGTCCTGCGAACGGGAATCCTGCCAACAGAGGTTGGTGGGAGGGGAGCCAGGAGCCAGGGCCTGTGGAGTGGAAACCCTGGGAGGGGTGGGGAGAAAGGCAATCATGGAGACCCATGCCACCACCCTCACTCACCTTCAACACAGAGGATTTAACACCCTGCCATGGTCTTGTGACCCATGTTTACCCCCCGCCCAATTTGACACGCAGAAACATGGTGACTCACATCTGCACCACACAGAATGTGTGACACCCTGCGTGCCACGGTCATGTAACACCCGAGCACCCCCAGCCTTAACAGGAACACGCTGCGTGTTAGGAACACCTGGAGACTGTTAGGCATCCATTCCCTGCAGGATGGGACACAATGACACACACAGGCCCCTCCTCTGAGCCACACCCTGACACAGACATCTCTAGATCTGCAGACTCAGAGACATTCCTTCAACACCCTCCTTCTTGAGTTCAGAGTGTGACTCTGTAACCCACATACACGGGGACAGGCTGACACAGAGACATGTGATGAGTGGTATGCAGGGACTTGACGACACACAGCTACCCATGTAGCACCGCTGCTGCCACAGCCCAGTTCCCTGCTCCAACACGGCACAGGCATAGGACGAGCACACACACACACACACACACACACACACACACACACACACACACTCTTTTATACTTATGGTCATGCAGAAGTCCGAGCCGTACCCTGACTAATGTCACTCCAGCCCTGGCCTATCTCTGCCACCACTCAGCCATTCCAGCCCATGGTGGACCCTGGTGGGGGCTGTGAGGTGCTAAGAAGACCCCGTGGGGGGCGTGGCAACCCCACGGGCCAGGCAGGAGGCAGAGGCCCGCAGTACAGGGCGGGGAAGGCCTGAGCTCATCAGATTCCAGCCTGAGTGATTCACGGGAAGCCTGGGGAGGATCTGAGAGGGTGGGGGTAATGACCCAGGGGCTGGGGTTTTGGGGGCCTGGGTGGGCTTCAGACCAAAAGGTCTTGGGTCCAGAGCAAGCCTCTAGTCTGGGAGAGGGCTTCCTGAAGGGTGGCCCAGCGTGAAGGGGTGTCTATTGGGTCTGGCCCCTGGGAGGGGCTTAGGACCCAGAGTTGAGCCACAGGATGAGACAGTCGGCCCCTCCCGGCCTCCCCACCCCAACCCGGGCCCCGGGGGCCCCTGACGCCCAGGCCTTCCGAGCCCCAGCAGCTGGGTGTCTTTAGCAGGGGTTAGGCTGAGGGTGGGGGGCAGGGGTGGGGTGACCTTCACAGCCATCTTGGCCCCTGGGGCCCTCAGGCAGGCAGCCAGAGTGGACCCCAGAGGCGCTGAAGGGACGGACCTGACTGACTTAGTCCAGGCTGACAGGCTGACAGACCCTCGCTGCCCTGCCAGGCGAGGCCTCGGCCAGAGAGCGGAGAACACACGGCTCCGCTCCAGGAGCGGCTGTCCCAGTGCCAGGGACATCTTCATGCTGAGACGGAGCTCTCCGCTCCTGCCACCTCCTGAGTGCCCGGCCTCCCCGGCTGGGCTGATGCTCAGGGGCCCAGCTGCTCCCGCAGGGTGACAGGAAGAAAGGATGGGGCCAGAGGCAGGACAGGGGCACAGGAAGTGCCTTTCTTGGAAGTCTGCACCAAAATAGCCTGTTCCGTCCCTACTCTGGGTCTCAGTGTCCCACGGGGGGAGATATGCATCACCAAGGAGACCCTCGCCAGGGAGGGGCCTGAGCTGACCTTAATTTGGCCTTTGCTCCCTCCCCTCCTCCCCTCTCCTACCCCCAGCCAGCCCCCACCAAGCCTGCCTCAGGCTCTGCTCCACTTTGAAGTCCTAACATAAATATCATGTCTGCTTGGGTTCCCCTTCCCGGCCTGGTCACAGCCCCCAGACCTGGCTTCCACCCCAGCTGGCCCTGGGGGTGCGTGCTGGGGGAAAGGAGGGGGGCCCAGACCACCCAGGGAAGGTGGTGAGCCAGAGACGCTGGAATGGGAATGGGGAGACAGGGCGAGACACCAGAGACAGAGAGAGAAGATAGGGAAGTGGGCAGAGAACAGAGAGACAGACCCCAGAGACCCACAAGGTGACCACCTGGGGACAGGAGAAGAGACAGAGAGACCCCAGAGTGACAGCAGCTGCTGGAGACGCCTGACACAGAGAGGAAAGAGAGAGGAACAGAACGAGTGGGAGGGACAGTGAGACTCAAAAGCTCAATCCCTGGGGCAGTGAGGGGGCAGGAAGACAAAGGAAAGTTCCAGGGTGAGGGTGGAGACGGGAGGCCGACACTCGGGTAGCAGTGGGAAGGACATGGTGGAAAAAGAAACCTCTCTGGTGACAGAGTGACCAGCCCTCTGCACTGGCCTGGGGCTAAGGGGGGCCCCAGCATCTAGGACTTGCAGTGCGGCACCCTGCGACCTGCAGCAAACCTGGGGCTGGTTGGTCACTCTAAGGAACAGGCCTTTCTGCCAGATGCCTCGGGGCCACAGAATCCTCACCCAGTTCCCCCTCCTGTGGAGGACGAGGCTGCAGCCAGGCCGGGCCGGGATCTCCACGGAGCCTTGCAGCCAAGGGGCCACAACAGAGAAAGGACAGGAATAGCGAGGGCCAGGAGAGCAGCCATCCCCTCCTGGGGTCCCCAGACTGGGGTACAGTCCTTGCTCTGTGACCTGGGGCAAGCCTGTCCCTCTCTGGGCTGTGAGTACACTGAGCAGAACAGCCGGGCCCTTCTAGCCCTGAGGTGGGCTCTAGGACTCCCTTCCTCGTGGGCAGATGCAGCCAGATCTTCAGGTCGGGCATCTCCCAGGAGAGGGACGGGGGCCCCAGCTGTGCCCAGGCTGGGCGATCCAGTGTGTTTCTCCCCTCACAAGCGTGGGCCCCGGGGGGACACGCACGCGTCACCCAGCTGCATATACCCTCAGCAGCACCAGCCCCACGCCAGCACATGCACTCACATGTACACGGTCACGTACAGGCACCCGGGCACACCCACCAGCACACCCAGGCTCTCTGCATGGTGGGCTCCATCCCCCAACCTCCTGCCAGCTGTCAGAACCCCTTGCCCCCAGGGGCCAGGCTGGACGAATCCCCTTCTTCCTGGGCCCCACCTTCTCCAAGCCTCTCTCTCCCACCCGCTTCCTGCGGTCTCTCCCATCCAGAAGCACCCAGGGTGGGGCACCAGCACGTGGGGAGGGGAAGGAGGCCAAAACTGCTGCCCTCCCCCCAGACTCCCCTCCCTCCCCACTTCTGCCCTGGGACCTACCCCCGCTCCTGTGGCTCCCACCCAAGACCAGGCGCCTCCTGGCCCAACAGTTGGCCCTTCCTCCTGACAGCCTGAAGGCTGGGGTGGTTTGGGAAGAATTTAGAGATGGAGGGAGGTGGGGGGATGGGAACAAAAGAAAAAGGAGGAAAGGAGGTGATTTGGATACAAAGCAATGTGCTGGCTCAGCAGCGGGCTGTGCCAAGGTTCTAGGACGCCTGCCCAGGGGGCGCCCCCCAATCATCCTCAACCCCCCCACCCTGGCTGTTCCACTGGGCTTTCTTCAGGCCAACCCCTCTGCAGGCCGCCTGTACCCCCACCTCCACAAGCCCACACATCGCATCCAAAACCACTGTCTGGCTTGTCCCAGGAGCTGGAAGATGAGTCTCCTTTTGGGGAAGTGGGCTTCTGTTTTCATGCCCGTCTTGAGGTGAGCTCTCCACGTATGGGCCACGATCAGAGCAGAGAACTCCAGCCTCCTGACCCACGCTGTGAGCAGAGCCCCATGTCCTGAGCCGTCTCCGACCCTGCTGGGAAGACAGAGTGGCCTCAGGCCCCAACAGAGAGAAGAGATTGTGGTGACAGAGTAGCATCACACATGATTCCTGCCGGTGGTATAGTCCAAGCTCTCCTGGCCTCCTGGACTGCACTCCTGCAGATCCAGACTCGCGTTCTGAGCGCCCGTCTGTCATGGCTCCTTGTGAATTAGCACTGCTGTCCGAATCCGTCTCCAGCCATGCATCTCAGCGTCTCACCCGCACACCCACACCCTGAGCCGTCTATCCATCCATCCACTTACTCCTTCCCACATCCATCCAGGAGCCATCTGCCCACCTACCTGTGCATCCACCCACTCTCCTCCCCAAACGCCGTGCCACCCTTGCGCGCACTCATGTGGTCCCCCCAGCAGGCACCACCGATATATCCATCCCCTCATCATCCAAGCATTTATTGCATCGATGGGCATCTTTCCTGTGCTGTGGGGCAAGTCAGGCTCAAAGGAACTGCCAGAAAGAGTAAGATGGCAACCAGCCCCTCTCGGTCCCCTCCCCCCACCCAGGTCCCTGAGGCTGTGCCTACTGCAATCCCCTTCCGGAAGTTCTAAGGCTGCCTCCCTCCCATCCTGGATGGGAGCAGGGGAATGCTGGGCACCCACCTGAACTAGACATTCAGGTGCGCTTCTAAGCCACCAAACTCTTAGCTTTCTGGGGGTCAGAGGTGCCCCAGCTCCTCTCTCCCCCCCCCACCTCCTCACGGCTCAGCAGACCCTCAACTTGCAAGTGGCCCAGCCACACCATCTGGAATTTGGCCTTTGACCTTCTGCCTCCTGCTTCTCCTGCCTGCCCCCCAACCCTTCACCCCAACTGAAGCTGGAGTCCTGACCTCTGATCTGACCTGTCTACTCGCCAGACGGCTTACAGCCTCCCCTCAGACGCCCCAGCTGCACGGGCCACTGCCCCAATCCTGACTGGGCCCGCCACACCCTTGGATCCTGCTCCGGCCAGCCTCCCCCAGCCCGGCCCGCCCTGCTGCCCGGCTCCAGCCAGCTCCCTCCCCCCTCCCAGATTATTGCAACAACTTCTTAACTGGTCCCTGGCCTCCAGTCCCCCCTCCACCCACCGCACACCAGCCACAGGGAACTCCTCTTCCCCATGGCCCCCATGATGGAGGCCAGCCTTTCAGGGGTAGCTTACTGCCATCCAAGCCAGGCCTCTGCCCCCTTCCTGACGTTCTCTCTTCACTGCCGTCCCTCACTCCAGGCGCAGTGGAGTCCTTCGCATTCTTCAAAGGCATCTTGACCTCCGCACTTTGTGTAGGATGCCTTCCCTCATCCTCACTTCTTGACGCCATGCCCAGCTCTCAGACCCCACTTGAGGGCTCCTCGGGGGCACTTCAGCCAAAGAGAACCGGATTAAGAGTCAGGAGACCTTGGTTCTAGTCCCAGCCCTGCCACAGACTTGCTCTGAGACTCCCTGGGCCTCAGTATCCCTACCTGCAAAAAGGGTTTACTGATTTCCGGGGAGCTCCCAGTTCTGAAATGGTCTGACTTCTGGGGAAAGCTGGGCGAGTGTGGGGAGCAGGTGGGCTTTCACTCCAGACAGCACCACCGATTCCCCCAGCATGGCCCAGGGTCTTCTCTGAGCCTCATTCTTCCTTTAATTTGCCAAACCCTACGGAGCAGCATCTATGGGCCAGGAACCTTCCAGGCTCAGGGGGTACACTAGGGAACAAGACCATGATGCTGCTGCCCTCAAGGAGTTTGCAGTCTGGTCTCCTAGGGCAAGAGTTCTCCACGGGGGGGGGGGGTGATGTAGTCCCCAGGGGACATAACATTTGGCGATATCTGGAGACATTTGTGATTGTCCCAACTGCAAGGATGCTACTGGCATCTCAGTAGAAGCCAGGGATACTGCTAAACATCTTACAGGGAACCACACAGCCCTCAAGAGGCAGACATGTGCCTGGTGAGTTTCAGATACAGCCATGAGATGAGGCCAGAAAGCTGGAGCAGAAGAGTGAGTGGGGGAAGAGAGGTAAGAAGTTTGGGAGCAGACCACATCAGCCTGGAGGCCATGGCCAAGACTGCTGGCCGTCCTAGGAGGGGATGGGGCAAGGGGTTCTGAGCAGGAGAGTAACTAGATCTGTCTTGGGTTTTATTTATTTATTTATTTATTTTAAATAATTTTTTAAATGTTTTTATTTATTTTTGAGAGAGAGACAGGGTGAGCAGGGGAGGGTCAGAGAGAGAAGGAGTCAGAGGATCTGGAGACAGACTCCAGGCTCTGAACTAGCTGTCAGCACAGAGCCCGATACAGGGCTCGAACCCTTGAACCGTGAGATCATGACCTGAGCCGAAGTGGGACACCCAACCGACTGAGCCACCCAGGCGCCCAAACATCTTAGGTTTTAAAGAAATCCCTCTGGTGGAATGGGGAAGGCAAGACAGAGACCAGAGGAGAGGCTCTTGCAAGAATCTAGGTGGAAGGTGACAGCTGCACAGGCCGGAGGAGGGTGGCAAAGAAGGTGGTGAGAAGTGGTCAGGTTGCAGATCTGTTTTGAAGGTGAAGCCAACAGGGGTTGTTGAGAGACTGAATGTGGGGTGTGGGAGAAAGAGGAGTCAAGGATGATCTCAAGGCTTTGGGCCTGAGCCAAGGGAAGGATGAACTGCCCCGTATTGACTTTCCTCTCCTGAGAAGGGGGACAATTCTATGCACTTCACACACGTGGACCCTGAAAGAAGGACCTTCCAGGCACACAGCAAGCGCTTCAAAAGCCTGGGTTCTCAGGGGAACTGGCCATGTCCGCAGGGCCAGACCTGGCACTGTAAGGTGGTTAGTAACGCTGCCCTGATCCCCACCCACAACCCAGATGATGTGCTCAGAAGACTAAGGAACATTTGCTTCATGCTTTGCGGCTGACAAAGCACATTTGCAAACACTGAGTACTGTGATACAATAGCCCTGCTGAGCTGAAAGGCCCTGACACATTACCCCGTTTTGTAAATAAGAAAAACGGAGACCCAGAGAGGGTCAGTGACTTCCCAGCAGTCACACAGCACATCAGTGGCAGAGAACTGAGGGCCAGAGCCGCTCCTTCACGTCCCGTGCCCACCCAGCTCCAACTTCTGCTCAGAGTGCAGTGGGTTTTCATGGGTTAACCTGACAACTAGCTCCCCAGGGACCGGCCTGGATGAAGGGCTCAGTGTACATGCCTCCAGAGGCCTCCAAGAGGGGCGGGAAGAGGACCCTGGCCAGGCCCACGCAGCAGACTCCGGGGGCAGGGAGGGCTCCACACGTGACGCCTGTGTCACATACACATATATGTGTCATTGTGAACCTCACGCCCATACATGGCCTCTCACCAGTCCCCTTCCAGCCCTGCTCACCCTGAGTGCAGCCTAGCCCCTGCCTGGCCCCCTCCCCCACACACCCTGCCCTCTTGCAGCAGAAGCCCAGAGAAGCATTTCCTGTTTGGGGGCTGCCTCCTCCCCCTCTAAGCCCAGGTTCCCAGGGCCCCAGGCTGAGCAGAGGTGAAGGGAGGGCAGCCCCCCACATCCCCCACCCCTATCCAGCTGGAGGCAGGATGCTGGGGGGTGGGGGGAGGTTGAGGCAGGAGTTTAGTGTATAAATGAGGGTTTGATGGTGCCCATGCCTCCATGATCAAGGTGGTTTCCATTCAGGGTCCGCACATGAAATTGACGCACGTCATGTGTGAGGCCGTGTGGAATGCCATGCCACTTAAGTATGTGCATCTAAGGGGGTTCGCATGTGCAAAGCTGGGATGAAGGGACAGTGTCAAAAGAGGGCTCCCGTGTGGGGAGAGGAGCACACACGCGTGTGTGATGCGCAGGGCATGAGTCAGAGCACGTTTCCACATGTATGACGAGCAGCTGCGCCCAGAGACAGTTCACAAGTGTGATGAGGTCGGTGTGTCCACACTGGGTCTGGGACGGGAACTCACCCCACTGCTAAGAGCCCCAGACCGCGCTGGGGTTTTCTGAGGGTCTTCCAGCCGGCTGGGCAGGCATTTCCCCCTCTCCTCGACTCCCAGTGCGCTAGCGGCACCTCCCCCCACCCCCACCCCCCAGCACCCCCCACCTCTGCCCCCCGCCCCCCGCCCCACCGCTTCCTGCTCGGCGGCCCCCAGGGAGCGGGAGCAGGGAGCTGGCAGCCGCCCCAGCCCACTCCTTACAAGGCCCGAGCCCGGCCCAGGACCGCCCCCGGCCCGCCCGCCGGAGGCCCCGGTCCCACCCCCTGTCAAGAGCGTCCGCGAGCCGGGGCTCGGGCCAGTCGGGGGGCATCGCGATGCTGCTGCGCCTGCTGCTGGCCTGGGCTGCGGCGGTGCCCACGCTGGGCCAGGCCCCCTGGGCTGCCGAGCCCCGGGCCA
>NC_043710.1:5600644-5620887 GCF_006229205.1 Suricata suricatta
TGGAGGGCCTGCCGCGAGTTGGGGGGCGACCTGGCCACGCCGCGGACCCCTGAGGAGGCGCAGCGTGTGGACAGCCTGGTGGGGCCCGGCCCGGCCAGCCGGCTGCTGTGGATCGGCCTGCAGCGGCAGGCCCGGCAGTGCCAACCGCAGCGCCCGCTGCGCGGCTTCACGTGGACCACGGGAGACCAGGACACGGCCTTCACCAACTGGGCCCAGCCCGCCACGGGGGGGCCCTGCCCGGCGCAGCGCTGCGCGGCCCTGGAGGCGAGCGGAGAGCATCGCTGGCTCGAGGGCTCGTGCACACTGGCCGTCGATGGCTACCTGTGCCAGTTCGGCTTCGAGGGTTCCTGCCCAGCGTTGCCAGATGAGGCGGGCCAAGCAGGCCCTGCGGTCTACACCACGCCCTTCCACCTGGTCTCCACTGACTTTGAGTGGCTGCCCTTCGGCTCCGTAGCTGCCGTGCCCTGCCAGGCTGGCAGAGAGGCCTCCCTGCTCTGCGTGAAGCAGCCTGAGGGCGGTGTGGGCTGGTCTCGGGCCGGACCCTTGTGCCCGGGCACCGGCTGCGGCCCGGACAACGGGGGCTGCGAACACGAGTGTGTGGAGGAGGTGGACGGTCGAGTGTCCTGTCGCTGCACCGAGGGCTTCCGGCTGGCAGCAGACGGGCGAAGCTGCGAGGATCCCTGTGCCCATGCGCCGTGCGAGCAGCAGTGTGAGCCCGGGGGGCCACAGGGCTACAGCTGCCACTGCCGCCTGGGCTTCCGGCCGGCCGAGGACGAGCCGCACCGCTGCGTGGACACAGACGAGTGCCAGATCGCCGGCGTGTGCCAGCAGATGTGCGTCAACTACGTTGGTGGCTTTGAGTGCTACTGCAGTGAGGGCCACGAGCTGGAGGCTGATGGCATCAGCTGCAGTCCTGCGGGGGCCACGGGTGCTCGGGCCTCCCAGGACCTCGGGGACGAGTTGCTGGATGACGGGGAGGATGAAGAGGACGAACACGAGGACTGGGAGACCTTTGACGGTGGCTGGACAGAGGTGCCTGGGATCCCATGGATGGAGGCCACGCAGCCACCTGACTTTGGCCTGGCCTATAGACCTAGTTTCCCAGAGGTGGGAGAGCATCGGATGCCCTACCTGGACCCGACCTGGCCACCCCCACTTAGTGCCCCCAGAGTCCCCTACCACTCCTCAGTGCTCTCTGTCACCCGGCCTGTGGTGGTCTCTGCCACACGTCCCACACTGCCTTCTGCCCACCAACCCCCTGTCATCTCTGCCACACGCCCGCCCCTGGCCCCTCAGTCCCCCATGATCCCTGCCAGGTATCCAGCTTTGCCTCCTGAGAACCGGTTCCCCATGATCTCAGCCAGCCATCCAGATCTGCCCTCTGCCCGCCAGCCCCCCATTATCTCTGCTACTCACCCAGCACGGCCCCCTGCCCGCCAGCCCCCCATTATCTCAGCCAGATATCCTGAACTGTCCCCTGCCCACCAGTCCCCTGTGTTTGCAGACACCCACATCACTGACACTCGGACCACCACTCATGTGCCTCAAATCCTTGCTAACCACACCCCTCTGGTCACTACTTCCAATGCCCACCAATCCCTTGTCACCCCAGATGTCCCCGTTCTTAAAGTCCAGGCCACCCACCTTCCCATTACCTCGACTGTCCAGCCCCCTCTGACCCCTACCTCCAGATCCCCTGTGCCCCCTGCCCATCAAGTTCCCATACCTGCTGCCACCCAGTCCCCTGCCCCCCGCGCTACCCTCACCTCCGTGCCCCCTCAGAATCCCCCTAACCAGACCTCTCTCACTGGCCCTACACACCCCCATTCCAAACCCCCACAAGCCCCAAGGCAAGGTGCGCATGACCCCAAACTGGCCCCATGGCTGCCCTCAGCAGCCCCCACAGCAGCCCCCACAGCCCTGGGGGAGGCCGGCCTGGCAGGCCACAGCCAGAGGGATGACCGTTGGCTGCTGGTGGCTCTCCTCGTCCCAACATGCGTCTTCTTGGTGGTTCTACTCGCACTGGGCATCGTGTACTGCACCCGCTGTGGCCCCCACGCACCCAACAAGCGAGTCACTGACTGCTATCGCTGGGTCACCCACGCTGGGAGCAAGGGCCCAACAGAACCAATGCCCCACCGGGGCAGCCTCACGGGGGTGCAGACCTGCAGAACCAGCGTGTGATGGGGCGCAGCCCCCCCCCCCGCGGGGTGGGGGGAAAGGGAGTGCATTGGACACATGGCCCAGGCTGCACCAGGGACCCATGGGGGCTGCCCATCTGGACAGAGGGCTTCCTGCCCCCCACCCCGGGCTGAGCCAGGCTCCTCTGTCAGTCAGCTACCAGACTGGACTCTGGGAACTCTGCTCTCCACCCCAGCACTCGCGACTGAGGAGACACTGAGGCCCCCAGGACCTCAGGGGGTGGGTGCTGGGGTCTTCTCCAATAAATGGGGTGCCAACCTTACCCAAAGTTCCTGACCCCCATTGATGTCTGAGGGAGGGTCTGGGAGGATTCAGCAAAAAGAGGGGACCTTCCTTCAGCTTGTCTGGGCCCAAGGAAATAAGGTAAGACCCCTTAAGGGAGAGTACACTTCAGAGTTTCTCAGGTAAACAGGAGCCCAGAAAGGGCAGAACCTTGCCCAAGGTCACACAGCGAGCCCAGGAGTGGGAGGTTTGACATGGAAAGAGGTTCGAATTTGTTCCTGGTTTGTTTTTTTTTTAAACCAAAACTACAAGAAAGTGAGGCCGAATATGGGGGAGAATTCTAGAATGAAGGCTTCTGCTGAACTGGAGCCAAACTGGGATTTAGGAGTCAAAGGTAAACTCTGGGTCTGGTGATTCTGGGAAGTGAAGGGAGTCTAGTGGGTGAGCTTCTGTCTTCTGGTACCTCCTATTCCATGCCCACAGACTGCCCAGAAGTTGGCGGCTGGGGCCCAGGGTCACTCAAGGGTGCTGCTATTCCCTTGGTTTAGAGGTGTTCTGAAGGTGCCCCTCTTCCCTGCTCTGGGGAGAAGGCGGGAGTCATTGCCTAGCAGGCTGAGATGGGGAGAGCACAGGACCTGGGAGAGATGTCCCATATCCAGCTCCCTTGGCAGGCTTCTGAGCAAGACCTTCCAATTTGGGTCACATTTTGCCCTTCTCCTTGTGGGTGGTGCCGGGAGAGAACCCAGGAGACCAGAGCTTGTGCAATTGCTCAATGCTGAGGTGTCCCATGAATCCAAAGCGGGATAGTCAAAGCCTGGGGGAACCTGGCAAACTCCATCATCCTGGGCTCACTGCCTTGGGGACCAGGAGAGGCGGGACCTGGGCCAGGGAGGCGCCGGTTCCCACTGCCTCTGTAATTTTTCAGTTGCAGTCTCTAAGGGGCCTCTAATTAGGACGGAGCAGAACCACCACGACCACCCAGACAGGAGAGGAAGGGTGCCCTATGCCACCCTCTGGCCCCAGGGTCTGGGTCTGGGCCTGGGCTGGGCCCCAGGGGACCGGTAGAGGAGGGGCCATGACTGGGGACGAACCAGGGGCCATGGAGGAGGTGGAGGGAACGCTATGCACCGCCCCCGGTCCCCGTTCTCAAGTTCCCCTAACTCAAACCAGACGCCCCCGCCAGATCCTGCCCCAGCTTTTAACCTCCGAGACGCCGATAGAGAGATTCGATGCATGAGAGTGAGCTCGCAGGGTGGTCCAAAGGCCTGGGTCTGAGAAGGAGATGTGGGCGCATTCTAGGGGGTGGAAAGCCTGCCAGTCTGGGACAGACTGGAGCTCCCTCCTGTGACCTTGGGCAGGGGATCCAGAGAGCCCCAAAGGCAAGAAGGAGTTAAATGCACTGCTGTCGGAGGGAGGAGATGGGAGTGGGGAAGGGGGCCCAGAGCCGGCTCTTTGTCATCCCGTAATGAGCAACAGATGCGGAACTGCGTGCGGGCCTAAACAGACTGCCTCCCCGGGGCAGAACCCCCGCCTGCGCCGAACTCGGGCTCCGCCCAGACCCAGAGCAGTACCGTAGGCTCCGCCCATTGGCTCTCAGACCCCGCCTCAATCAGGCGCGAAACTCGCCTGCACACAGACGCAGGCACTATCAGATAGGTCCCTCCTAGTTATGAGCCACGCCCACCCACTGCTGTGACAGCCCCCTCTTCAGAGACCTCGCCCACCAAAGCCACAAGCCTCGCCCCCTGCCAGCTCAGCGATTCTCGTTGGAACTATTGCCCCGCCTCTCTGCTCTATCAGGTCCGCCCCGGCAGAGGCAGTAACGATGGCCCCGCCCACCAGGACCATAAGCCCCACCTCCTCAGAGCGGCACGGACAGACTGGCAGTTATTAGTTCCCGCTTCCAGGAAGTAAAACTCTATCAAGAGTTTACACTTTCTCCTCACGCCGCGCAGAGTGCCCAACCCGACTGAACCACAAGCTCCGCCCCTCCTCGGAGCCAGAGACCCAGCTCAGTAGCTCAGAGAATCCCGCAGAGACGTCCAGGAGACATGCAAATTCCACCTTCGGGAGGATACGCCCTGCCCTTAAAAGCCTCCTTTAGACTCCGCCCCCAGCCATACGCCCCGCCCATTCACCGAATTTAAGCGATAGGGGCGGGGCCCCAGGCCCTGCTCAATGGAGAAAGCTCCGCCCACGTACGGCTAACACTATTCCTACGCACCGAGATAATGGTCCACCTAGAGTCCTTGGGACCGCCCACTAAGAATACTCATAAGCCACACCCTTGAAGATCCCTAAGTTGCGCCCACCCAGAGCGCCCCGTACTCTGGGGGCTGTCAGAACAAGTACAGCCCACGCAGCGTATCCCCGATTTCTCTTAGGCTCCACCTACTGTGAATGCAAAGCCACGCCCACCAACAGGTTCCACCTTCTCCGGAGTCCACCGCCCCGGATTCGACTTCTGAGTAGGCTCAGACTAGTGGAGCCGATCTCCTTATCCCTGACCAGGATGCCCTTGAACCCAGCCCTAGCACCCTCTTCTTCCCTACTCACAGCTTGTGGTCGTCTAGATTGCAGGTTCTCTGGGGGGAGCTCCGGCGGATGGCGTCGATGAATGGGCCTTTGGCGCCACCTTCCTTCAGCCCCAAGGCTTGCAGCCACCGGGAAGCCCGGATCCTCTCCCAAAGCATATTAGAGTTCAATAAATACTTGCTTAAAGCATTTATGACATGTTTGTGTTATTCAAATATTGGCCACCTTGGCCAATCTTTGCCCCCCGACCGGCAAAACAGCAGATCCGCTCACATGTGTCCTCCGTCATATTTGGAAGAGCCCAAGGAGGCTTCTTGTGAGCCGAGGTGGCCCCTGCCTGTCTTTACAGTGGCTGGTGGGATGTTAGCTGTCCTTTACCCACGAATCTCGTCTCCCAGGGGCGAAAGCACAGACTGTCACCTAAATTGTTAGTGTTGGGTCCTTGCCTCCCCCAACCAGCACCCCGAAAGTGTGGACACTTTCCTTAGGGGTATGCATGTGGCAGGAGGGAGTGGGTTTGGGCTCAGAGACCCTCAAGTAGAAGCTGAGAGTCAAGAGTTTTTGGAGCTGGATTGATCTCAGCGCTCATCACTACATTTGAAAATAATCCCCTGCTCGATCCCCAGGGGCTCCAGGAGTCAGTGCCAGCGGCTCAATGAAATGGTTTCCAAAGGGTTTCAGGACAGACTGGGGAGCTAAAGTCAAAGAGGGGCAGAACTAACACCTACTGAGTTCCAGTAGGTCCCAGCAGCCAGCTAGACACCGCGTGTTAGGCATTTATTTGGTGGAGCCACCCCCCAGCCAGCTCAAAGCCTGGAGTAAGATGCTTTCCAGATGAAATTCCAACTCAGGCGCCCTGGTCACTGTGAATGGGAGGGAGTAGGGTTTGGTGCCAAATCATAATGAAAATAATAAATGCTTGCAGCAGCTGTTACATGCCTAGTCCTATTCTAAGGGCTTTATATATCTTTACCCGTTAGAGGTCCATAACAACCCTCATGCAGTGAGTGTCTTTCTTTCTTTCTTTTTTTAATGTTGTATTTATTTTTGAGGGAGAGAGAGACAGTGTGATCAGGGAAGGGTCAGAGAGAGAGAGGCGGCGGAGACACAGAATCTGAAGCAGGCTCCAGGCTCTGAGCTGTCAGCACAGAGCCCGACATAGGGCTCCGGGCCCACAAACATGACCTGAGCTGAAGTCGGTCGCTTAACTGACTGAGCCACCCGGGCGCCCATCAGAGTGTCATTCTTACCATGATTTACAGGTGAAGAAGCTGCAGGCACTTCAGACTGTGTGCCTTGCGTTAAGCCATCGCCCTATTTGACCAAGTTACTAAGTGGAGATTTGAACCCAGATAGGTTCTGTGATCTTCAGCTCTAGGGATGAGCCAGTCTACAATGACAGCCATGTCTCTGACTAGAAAATTCCCACCTCTCAGAGGACTTGCTTTTTTTTCAAGTCAATACATTTTTATTTAAGGAATTTTACATGATTCCTTCCACTGTCAATCATCTTAGTTCCTCCAAAGTCAGAATCAACATCTTCAAAATAGCCCTTTTAGGAAGAACTTTTGTTCAATACACTATCAGTCCACAATTTTGGGGGGTGGGCTTCTTTGGTCTCCCCTTAAGTATGGCATACTTCAGAAATTCCCAACCTGTACTCCTTGGGATCTGATATCTCCACTTTAGGACCATGTTTAGGGTCAGAGGAGATGGATCTGCCTGATTCTCAATTTCAGACACCCTCTAGACAGGAATAAGTACTAATCATATTCACCCCTGAACGATCACAGCCTATAATTGTACAGATTGTTGGGATACGCCAATACCTAAGATTTTAAATATTTGACTGTTAGGTCTTTCATGTAGTTTTAGCAGGTAGATGTCTTGTAGCTCTTTCCCACAGATTGAACGTCTAGTTCTGGGAATAAAGAAAACCACTCATATACTCTCTGAGGTGTTCCCAACGAGGTAGAGCTACAGAAAAAGCCCCCATTGGAATTAACCTCGACAGAGGGAACTTGCTTTTAGCCAGAAACTGCAAGGTGTACTCTCTTGGGCTGATTGTGCTGTGATTTGGGGCAGGAGGCGGGGGGTGGGATTCGTGAAGTCTTCCTAACCGGGGCGGGGGGGGGGGTGGTCGTCAGCTGTGATTTGGGCAGAGGATTCTGAGGTCTGTGACCTTGTGTGATGCAGACAAGGGGGCAGGATCATGTTGTGGTGCAGTTTTAGGGCATGTGGCGGTGGCCATACTTTAGCATGGTGTGGGTGAGTTCAGGGATTTCTTCCCGGGGGTCAGCTAGCTGTGAGCAGGCCCCCTGCACCAGACAGCCATGCTTTGATTCCAGTTCTGCTACTGGAGGGTTGGGGGGCCTTAGGCAGGTTCTCTGGTGGCTCAATGTTTGGCTTCTCATTTGAAAAACGGGCATACTAAAGTGCCAACTGGGGCCCCAGAAATCTGTCAGAGAGAGAAAGGACTCTGTATGAGGTGCGTCAAGGTTTCCTGCTGCAAGGCAGTGAGGATTTCAGGGTGGTTGCATGAACCTGTGACAAGAAATGCTGTGTGCCTCCGCTGGCACCGGAGAGCCCAAGACACGGGGTCCGGAAGCTGACCGAGGACAGAAGAATCGCCAACACTCAAGTCCCCAACCCATCACATCCTTATGGCAGAGATTCTTAAACTCCTTTGGTTCGTGGTATCCTCCATATCCTGAGTACCTCAGTGGGCTCTTCATGGCACCCCAAGCCAAATAATAATAATAATAATAATAATAATAATAATAATAATAATAATGTCTAACAGGAGCATCTGGCTGGCTCATTGGTGGAGCATGAGATTCTTGATCTCAGCCTGGTGAGTTCAAGTCCCACATTGGGTGTGGAGCCTACTTACCATAAAATTTTTAAAAATGCCTAACAGTTTCATTTAATAAATGGTTAGGTCCAAACAATATAATAAGTAGTTGTGTTTTAGTAACTCAGTAGTCATTTGAGAAGACAATATGCATACATTGAAAGATACAAGAATCAGGGCACCTGGGTGGATTAGTCGGTTAAGTGTCCACCTTCAGCTCAGGTCATGATCTTGTGGTTTGTGAGTTCAAACCCCTCTTTGGGCTCTGTGCTGACAGCTCAGAGCCTGGAGCCTGCTTTGAATTCTTGGGTCTCCCCCACAACCTCTCTCTCTGCCCTTCCCCCACTCACACTGTCTCTCTCTCAAAAATAAATAAACATGAAACAAATTTTTGAAAGATACAAGGATCTTTTTATTCTTAAGTAATCACAGTTACCTGTTAGTGAAATATGTGCCTGAGGGGCACTGTGCAGCTTCTCAAAACTTGGAATCAGATTGGACATCAACACCTTCATTTCCCGTTCTGCATCGACTTTCCCAATAGCACTTGCTTCTACCCGTGACAGCTGCCAAAAACCAAGATTCACAAAGACATTATGTCATCAAAGGAACACAGTGCAATCCGATGTTGAAACTGTGAACAGCCTCCAGCTAGCCCTTTGCCAGTTGTCTGACAGAAGTCTGGGACCTCTGTGTTTCTTTTTTTCTTTTTAATTTTTTTATGTTCTTTATTTACTTTTGAGAGACAGAGAGAGACAGTGGGAACAGGGGAGGGTCAGAGAGAGAGAGGGAGATACAGAATATGAAGCAGGCTCCAGGCTCTGAGCTAGCTGTCAGCACAGAGTCCGACACGGGGCTCGAACCCACAAATGTGAGATCATGACCTGAGCCGAAGCCAGACGCTCAACCAACTGAGCCACCCAGGCGCCCATCTGTGTTTCTTTCAAAGTTTTATAATATTTGCAGGCTTCCTGTGCATTTGCTGCAGTGTGGCAGGCCCTACATCAAAGGAAGGGCCTTGCTAAGACAGCGGGATCCCGATGGAGGACACTTGGAGAGCTGGGAAGAAGTTTGGGATGAGGGATGTCTATAGCCCTCTCTCCCCTTCCCCTCATGGGGGCTGGAGACAGGGTGGATAGGCACCAGTGGGCGCCTTGCAAAATCAGATTGGGAAGACGATGTCAGGTCCAGGATGACTGATGGAGGGCTTGAACCCACAAACCTGGAATTTGGTGGGGCGTGCACTACCGGGCAGCAGAAAGTAAATATTCAGGTCTTGACATGCGCATTGTCTTGCGGGGTGGGTGGGGGGTTGTCTTAGGGGAAGGTGGATTTTCTTGCTCTAACACAGACATCTGGCAGCAGCTTTTTCTAGAGGGCTCACTCCAGTCTAGACCTGGCACACACTAGAAGGGTCACACTTCCCTTGGAATACTGCAGAGGAAAGAATTATAGGACTTCCGGAGAAAGGAATGGGAAAATCAGTCCATCCCACCATTAGCTGCCTGATCCACAGCCTGACGCTCCACCAGGCTCCAGGGATTCTCCGCTCTCTGTGGCCACTGAAAATAGGTGATCAGGGAAGTCCCCGAAGACTGGCTGAACTATATCTCCACCTGGATATCCCACAAGAACCTCCTCCCCGCTTCGAGGTCCTTAACTGTAATCACATCTGTCAAGTCCCTTCTGCTGTGTAAGGTAACACGTCCACAGGTACCAGAGAGCGGACATATTTATTTGGGGCCATCATTCTGCCCACCACACTCAGGGACGAGGAAAAGAAGTCTAGGCTGGTGTGAGATGCCATGAGCCACAGGGAGCAGCTCCTATAGTGGAGCATCCGGTAAGCACGACGGGAGAGAAAATCCACTTTTTATTGTTGGTTTGTTTATTCGTGAGAGACGCTGTCACTTGAAAGTTGCCAGCCACTTTTTTTTAATGTTGATTTATTTTTGAGAAAGAGAGAAATACAGAGTGAGAGAGAGGGAGGAGGGAGAGAGAGAGAGAGAGAGAGAGAGAGAGAGAGAGGGAGAATCTAAAGCAGGCTTCAGGCTCCAAGCTGTCAGCACAGAGCCTGATGTGGGGCTTGAACCCACAAAGAGTGAGATCATGACCTGAGCTGAAGTTGGACACTTAACCAACTGAGCCCCCCCAGGTGCCCCGAAAGTTGCCAGGCACCCTAAGCTGCAGTCCAGAGAGCTTCGAGAACTCCCAGGCGGTGGTACTGTCGCTGCTGCTGACATGGACAGTCGTTCCTGGCCGTGTGGCCACGTGGCCACAGGCGGACAGTGTGCTGCCCCAGCTGTGCCCGTCACTGGACTGCCTTCCATTCAGGAACCATCTAGACCACCCAGCCCATGCCAAGGCCGTCCCTCTCTCTTGCTGCTTCTTTCCTGATATCTGATCTTGATTCAGGTCTATCTCCAGCCATCTGGGCGCTGTGTAAGCACATTAAACCCCTAAAGGAAAGAAGGAATCAAATGTTCTTCTCCGAGAACAAGAGGTTCTTCTTGAACCCCCCCCCCCCAATCAGGGTTCTTTGATGGCAAGCAAAATTTAAAAATGGAATCTTGGGGAGGGTGTTGGGAATCATGGCATTAACATGGGCTGCAAGACAGACCTGGAAGGAGCAGAGGCTGGGGCGGCTTGGGGTCTGGAGCAGGAACTTTCTGGCAACCCAATCAGGCCACTGCTTGTCCCCCACCATCCTCAGAATCTGTAAGACTGTGAAAAATTTACATTCAGGGGAAAGATCATCCATTGGGCCTTTCTTGGGTGATATGCCTGCAATTTTGTTGGTTGAGGAGGAGAAGAAGGCTACCAATGACGGACCTGTCAGCTGGGTTTAAAGTGGCAGGCAACTTTTTTTAAGTTTATTTATTTTTGAGAGGGGCAGAGAGAGAGTTCCGAGCGGTCTCCGTACTGCCAGCACAGAGCTCGATGCAGGGCTCGAACCCACAAGAGTGTGAGATCACAACTTGAGACCAAGAGTTGGACACTTAACAACTGAGACACTCAGGCACCCCAAGCAGGTAGCTTTTAAGTGACAGTTTCTTTCACTAATGAACAAATAATTTAAAAAACTGTATATAGATTTTATTTTTTGCCCTAGTAAGTTTTCCACTGCGGTGCTCACAGAGTGCTCGCCCAGACTGCAGGTTCCTGTGTGTAACTCGGGACGTCTGAACACCTACAAAGCCCCGTATTCCTGTGGGAATAAGAACTATTACAGAGGGAAGTGTCAGGTGGATGTCACTGGGACGCCTTGCCCACTAAAATAATAAACCATTCACTCTTTTCCCCAGTATTTACTGAGACCCCTACTATGCATCAGAGTCCACAAGGGATCAGGGATACAAGAGTAACCCACACAGGAGAAGAGCAAGAATACATATGGCCGCCCACTCAGGGCGCCGCCCACTGAGGGCGCCGCCCAGGCTGGAGGGCGTGGGGATTGGAACCTGGGCAGAGGCAGAATTGGGACAGGAGGAGAGAGCAAAACTGGGAGGTGGTGGGCAAGCAGGTATAAATGGGACTCAGTGACTGGCTGACTGTGGAGAGGAATGACTGAAGGGTTTTGGCTCCCGCATGGAGTTCCCCATGGAGGCAGGGACACGGGAGAAGCCAGGGGCGCCCGGGGGGGCTCAGTTGGTAGAGCGTCTGACTTTGATTCAGGTCATGATCTTGGTTAAAACCCACATCGGGCTCACTGCTGTCATCATGGAGCCCGCTTTGGATCCTCTCCCTTCCCCACTCATGCTCTCTCTCTCAAAAATAAAAAATAAACATTAAAAAGAAAAAGAAGAAGGAGAAGGAGAAGCAGCAGCAACAGAAGAAGATGACAATGACGACGAAGCCATTCTGGGGAGATAAATGACACCGTCAGGTTTGCATCTTTAGGGTTTGGAAGATCACCTGAGTGTGTGGCTCATGAAGGCAACTGGATGCTGGAATCCAGAGCTCAACACAGAGGTCCGGGCTGAAGACGGCGATTTGAGTTTCCAGTCACCCCACGGCTGGGGGAATCTACCCGCAGGGCCTCCTGCGCCTGGCGAGTACTCGCGCCCGTTACCGTTAACCCCCCCCCCCCCCCCCCCGCGACCCCGGTTGACTCCGGGAGTTGATTCCGGAAGCCGACTGAGCCACGCAGGCAGTTCAGCAGGGCAGCTCCGACCCTAACTTCATAAATGTCCACAGTGTTTGAATTTTTAAAATCCTTTAATCCTTTAAAAGGATCATATATTCATTTTTTAGGTTTTTTGAAGGGTTTTAAAAATATTAGTCTTTATACTATTGTAGTTTTTCATAACATATTGTGCTTTATTTTTATTTTTTAATTTTTCTTTAACATTTATTTATTATTGAGAGACAGAGCATGAGCATGGGAGGGGCAGAGAGAGAGAGGGAGACACAGAATCTGAAGCAGGCTCCAGGCTCTGAGCTAGCTGTCAACACAGAGCCCGACGTGGGGCCGGAACCCATGAACTGCGAGATTATGACCTGAGTTGAAGTTGGACACTTAACTGACTGAGCCACCCAGGTGCCCCAAAATGCTACAGATCTTCAAAATAATCCAGTGTGTGTGTGTGTGTGTGTGTGTGTGTGTGTGTGTGTGTGTGTGTGTGGACGAGGTGGGCGTGGTCACGGTAGGTGCCGGCCGCAGAGCTGGGGGCTGAGTACAGAGAGCCCACATGCACCAATCTCTCTCTACTTTTGTGATGTCTGAGATTTTACATGATAAAAAAGAAGAAGGAGAAGGAGAGGATGGCCATGCAGGTGTCTGGCTGAAGCAACTGGGTGAAAGGTGGCAATATTTCCTGAGATGAAGAGACAGAGGGGCAGGGTTGGGGCGCAGGTTGGACACCTGTGTCAAGTTTCCATCAGAAGAGCAGAAGCAGAGGACTGTGAGGTTTTTGGAACAAGGCTCTGTCCTTTTCCTCAGACGCTATTTTCCTTTTAAGAACTCTCCTGGCTCACTGTGGGCTCCCCCAGAGACCGAACACGAGAACAAGGGACACGCGTTGTGAGCAGCAAAGCACCCGAAAGCGTGGTGTCCCAGAGCACAGCGAGGATTGCTCAGGTCTCATCAGTCTGTAGGGCAGTCGCTTGGGCTGGGAATAGCTTGGTGATTCATCGGCTCGTTACATCCAGGCTCATTTCTGTGACTGTGGTCATCTGTGATTCGACTGGGTCCGGCATACCCAAGATGACCCCATTCCCGTACCTGGACATTGATGCCAGCTCTTGGCGGGGGCCTTCGTGCCCCCGCACACAACGTCCTATCTGTCAGGAGGCGAGGCTGGGTGGTGTTTTTTTCACAGCGTTGTGGCCTCAGGGCTAGAGGACACGCAGGCGGAAGCCGCCAGCCCTCTCAAGGCCCACCCTCTGCAGGTGCAAACAACACGCCCACCACATTCTATTGGTCAACGCAAGTCCCAAGGCCAGCCCAGATTTAAAGAGTGGGGAAATGGCTTTCACTGCTTGAAGGGAGAGGCTGTGAAGAATTTATGGCCATATTTAAGCTCTTGCGGGCAAGAAGGCCCCAACAGATAACCCGAGCAGATCATCTGCCCTGAGTGGTCCCACGTCTGCCACATTAGCATCTTCTTCCCTCAAACCAGCATCATAAAAAGGTGGCCGTTCATTTTGCAGACCGTTCCGTACATGTCTATCAGTTAGGAATATTTGGCCCAGTGGCTGATTACATTTTTGAAGACAGTCACTCTCCCACAGGCCCATCTTACAATGTGATGTTGAAAAGCTTCCTTTGAGAGGTGGATACTTATATTTCTTTCCCTGGAAATTGGGTGGATCTTTTTAATAACGCTGGCCAATAGAAAGGGGTAGAAGTGATGTGTGTGATTTCTGAGGCTTGATCATAAAGGGCAATACAGCTTTCACTCTTTTGATATACTTGTCCTTGGAACCAGCCACCATGTTATCAGTTAACCTAGGATGCCAGTAATAGAAACAAGGAAAAAAACCAGTAGCTTAAACAAACTAGACATCTTTTTCTCCTTCTGTTGAGAATCTGGAAGCAGACAACCCAAGGAAGCTCCTGTGGTGTCATCAGAAGCCCAGGGTCTTTTATCTTGTTCTACTATCCTCAGCCCATGGCTATCATTCCCAAGGTCACCTCCTGATCCAACATTGCTGCTGGAGTTCCAACCATCACATCTGCATTCCAGGCTGAATGCAGGATGAAACAAGGAGACAGAACTAGCCTTCACCAATATTATTTCTATTTCAAGGAGCATTCTTAATCATTTCCAATACCTTCTCTTTATATCTCAAATCCTAAAATGAAGTCCCACAATCACAGTATAAGTGCAGGAGAGGCTGGAAATGCTTTTAGCGGGGCTCACTGCCATCTGAAGTAAAGCTGGGGTTCTGCTGTTGAGGAGCAGGGGGAGTGGATCCCGGCTAGCAGGGAGCTGGTGGCTGTGCGGCTGGAGCAGGACAATGGAAGAAGGAAACCTCCTGGTGAAGGAACTGGAGCGGGTAACATGCCCCCTCCCCCCGCCCAAGCACACCCCGCCCCTGCAGCTTCCTTAAATGTTTGGGCGCCACGGACTTTTTTCAGGTTGTTTCTGTACAAAGAACTGAAGCCATGCCCAAAGAAGCGAGGCAGTGATGCCCAGGGGACGCTTTGATCTCTACCACCACCCGCCCGCCGTCCCCACACAGCCAGCAGGCAGCTGGACTTGGCCTAAAATGCTAACACGTGAGCCTGACCTTGTCACTTACCGACGCGGCTCCAGTTTGCTCCGCCTTCAGATGAGTCCTGGGGTTTGGTCCTGCCGGCCTCGGCCACCTCTCCCATGGCCGTCGCTTCCACGTCCTCCTCACGGCCTTGCTGCACGTCCTGCCTCCGTGCCTCTGTGCACGCAGCTCCCACAGCCCAGACCACGCCCTGCCCTGGATCCGCCCAGGGGAATCCCACCCTTCAGCACCCTTCTAGGGTCATCACGAGCCCTTATGGTGCCTTTGCACAAGTCAGCAAAGGGTGCCTTTCTCCAGGGGGACGCAGCCTGTGTCGGGGCTTGAGGGGTGGCCGCAGTGGATTCCACCCAGGTCTGCCCTTCAGCCCAGCGCCCTGGCGCTGTGAACACCGGTATAGGCATCCACGAGAAGATGTCACTTCCAGGAGTGACTGAGGCCTGGCTTTGCCCTTCCTCTGGGTCTTCAGCTCCCATGCTCTGACTGGGGGCTGGCTGTTTCCCACCTGTGTCCTCCAACATCCTTGGTGCCTGTCCCCCAGAGACACAAATACCAAGAGCCATCGGGGGAACTGAATTTGCACCACAGACCATGGCTCTTTCCTTCCACTTTGGGGACCAGCCCCTTAGTCCCTGGCATGCCCAGTGGCAGAATGAAGACCCCACCCCCACCCCGGCTCTGCGGCAGGGGTGCCCCAGAGGCCAGTTGGTTGGAATCAGCTGCTCAGAGCAACTCAGACTGAGTCTCAGGCCGGAGGCTGGGCAGGGGGGTTCCATCTCGGATTGCGCTGCTCCTGGGGACACTGGAGTCCGGCCCTGTGTCCCCTTCCGTAACGGAGCTCTGCATCGCTGACCCAGGGTGGCCCATTGTGCTGGTGGTGGCCTTGGACCCACCACTAAGGAACGCATGTGAGAAGACCTTCCATTTCATACCTTTTATTTTATCTGCATCTTCTCTGCCTCCTCCCCCCTCCCCCACTGGCCCCTCAGAAGGGTGGAAAGCCCATCTGGAAGGGAAGGGACTTCTCTCTCCTCCCTGGAGGAGGGATGGTGTCTCCTAGGCCGGGCCCCACTGATGGGAGAAGCAGGGGCCTCCGTGGCCGAGCAGGTGCATCGTCCAAGAGGCTGTGGCCAAGGCCGAGGTCCCTCGGATGCCCTGTGGCCTGGGGGCCCATGGGTCATCAGGAAGGTGAAGAGCTGAGAAGTCAGGGAGGGGGGCAATAGGAGGGCAAAGCCTGGGGGGGGGTGTGCGTGGGTGACAGAGGCAGACGTGAACTTTGTGGGGCACAAGGGCAGAGACCAGGGGATGTGGGCTCAAGGCAGGGCCCTGAGAAGGAACGCCAGGTCATAGGGGAGCTGGATGTCGGGGGAGGGTACGCCAGGGAACAACTGGGGACCAAGGGGGACGAGGCTGTGCTCCAAGAACGGGGCTCCCAGTAGAGGGGCTGTGCTGCAGAGTCTGCTCAGGGACTGGCCCTCAGCAGAGGCCAGAGGGCAGGCGGGGAAGGCCTGGTCAGAGGAGGAGGATGGGGACTTTGGGCCAGTATCGGGGCCGGGGCTCTGGCACTGCCCCACAGCCAGGTCCTCAGCTCCGTGGAGGCCGGCCCGGCTGGGCACGGCCCCAAACCACCAATTTGTGCTTCTCTGTTGCTCAAGGGCTCCCAGTGTGGCCTCAGCCATGCAGGGCAGGGCCCAGAGGCAGCCCTTGGCTGCACGCAACAGCTGTCCCCAGGACCCCTCCCCCATCTCAGGCTTTCTGGAAACTTGCCCCCCTGCCCTGCCTGAGTGGCCCTAAGCCAGATCACCGGACACTGCAGGGGGCAGAACGGTGGCGGTGGGGAGCCATGCTGGGACAGTTCCGAGACTCAACTTCCATGGTGTCCGTTCATGCCCTTCGGGCTGTTTAAGGGCCCTTCCCCGCCCCCACCCCTCATGTGCTGGTCTGTCTTCCCTCCTGCCTCGGACAACAATCACTCAGGCGTCCAAGCCCAGGGTGGGGTGGTGGGGAGGAGGCCACGCCGGGGGCCGTGTGGGTCTCAGAGCGCGCCCTGCCCATCCCCCTGGCAGCCGCTGTCACCATGGACGATGAGCACCGGGAAGTAAAGGGCGTCCTCGTAGCACGGCGGGCTTTCCAGGGGCTCCGTGTCCTCTGCCCGGCGCCCCAGCGGCCCCCCGCTCAGGCTCCGGAACACCCCCGGAGTGGCCCGGCCCCCCGCTCCCAGGGAGAGGCGGCTGCGGCTGAAAGGCAGGCGGGGCCCGCTGGGCCGGGCGGGGGGCAGCGAGTTGCTGCTGAGGGAGCGGCGGCAGCGCTGGCAGCCGCGGAGGTAGGCCCCGGAGCCGGCGCCCATGACCACGGCCTCCGAGTAGCTGGGCACCAGCTGCCGGTTGGAGCAGATGTGCCACTCCAGCTCGGTGAAGTCCACCGTGGCCACGCGCGACAGGGGGGGCCCGCTGGGCACGGCCCCGGGCGGGGGCGAGCTGGCACCGAAGAGCTTCTCCACCTGGTAGTGCACGTGGGCCGTGCCGTAGGCCGCCACGACGCGCAGCGGCCAGGACAGCGTGGCCGCGGACACCAGCCAGAAGACCCAGGCGCGCGCGTACCAGGGCGGGCTGCGGGGGTCCGCGAAGACCATGAGGGACTCGCGGAAGTCCACGTCCTTCAGGTGCATGCCCTCGCGGGCCTCCAGGTAGTCGTCCAGGCCCTCGTTGGCGCTGAAGAAGCGGGCCCTCTGCGTGAGGTACGAGGCCTCGGCCTCGGCGCTGCCGAAGCTGAAGCACTTGGTGAAGCGCAGCCGCGTGGCCGCGTGCTCAGCCAGGCCCACCAGCTCCTTGGACACGTCGCGGACGCCGTGCGCCGAGTAGTCGAACTCGCCGCGAGCCGTGCGGCTGTCCGCCCTCTCGTGGTAGACCTGCGTGGTGGTGTAGGCGTCGCCGTTGCGGTAGCGGGTGACCTGGCGGGTGCGGCGCACGTAGTGGTAGCTGGTGGCCTTCCACCAGACGCAGGGCGGCGCCCGCTGCAGCCGGTGGATCAGGGCGAGCACGGTGTTGGCGTCGGTGCGCGGCGCCTGGCATGAGCGCACGTGGCAGTGCCAGCACTCAGCCAGGTAGAGGAGGTAGAGGAGGGAGACAAAAGCCAGCGGGATGTACAGGTAGCCGTCAGAGCAGGGGCTGGCTGGGTAGGTGGGCGGGGGGCCCCCGGCCCCGCGGGCCAGAGCGGCCTCAGGCCCCAGGACCAGGCGCGGCACGGTGGCCAGGCGACACCAGGCCACCACGGCGCCACAGGCATGGATGAGCAGTGTGAGGAGCAGACACTTCCAGTGCGACTCTCGGCACAGGGAGCTTCCCAGGGACTGTTTCAAGGGCCGCTGCTGCAGGGCGGGCAGAGAGAGGACAGGGGTGGGTCAGGACGGTCCATCACCTGTGCCTGCCCCTCTGCCCCAGCCCTGCGAGGGAGGTGGTGCGATGCTCCCCACCCTACCGAGGAGGAAACCGAGGCTCCGAGGGACTGAGCAGGGACTGAGCGTCTTGCTCCGGGCCTCGCCCTTCTAGCTCTGACCCGCAGAGCAGCTGCAGGAGTCAAACTCAGCCCATCTGCCCCGAGCCTGTCCTCTATGTGCCCCATCATCTCTGTCAAGGGCACCTAGGACAAAACAGACCCAGCTCTGCCAAAAGAAGAAAGGGCCCTCTGACTGGCCATTGAGAAAACCGAGCTCTGGTCGCAGCTCTAGCCCTAATTTGCAGTGTGGTCTTGGCCATGGGCTTTAGAGCCCCTGCGCTCAGGATTCAGCGCTGGCTCCACCACTTACTGTATGACGTGGGCAGGTCCCTCATTGTCTCTTGACCTCAGTTTCCTCATCTGTAAACTGGGGCATTTGTGAGGATTCATCGAGATCATATGTGTGGCAATCTCAGCACAGGGTCTGGCCGTGGGAATAAATATTATTACCGTTCCCCTGAGACTCCCTCTGGTCCTTTGGTTCTGCTTGGAGACTCGGGAGAAGCTTTTAAGTGAGAAAAAGGAAGAACTGGGAACGGAGGAGGTGAGAGTCTAGGGGGAGCAGATGGAGTGCCGTCCTCCACTCCCCATCTGCGCTGTGAGGGAGGGTGGAACACAGCGGCTGGGCAGCGGGGGCTACTCTGGGGCCCAAGGGTTAGGCCTCCCCTCCCAGGCAGGGCTGCCAGCTGGGCCCCCACCTCACCTCCAGGGGGGCCTATGGAGAGAGAAGTGGGGGAGGGGTGGGGAAAGAAGGGAGGAGAGAAGGAGGGAGAGGGAGGGAGAGGTGGCCTGGTGGAAACAGCAGAGGTAGAATTAAGGGGCCACCTCTCCAAGCTCAGAGACCCAAGAGGAGAGGAAATGCCCCCAGCCCAGCCCAGGGCGGCCTGTCTTAAGCCCTGGGTCACCCACCACAGGTGCACATCACCACCATGACCTGCAGGGCCAGTCAGATGCACACACCTGCACGTCCACACCCCACCCAGTTTGTCACAGACCCACCTGCCACAGATGCGCACACTGCCTGTGCATCCCAGACCCCAGACCCTCCCCGGCGCCCGGGGCCCAACCCCTCAAACCAGAACATGGTGCTCACGTGCACACACTCACCCACGCACGCACACACACACCCCACCCAGACCCGCCCACCACAGGTCACACGCGAATATACCGATGACACGCTGACTGCTGCCCAGGTACACACCAGACCCTCACCTGACCACAGTGCACATCCTCCCGCCCCACCCCTACTGCAGCCCCACGCACCCTAGACTCTAGGAGAGGCCCACCCACGACAGAACACACACACACATCACCACATCACTCAGGCGACGGACCCGCCATCACCTGACTCGAGCTCGCCCAAGGTGTGGGGGCACGGGCTGGCATTCTCACACCCCTAGGCACACCACATCCCCCCAAACACGCAGAGCCACTCACCACTATCACCCCAATACCCCACACAGGGCTCCGTGCCCCTGCGGCTCATCTTCCTGGCTGGGCTGAGGAGGGGCCACCCTGGGGGTCCCAGCCAGCAGGATGGGCCCTCTGGCCTCACCACGGGGAGAGGGAAAAGGGGTAGCAGAGGCCTCCTCCGTTCCTCTTTCCCCTCCTCCCTCCGCTCCCTCCCCCAAGTCCCAGCCACCGCTGCTGCATTGCAGGCGCCGCCCGGGCACCTCGTGAGCCGCTGGCCTGGGCTGGGGGCCTGACCCCGGGGCCTGGGGGGTGAGGGGCAGCGCTGCGGAACGAGGGCGCGCAGGAGCTGGGCGCTGACGTCACAGGAGGAGGTGGGAGCGTGAAGAAGGGGCGCCCGAGGCTGGAATCGCCCCCTCCTCCCTTTCCAGCCGCCCCACCCTGACCCTCACTGGAGCCCCTAGTCTGGCGGGGCGCCGGCTACCCTAATGACGTCATTGGCAACAGGGGTTTGGGGACTTCACTCCTCAGCCCCTGTCCCGGGGTTTGCCCCTTCCCTTGTCCCTCTAACCCTGTTTCAGCCTCGACTCCTGCCCCCCAACACTCAGCGCTCGTACCTCCTCCCGCAGCGGCTCGCCGTCCGGGATGAACGCGGGTACCTCCCCGCTGTCGCCTCCGCCGCCCTCGGGCATGGTGTCCTGGCTGCTTGGGCGGCCCGGGCCCGGGCCCCGGGCATGATAGGGGGGAGCGCAGAGGGCTGCGGCGCGGCCCCGAGGGCGTCCGCTCGGCTCGGCGGCCGCGCAGG
>NC_043710.1:5620987-5633699 GCF_006229205.1 Suricata suricatta
GCGCTGCCCCCGCCCCCGAGAGCCCCAGTCTGGCGGACCCGAGCTTGGGTTCCCCTCCCGCTGCGCTGGCGCTTGCGACCTTGGCCGAGTCCTTGCTCTCAGAGCCTGTTTCCCTTGCTGTAAAATGAAGACAGGGAATCTCAAAGGTGGGTAATACCCCGCCCCCGACAGTTCTGTCTCTGAGGAGTAGGCCCAAGCCTAAGCCCACCCAGACCCCACCCAAGAAGCCTTGCTTATAGGGGAGAAAGCGATCACAACCCAGAAAGGTCCTCATTTGCTGCACCGACGTGCTAGGGTCCACTTAGAGCAGGCAGGTTGGGGGCCAGGACACCCAGGGCCCCAGGATTCCTGACCTTGGGCCTGCACTCTCCACCCCAACCTCCGTTTTCCCATCTGAGAAATGGGTATAGAAAGGTGCACAAGCATTCATCATGATGTACAGGGGAGTGGGACCTGGCCTTCATGGGAGGACACTCTCATGCCACATGGTGGCGCCAGTGCTGTTCCCTTACCCTCAGGGGCTTCAACCCTTCTTCACATCTGCCCCTAGCCCTCAAGGTAGACAATCAGTTGGTAGGACATAGGAAGCTGCAATGCTAGGTTGGGTTGCTTTGTGACACCCCCCCCCCCCAAAAGAACTGAAAGACCATTCAGTTTAATGCCCCTACCCATTTGAAGATGAGATAATTGAAACGGTAAAGAGAGTAAAGGACTGACCCAGGGCTACCTCTGTTTATATATTATTTATTTATTTATTTATTTATTTATTTATTGGGCACAGACATTTATTGGGTATCTTCTGTATTCAAGTACTGTGCTTGGCACTGTGAAGGCAAGGGTAGGAGTGGAGAATGACACAGGCCCTGTCCTAATGGAATTTACATACAGGGTAAACTGTTGTTCCCAGAGGGACCCTAGAACCCGGCCTCCCAGCCAGGTCATTCCTCTGTTCCCCTTGTCTCTCTGAGACACAAGCCAAACCAATCCTTAAAGGATAACTAGGCTTTGGACAAAGGGATATGAGGAGGAAGGGCATCCCAGGTGGAGAGGACTTCCGAGCAAAGACACTGCGATTAGACCACGTGGGTTGTGCTCACAGAGTAGAAAAGTCACCTGGTGTAACCGGACACTGAGTAGCTAACTAGAGGCAGATCGCAGAAGACCTGATTTTGCTCTCTAGAAAGTGGTTGGTGAAGGTGTGTGAGAGAGAAAGGTCCTGAAGACTGTCGCCGAGGAGGGTGAGAGTGGTCAGAAACTGGGCGGAGAGAAAGGAAATCCCAGCTCCACTTCAAGACGGGCGGCAGGGCCAGCAATGACTCAGGGTATCAACTGCAGCTTCAGGGGGCGGATCAGCACACCTCCACCCCCAAATCGGCTGGATCACGGAGAGCTGACGGACCAGGACTGGTGCACGATCCTGTTCCAACCATACCACCCAATCTTTGGGTCTTAGATCTTCTGGAACTTTCAGTATTTGTAGTGTGTGTGTGTGTGTGTGTGTGTGTGTGTGTGTGTGTGTGTGTGTCTCAAGAGCCCAGTCTCTCGATCAAGAGCTCAGACCCAATCTCTGGGACTTCAGACCTTCTGGAATTTTCAATATTTGTAGTGTGTATGTGTGTCTCAAGAGCAGCGGGGTCCTGGGGTCTGCAGGATAGCCGTCAGTGGCTGTAGGACATTTCAGCACCGGACAACGGACAGCACCCGCGCGGAAAGGACGGGTGGGAGCCGGGGGGAGGAGTCAGCTTCCAGGGCTCGCTCGGCCGCGCAGTCACTACCCGGCGCAGCCTTCTACTAACACCTCCCGCTCTCCCTGGGCTCCGCTCCAGGACTGGGAGGAGTATGGAGGACGGGAGAGGGAAGAGAGCCTTGAGAGAGAGGGGCGGGAGCCCCGAGGAGTGGGATTTGGTAGAGCCCCACCTACCCATCCCCTCCAGGAGTACATCCGGCGACCGAAACTTCGTTCCCGGACTCCCGCCTCCTCCAGGTCTCCACCTGCTGTAGTCGTGGCAGGGCGAGCGTCAAGTGCTCCACTGCGCAGGCGCGGAAATAATTCTCAACCCCCTCCTACCTTAACTCAGTTATTGGCTGTTCTGGCCGCAAACTAGCAAATACACCATCCAATCCGAGAGTGTCTCGAATTGCTCCGCCTATCTTCCTCCCGGAAGTTGACTACTGCCGAATCCAATTCAGCGAGGCTGCGCCAGCAGCCAATTGGGAGAAGGGAGGGGCGAGTTAGCGCCGCCGAGGAGCCAATGGCAGGCGGTGGAGGATAGCGCTGCGGTCATGGCGGCTGTGGTCGAAGAGCTCGCGGACGTGTCGGGCTACCCCATAATCTCAGTCGGTGCCCAGGGAGCGGAGCTGCTGCCTTATTAGTATTCGCACCCACGAGGCGGCGCAGCGGGCCCTTGGGGAGAGCCAGCATCGCAGCCATGGCTTATCACTCGGGCTACGGAGCCCACGGTGCGTGGGGTGCGGGGCGGGCGGGACGCGGCCCGACTGGCCGGAGGAGGGTCTGCGACGCGGCCCTCTCACCTTGAGGGAGTGGGGCAGCCGTGACCGCTCCCCAGGGCGGCGGGAGTCTTTCGGGTTTCCGCCCTACGCGACTCAGCAACGCGTCCCGGACTTCGCCCTCTCGGCCCAATCCTGAGATCGGGCGGTGACAGCACAGCTGGGCTGCCCGTGCCAGACCAGGGCACAAACGGGGTCTGCCTCCAGAACTTTCTTTACCTGTCATGACCCTGGTAGGGGCCCTCACCACTGCCCAGGGCCTTTGGGTACTCAGCTGTCTTCTTTCCCACCCTTGTTCATGAGGTATGCCCTCCCAGTGATCTCCTACACCTAGTGAACTTCTACTTACTCTCCCAAGGCTCAATTCACTTCCCTTGAGAAGGCCCCCAGAAGCCCCCAGGTGGGCAACCGCTTCCAGGCGCTGCCTCAGCTCTTTCTTTGCCTCCATTTAGCACTTCTGGAAAGGGGTCCCTCTTCAAAGTTCTTTCTGGATTACCTATCCCCATCCAGCGTGGATTTCTCTAACTGATTGCTTCGTGCCTCCAGGACCCATACCGGGCTGCCCAGTCTGGGAAATGGGTGGTGGTCTGGGCTCCTGTTTGGTATTCCTGTCACCTACTCTAGTACCTACAAACCCACAGGCTCCAAGCACAGGGCCCGGGCAGCTCCAGACCCCCCTCCCCTCTTCGATGACACAAGCGGTGGTTACTCCAGCCAGCCAGGGGGATACCCAGCTCCAGGAGCCGACGTGGCCTTCAATGTCAACCACTTGCTTGGGGACCCAATGGCTAACGTGGCTATGGCCTATGGCAGCTCCATCGCATCCCATGGGAAGGACATGGTGCACAAGGAGGTGTGGTCCGCCCCTAGGGCAAGGGTGGCAAGATTTTTGGCCAGGGCTGGGGCGTCACGGGATCCTACCTAATTGTCACAGCAGCCCTCAGGGAAGGAGCACACCGAGGAGCGCCCTGAGGTTTGGTGTGCAGCTTGCCCACAGCCTCCCCTCTCTCTCCCAGCTGCACCGTTTTGTGTCTGTGAACAAACTCAAGTATTTTTTTGCTGTGGACACAGCCTATGTGGCCAAGAAGTTGGGGCTGCTGGTCTTCCCCTACACGCACCAGGTGAGCCGCCTACCAGGTGAACTGGTGGGGCCCTGATCCTTTCCTAGAGTATGGCCCCCCCCACACCTCAGTCCTTCTTTTTTCTCTTTTCATCTTTTCCTCCTGACCTGGCTGCCGCCACCACTGCCGCTGCCGCCGCCAGAACTGGGAAGTGCAGTACAGCCGCGATGCGCCTCTACCACCACGGCAAGATCTCAACGCCCCTGACCTCTATATCCCCAGTGAGTCTGTCTTTGACCTGTGCTGCGGGTTGTAGGGGGACGTGTGCCTGGAGGCACCAGCGAGAAGAGAGAGGCTCGTGCGTTGATTCAGCATCTGCTATTGGTGCTTTTGTGTGTGTCCGTTGCTAGACACCAGCTAGACGGGAGCAGGGGGACCAGTGAGGAGTTTCCTGGCTGTGCCTTCAGTGCCCTCAGGGTGCTCCCTTTTGAGACCTTCCTGCCTCTTAACTGGGCCCATGTCCCTCCCCAGTCTGGAGCCCTGGGTTTAGACCTGGCCCAGCACCTTCCAGCTCTGGGACCTCAGGCTGGCTACTCTTATGCTTCTGCAAACCGGGAATAAGGACAGTCTCTCCCACAGAGGCTCTTGGAGCTTCAGTGAGGTGACGTGTGCTCAGCAGGAAGCACACGACATAATCACTGCCATTGGTATTACTTACCCCCCAAGTCCTGCTCCAGAATGCCCTCCTCTGAGGGAGTGGTCACTCCCTTCTGGGCTCCCATGACTGCCTGTCCATATGGGCCCGGGACAGGCCGCCCACATTGCCTAGCGGCTGGCAGCCCGCATCTGAGTCCTCTCTGCCCCGGGGCCTGTACAAGGCCTACCTGTGGCGGCTACCCTGGAGTAGGGGTGAGTGTGCTCGGGTCAGCCTTCAGAGGGGTTGCTAGGGCAGCCGGTGCTAGTGAGGGTGGGCAGGGGGCGCAGTCGCTCTGGGAGGGCTGCATGTTTTTCCATCCTTCCTTCCATTGTCTCTCAGAGCCACCTTGTAAGGCAGGACCTGCCATCTCTGTTTTCCATGTTGAAGCCAAGGATCCGAGAGACTTGAATCTCTTTGAAGCCACATCACTTCTAGGTGGTGGAGCTGGCTCCTGACTCCAGCCCCTGTGCCTTTGCAGGGCACGTCAGTGCTGAGGCTTCAGGGGAGCAGGGGACGGGGCTGAGGAGTTACGACTGCCGTGAAAGCCCAAGCTCCCACTGGCTCGGAGCTTTTGTGCAAACAGCATAGGTAAACCGGAGCCCGCTGTGTTGGTGGGATGGCCGGAGCCATAGCCGGTGCCCATGGCCAGACATAAGAAGTCATCCTCGCGGCCTGGACTCTGGGGACAGCCTGAGTTGTTTTCAAGCCCGTATTTTGGTCCTATGGTCTTGTGTGAGATCAGTTTGGCCCCTGCCTCTTCATCTAGGATTAGCAGTGGCCTTGACCGGTAATGTAGTTAAGAGTCCCAGCAGGAAACTGGTAAATTGCCTAGCACAGGGACAGGGAAGGAGACGGCTTAGGGTCCTGAGAGAAGGGGCAGGTGGCGTTTACACAGGGACAGGGGGCTGAGCAGGCAGGGTATTGGGGAGCTGACTATGAAGGCCGAGCCTGTGAGGATGTGCAGGGAAGGAAGTATGCGGAGAACGTAGGGAGTGTAAATGGCTTCAGATACCTAGTGAGGGGGGTTCTGATCAAGGAACCCAGGCTGATGGCTTCTCTCTGGCTCTTGGCAGCAATGGCCTTCATCACCTACGTCCTGTTGGCTGGGATGGCACTGGGCATTCAGAAAAGGTCAGTGCCAAGGCCCTCCTCCATTCCCACCAGCTCTCCCTCCTGACTGCTCTCCTCACCTCCCTAGGGGACCTGTGGCAGGTCCCAAGGCCACCCCATGTCCTCAGACCCACACCTGCCAAGCAGGACAGCTGGGTTCTGAACTCCCCTCCCCCCTACACGGCCACAGGTTCTCCCCAGAGGTGCTGGGCCTGTGCGCAAGCACGGCACTTGTGTGGGTCGTGATGGAGGTGCTCGCCCTGCTCCTGGGCATCTACCTGGCCACCGTGCGCAGTGACCTGAGCACCTTCCACCTGCTGGCCTACAGCGGCTACAAGTACGTGGGGTGAGTACCGCCGCACTCTTGCACCCTTTCTCGGGAACCGTGTACGGTTGTTCAGGTCAGGAACGTACAGAGAGCCACCCCAGGAGCACAGGGGAGAAGGGCCTTGAGCTGGGGTCATGAAGGAGGCCTCAGATCCAGGTCCGAGGGCTGAGTCCTAGGCCTGCCAGATTCATTTTGAGTCTAGGACCCTATGGGGACAGATTGGAGATAAAAGGGCCCAGTAGTGGTGGCTGGAGTCTGGGCTGGATGGCGGGGCCAGTCTCAGACCTGGACGCTTGGAAGGTCTCCAGCGTCTTTTTCCTCTCCCCCCCCCCTGCACCCCACACCCCTGCAGGATGATCCTCAGCGTGCTCACGGGGCTGCTCTTCGGCAGCGATGGCTACTATGTGGCACTGGCCTGGACTTCATCTTCACTCATGTACTTCATCGTGAGTCTGGGCTCCCGCCTCCTCCGCTGGGGTCGGAGCTGGGGACGAGGCTCCCCATCTGGGCTTCAGCTTCTCCTTTCTTCCAGGTGCGCTCTTTGCGAACAGCAACCCTGGGCCCCGACAGTATGGGGGGCCCAGCTCCCCGGCAGCGTCTCCAGCTCTACCTGACCCTGGGTGCTGCCGCCTTCCAGCCCCTCATCATATACTGGCTGACCTTCCACCTGGTCCGGTGACCTTTGGCCCCCACTGGCACTGAATTTTCCATACATTGAAGATTTGATTTTCTTGACTGTATTTGACCCTTGTTCCTAGGGCCTGAGTGGGGGGTGGGAAGAATCTCCATTACCCAGGGTTTATCAGGGTTGGGGGCCCCAGGGTAGGGCTTCCTGGAGTTGGTGATCTTGATACTGCTTTGAGAGGCAGATGGAAAGGTTTCAGCAGAAATAGGTATTTAGCTGTGGCATGAAAGTGAGGCTAGATGGGAGCCGCTGCTGAGACCTCGAAGGCCTCTCTGATCCATGTGAGGGGGTCTCTGGGGGGTTCTGTGGGCCAGTAGTGTGAGCCTAGCTGTCCTGAGGATTTAGCTCAGGGCTGCCCCCTACAAAGTCCCTTTGCCCCCATGTCCTCTTCAGGCCTTTCAGGAGCAGAACTGGGGCCCACATGTTTGCAGTAGTTTATTCATATTTTGTCACAAATGGCCGGGGAGGGGGTGCCGGACTCCTCCAGGCAACATAGAAAATAGGTCCAAGAGACAGGACAGGCTGGGGTTGGGGCAAGTGTGGATGGGGAAGGGGGAGATCTGGAGAGACAGCCTGGGGGAGGGGAGAGGGCAGACTAGGGGCGGGGCTGCCCCCCTGCTGAGCCTGCTCATTCCCGGTGTGGGTACCCCCCCACCTGCAGGGGGAGCCTTAGGGTGGGGGTGGAGGGGGGCGGCCTAGAACCTCCAGGGTCAAGCCCTGCCCCTTGGCAGGGCCCATGTCCCCCCCGAAGTGGACAGGCTGGAGGTTTCGCCCCTTCCAAGACTGACTGCCATGCCTACAGGCTGGCAGAGGAGCCCCTGCCCCTATTTAGAGCTCTGCCCAGCCCTAGTCCAAGGGGAGGGGGCTCTGAAGGCGGGAGGTCCCCGCAGCAGCAGTTTGGGGGGGGGTGGAGAGGAGGCTGGGGGCACCAGTGCCCCCTCCCTCCCCGGGGCTGAGGCCTCTGCGGCCGAGGGGCAGGGCTGGGGGTGCACAGGCGTCCGGTCCATTCTGGGCTTGCTCCCTGGCCGGCTTCCCCCTTAGAAACTCACCAACGTATAAACCATACTGTGGGAAGATGAGGCAATGAGCCAAGTCCTGAGTAGGCCCAGCTACTGGCCACCCACCCTATCATGCCCTGGGTTGCCCTCCATCCTCAAGGGAAAAAGGCAGGAACTTGGGGCCCAGCCATCCTTAGGATTGAGGCATGATACCGGAAGCATCCCTTCCCTGACTTTGGACGCCGTGAGCAGGGCCTCCTCACCTGTACAGGTAATAGAAGAAGGAGAGCAGGTAGAAGGCGAGTTTGCACCAGGACTCCTTCTGGCAGTAGTTGAGGATGTCAGCATTCATGATGGAGACCGCATCATACATGACCTCAGAGCCATCCGCAGGACGATGGAAGTACCTGGGGTGGGGGAGGGGCCTGAGCGCCCACCACAAAGCTCCTGCCCCCATCTTGCCCCTGCTTCTCCATCTCACTCCCCCAGCCCCTGGGCGGCTTCCAGAGGTGATAGAGGAGGAGGGGGGTGTTGAGGTCCTCACCTCCAGAGGTGGTAGAAGAGGAGGGGGATGTTGAGGCCCAGGGTCACCCACTCCGCTGCACACAGAAACATCAGACAGAAGAGGCCGTGGATGGAGTATTCTGGGACCACCAGCTGGGGAGGGAGGGTGAGAGGTCAGCTGACTGGCGCCGTGGCAGACCCCAGCTTCAAGGGCACAGAGGGGAGCTGGGATTCGGGAGGCATCCCCCACCTTGACCTCTGGGGACTAAAGGGGCCTCTAGCCTCCCACTCCCTCCCGGTGGCAGAGGTGATCAAGCAGGCCCCCAGAGGGGTAAGGCCCTGCTCCGGGTCACAAGAGAGGAGGGCTGAGCTGGGTTAGGAGCCTCCTGCTACCAGCCCTGACACTGACCTTCCTCAGGAGGCAGCAGATGCGTTCGATGTTTTTTAAACGCTCGCGCTGTAAGGGGGAGGAAAAGGCCGCCATGGGGGAGGCGGAGGAGCCGGCATTAGGGGCGCCCCGCCGCCGTCCCTATGTCCCCGGCCGATCTGCACGTGGCCGCCAGGGGGCGCCAGAGCAGCCTGCGGCAGGGAAGCAGCCGCGCCGTCTCCATGGCAACCGTCGTCATGGAGGGACCTTCACCCGCGTCTCCACGGCAACGGCCCAGAGCCTGGCAACGGCCGCCCCGCCAGGAGGAACCGGAGCCCTGAGCCCGCGCCAGGTGTTTGCTGGAGGCGGGGACAGACAGGAAGGGGCACAGCCGCCGGTCCCCCCCCACACCCCCTTCTTCCCGTCCCCCAACCACCCCCCTTCGCCTGCGACAGATGGAAAGACAGATGGACGGACACACCTCAGCACAGCACATGTATCACTTACTGCCCGCGCTGGGTTCCCCTGGTCGATGGGGTTCTTGAAGTCGGTCCGCAGCTCGTCAAAGGCTATGATCTGGGGGAGGGGCGTGTGCCCGTCAGGGCGGGGGCAGTAGCTTAGGAGTCCCCCACCCATCCTTCTGTGGGATAGGAATTCATACATGGGGACTGGACCAGGTGGAGCTTGCTGCACAGGTGGAGAAACTGAGGTTGAGGGAGGGGTGGGGCCTGGCCCAAGGTCACACAACAGTCGGGAAGAGAATCCCAGTGTGCTAATGCCCAGGTCAAGCCCTGTTCACGATGCCTCCAGCAAAAACATCCCAAGAGATGGTGTCTTTATCTGCCCAGTGCTGACCACCGGGGCCCCAGAAGCCTGGGGCACAGCCCTTGCCCGAGAAGACCTCTCAGGCTTGGGAGGACTGTGAACTATATTCCAGGGTGATCAGGACTATTGGGGTGCCTGGTCCAGCTTTAGAAGTGATGGGGAGGGTCAGGCTGGACTGAGCGGGTGTTTGGTGAACAAATCAGGGAAGGGACTCCACGCATCAGGAATAGCAGGTACAAAGGCAGAAGGCTGAAAGAATAAGGAAAATTCAGGAAGCTGCGGGTTCCACGGGGCCAGAGTGAAAAGTGGGAAGGAAGATGGGAATGTGAAAGATGGGCTGGAGATGCTGTAAGCCCAGACCGGATGTTTGGACTTTAACCCCAAAAGTAATGGGGAGCTGCTGAGGGGTATAAAGCAGCAGAGCAGGGCGGTCAGGCTAATGTTTCAGGACAGATGAAGAAGGAAGTACACATTGGCCGACAGTCCCAGCCAAGACATACACGATGCTTACTCTACACGAGTAGGCTTTATGTTTGCTAACTCATTTAATGCTTGCAATAACCTGGTGACGTAGGTACTGGTATATCCATTTGCAGATAAAGAAACTGAGGCAGGTTACTTGTCCAAGGTTACACACAGCTAGTCAGTGGTAGGACTGGATTCTAACCGCGTTAGATTCCAGAGTTAAAATTCTTAACTGGTTTTTCATATGTATGCCGGCCAGGGAACTGTTGGGGGGGGGTGCATGTCGGTAGGGATCTGAGTGAAGAGAATGGCGGTGAGGGTGCAAAGGTGCGGATGGATTCCAGAGCTATTTAGGAGCCAGACTCCAGAGGGCTTGAATGGCAGCAGAGTGGGGGCAGTGGGGCCCAAGCTGTCGTTGGGTGTCGGGGCATGTGGTGGATGGCAGTGTCCTCACGGGATGGGGAACCGCTGGAAGGAACAGGTGTTTGAGGGGATGATGGGTCAGACATGGGTGGGTGGGGAACGGGTGGAGCCAGCATGGGAAGAGGTCTGGAAGAAAAGCCTTCTGAGGTCCCCTCCCCTCAGCACCAACCCTAGGATGAGGCACAGGCCCCACCACCCCCAAGCAACTCCGACGGCTCAGAGGGAGAGAACATGGGCTTCCTGGAGGGAGCTTGGGGCCATCTGGAGCAGCACCCCTCTCCCCATGGACTCTGGGCAGCCACCTGCCTGCCAGACACAGCAACAGGGTCCAGCAGGGAGCGGAAGGGTGCCGTCTGTCTGCCCCAGAGCTGGCACCACCAGCAGGCAGCCGGTGTCGTGCATCCCACCCCCCAGGCTGCCTGGCGCTGACTCAGCCCCCTGGAACAAACAATCCCCCACGATGACAGCTGACACGCGTCACTCATCACCAGGGATGCCTAGCAACCAGGAGGGGACTGGGTTAGGGTTTGGGGTGGGATCTGGGGTCCTGCCCTGGAAGGTTCTAGTTCTTACCAATTTGGATTGAGGACCGCACCTCCTATGCCCACCCCCACTCCCCCTTAGTAGGACATGTTCTGGGCGCTCTGGTGTACATACAACAAACCCACTTTACCCACAAGGAAACAGAGTCAGCATGAGTGACTTGCTAAGATCACCCAACTAAATAACTAAGTGAACACAGTCCTTGTCACATAATAGGTGCTCAATAAATAGTTGTTGAGCCCTTCCCCCAGCCTAGAAGCCCCATAAGGGCAAAGCCTGAGTAGTATCCATCCTTGACTCCCCCAGAACTAACTACAGCCTGGTTGTCTCCGTGCTTCCTATCGACACAGGTGTGTTTGATGGGGGAGTGCTCTGAGTGGACCCTAAGGACAGGGACCCCCAGAGGAGCTGTGGGAGACCTCTGGGTGGGCAGAGACCTGGAACGGGGCTTCTTGAATTCCAGGAAACTTTCTCCCAGGAGCTGGTTGGCTCTGTGTTCCCAGCCTGTGACCCTCAATTTCTTCCAATCTTTAGGACCCTCACCCCCAACCCCGGCTCGCACACAGGATTGTCCACTGTCCTGGAATGAGACAGGAGAGATCGAGGTGGAAAGAGGGGGAGTGGTATGGACGCAAAGAAAGAGAAAGAGGAAGATAAGAAAAAGCAACTAAGGGACCCACAGAGAACGAGAGAGACAGAGAGACAGACAGAGAGACAGAGAGGGAGGCGCAAAGTCAAGCATCTGGCTGGAGATGGGGGGCTGCATGTTGTAAAGTGCCTGTAGGGCCTCACTCCTCACACGGGAGGGGTGCAGGGTCCACAGACTCCTGATGCCAAGGAGACAGGCAGCTGCAGGGCGAGGGGGATTGTAAAGGGGGAGAGAGCTTGGTCAAGAGCCAGGGAGGATCATGGGCCAGGCAGCAGGTCCCAGGAAAAAAGAGAGGAAGTGGGGAGACCAGGAAAGAAGCAGGTGAGGCAATGACGAGGAAGCGACAGGAAGGAAAGAAGGGGGTACAGGGGCAGAGACTGGAGAGGGTAAGGGACCCCTCCAAGGGAAGGTGTGTCCTCGACACAGGAGCCAAGGAGGCCGAAACGGACGAGCCAGGGCTGACCGAGATGGGCAATCCTCACTGAGGGGACCAGGGTGGGGGCCACAACCACAGAGGCCAGTGGAGGAGGGGGGCGGTCAAGGGGGAGGGGCAAGGGCCCCAAACAAGGAGCAGGAGACTTGAGTGATAGCTCTTGGTGAGAGGAAGGGAGCCAGCCAGAGAGGGCTGCTGAGGAGAGGGCCCCAGACAGAATGAGGGAGAGGGACTCTCCCTAAGGGGAGGTGATAAGGATAAAGGATGAGAAATGGACATTCTGAAAGACCAGGTAGGTGTGAAGCCACACTAGCGTGACAGACCAAAGGGGACACACTAGACAAAGGGGAAAGTGGGCAGGAAGAGGAGGGAAAAATGAGAAACGGGGAGGAAACAGCTGAGAGGAAGCCGGTAAAGGAGGGGGGTAGGGAAGCCCAAGGGGAACTGGTGGTGGGGGCTAGGTCTCTGGGGCCGCTTAGAGCCAAGAGCAGCTGGGTCAGGGAGGTGAGTGAGAGGGAAAGGGTTAACGGGCTCTGCGATCTGTGGGTCCTGTAAACAGATGCAGTTGCCATGGCAACCGGCTCCATCACTCCTGGCTGGAAAAACCCACAAAGGGGGGGCAAGCAGACAGACAAACTGCCCGACAGACAAACGGGGGCGACTGGATTCGGGGGTAGGAGAGAGGAGAGCAAGAATCCCAGAATTCTGCCCCACTCCCCAAGACGGCATGGGGCAGGGGAAGGGGGTCAGGGACCAACTGACATACCCACAGACAGGCGGGGGCGGCGGAGGAAGGGGGCCCCGGGAAGGAAGCCGACGACGGGAGGGGGTGTTCATGGGGGCGAACAGAAGCCGACCAAAGGGGGAGAGAGGAGAGGAGACTCCAAGTTTCCCCGGGCCCTGAGCCCATCCGCCCGGCCCCCTCCCTCTCTGTGTGCCCCCGGCCCCCCACCCCGCCCCCAGCCCCAGCCCCAGCCCGGCCTTACGTGCCAGATGACAAAGAAGATGAGGGAGGCGCACAGCACCAGGGTGAGCATGTAGCAGAACGCGGCGAAGGTGAACGCCATGGCCCCCGCGCCGGGCGGCGGCCCGGGGGGCGCCAGCGCGGGGCCCGGG
>NC_043710.1:5633799-5648786 GCF_006229205.1 Suricata suricatta
GGGCCGCCGTGCGAGCGGCCTCGGGCGGGGCCGGGTCTCCGCGCGCCCCTCCGCTCGCACCGCCGGGCCCAGGCGCCACCTCCCCGCCCCAACTTCAGGGACACGTAGGCATGGACGCACATCGCTGGCAGGTGCCCGCCCCCGCCCCCCACGTCAGACACGGGGCTCGGTCCGCTCGGACGAGCACACTCACACACCCCTTACCCTCACATACTGTGTTCTGCACACCGGCTGGGGGGTTGGGGGGCACAGGCTAAGAGGTCTTAAGTGGGAGGAACTTGACACTGTCCGGTGGGGGCGGGGAGACACCTGGCTGGAATCCAGAGCAAAGCGGGAGAGGGGGTGAAAGGGATGCGGGCCAGCATGATGGGGCACATCTGCGGCCCGAGCTCCCAGCACTGACGGATGCGCGCCTGTGTGGGTGTTGGCGGCGGCTCACCAGGTACTCGCCGATGGCCGCCTGCCTCCCTCGCCGGAACCGTGCTGGGCCCGTGGGGACGCACCGCAGAAGCAAAAGCAAGCAGCACTCCTGGCTTTAGGAAGTGGGTCAAGGGCTTTCGACAGCAACCCTAGGACACACAGACCAAGCCAGGACCCCTGTACAGCCAGCCGAGCCCAGCGCCCCAGCTCCACCTCGCCGGCCCGAGACAGTTCCCACCACAGACCACACTCCGCCACCACAACTTCCTTGCAAAAACCCTCGGCTCACCGGAGGGCCAGTGGAAATTTATTTTTTGTCCTTTCTGTCTTTCCCCAAGTGGCTTTTCCTTGCAAAATGCCTGACATGACACCAGAGGGGAACCTGGGAGGGGGGGGGCACCCCAGGGACTTAAATACAAGCTGGAGGGCAGGGCACAGGTGGGACAGGCAAGAGACAGCACAAGGGACATGGCTTCTCAGGTAGAGACCAAAGGTTTGTTTTTCCGCAGGAAGAAGCTGTGCCAGAGGGAAGGGGGCTAGGCTCCTGGGTGGGAGGGGGTGAGGGGAGAGGCCCTCAACCCTGGGTTTGCACCCACATTCCCCAGAAGAGAAGCAGCAACAGGGTACGAGGACCTGCCCTCACAGGCTTCCAAGAACAGAAGGGAGAGGATCAGCCAGAGGTGCTGCCTCAGGGACGGGGAGGAGGCGCTGGCAGAGTGAGGGTTAAGGCTGGTGCCCGGCCTCTGGCACGGTGGGCCTTCCGCCTCTGCCTGCCTTGGGGACAAAGGGGCACGGTGGGCAGGCAGCACATGGGCCTGGCTCTGGCAGGGCAGGGGGTGGCAGGAGCAGGCTCCCTCTGGGCTCAAGACACAGGCCCAGCACGGCTGCCGCCCACCCGCTCTAGATGTGCTCAGACCCCACCGCAGCTGGACGGCTGGAGCTGTAAAGTGTGGAAGGGGTGGAGAGGGGAGGGGAGGCGGCGAGGAGAGGAAAGGGTGGGCTGCTGGGCCCCTGTGGCCCCCATGCCCTTCCTGAGGTCCAGCCCAGGGCCCTGGAGCTGGGTCCCAGATCCCCTGGTCCCATTCCTGGCCCTGGGCGCCGACTGCAGCCGCCAGGGAGGCCCTCAGCTCTTGGGGAAGGGGGGTGGGGGGGGGGAGAAGGAAAAAAGGGTAAGGAGAGAAACCCACTGCAGCATACATGGGGGGCAAAGGAGGGAAACAGAGGAGCCCTCATCCCGAAGAAAGGTGTGTGGTGGGGTACCTTTTAAAGTTACCTAGAGGCAGCAGCAGAGCAAGCCCACATCCCCACCCCAGCCAAAGGTCCTGGGTGTCCTCCCTTGGGGGCCTTGACAAAACCGGGGCTCAGGGCAGCAGGCAGATGGGCCAGAGGGAGATTGGGGAGCCCAGAACACCCCAAAGCCACAGACTCAAATGCCCCAGGACAGGGAGGCACCTCCTGTCCCCTCCAGGGGCATCATCTGGAGAAGGTGCCCCCTCCTGTCCCACCCCACGTGCCCCTCCTAGCAACAGCCGCCACCAGCCGGCTTCACGGGGGTGCTGTCAATCTTGAGGTTGGGCCGCTCGCCCCCCGAGGCTGCCCCAGGCCCCATCCGCTTTTTGATCTCAGCAGCCATGGTCATGAATGCCTGCTCGACATTGGTAGCGTTCTTGGCACTCGTCTCCAGGAAGGGGATGCCCAGTGAGTCTGCAAACTCCTGACAAGGGGAGAAGAGAGAGGAGGGGAAGGAGGGGTGAGGGGCGGCAGACACCAGCGCACGGTGGGCGGCCTGACCCAGGCCCCGCTCACCTTGGCCGTGGTGTTATCCACCACTTTCTTGGTGGTGAGGTCGCTTTTGTTGCCCACCAGGAGCTTATTGACGTTCTCACTGGCATAGCGGTCAATTTCCTGTAGCCACTGCTTCACGTTGGCGTAGGATTCCTGGAGGAGCCAGAACCAAACGTTATTTTGCTCTCAACTCCCATCACTGCCCAAGGCCAGGAGAACCAGGGCTTTCGAGGGGGTTTCCCTAGGCCCCCGAGAGAGGCAGGAGCCCTGGGCTCAGAGAACCAGCAGAAGCCTTCTCTTCCAGGTGGAGGTCTCCTCTCTGACCCCCTCCGTCCGAGACCCCAAAAGCCAAGCCTGGCACAGCACCGGCTATCTGCCAACAGCCCTAGGACATAAACAGCCCAGGCCTAAGGGCCAGACAGCTCTGCTTCGTGCTGCTGGTCTCTCTGAGACACAGAAAAGGTTGAAAGCATGCTCGGAGCAAATGACAAGAGAGAGACCAGAGAAGAGACATAAATGGAGGGGAACAGGTTAGCAAAGTTCCCATGGTGGCCTTAAAATCCCTGTAAGTTATGAAGTCTTGCAGCCCAGTGGTAGGTGGAGGGTCCTCGCAGAGGAGACCCTGGCCTAGGAGAGAGACGTGTGCGCTGGGAACAAGGCCAGACATTCGTTCTGCTTCTGGCACCAAGAGCCTCCTCACCCCGACCAGCCTTTCCAACAGCCGGCCACCTCCTTCCCCCCGCCCCTGGCTCACAGACAGACAGACCTTTCAGGAACATGCTTGAGCCAGAGCCACTTCCCCTTCTTAGGAAGCAGAATGTAGGGGGATATGCCACTGGATTCAAACTTACACCTCCTGCATGTCTCAGGCTGGGGCCCTGTGCTGGGCCCTGTGGACAAAGATGGGACAAACACCCAGGTCCTGCCCTAAGGCACTCAGGGGACAGTGGAGGGCTAGACCAGGACACACACAGTGGCAAGACAGGGTGAGGAGTACCGTAGGGATGGGAGGCAGGAGCTGCCGCAGCCCCAGGACTGCCTCTGCCCAGGGAGACTGCAGCTGACCTACGTCTGGAGGGACAATCTGGCCTCGTGTGGAAGCAAGTGGAGGAACGGGAAAGGTGCAAGGGGAGGAGATGACACACCCCAGGTCACGGAGTGCGGGAGGGGGAGAGGGAGCACGCTGCCTTTGGGGAGCAGGAGGAAGCTGAAGGTTGCCAGACACGGACTCTGAGCACAGGAGAGGGAAAGGAGGCAGGTCAGCGGACGGAAGGTCTTAGCTTGGCTAAATCTAGACCAGGAGCCCACGAAAGTCTTCTCAGGAAGGGAGAGGCAGAAGCACACTGTGCTCCGGGAAGACAGTCCGGGCAAGAGTGCAGAGGCCCGTTCAGACGGGCAAGAGGATGGAGACCAATGGGGAGGTGGCTGGAATAATCTAGGGAAGAAATGTGCGCCCTGAGCCGGGGAGTGAGGCAAGGAAAAGCACAGGATTCTGAGTCAAGACCGTCCTGGGTTAAGTCTCCAGCTCTGCCATTTACTGTGTGACCCTAGATTTGTCACCTGACCCCTCTGAGCTTCAACTTCCTCACTTCTGTAAAACAGTATCTCCCGATGGGGCTGTTGTGAACATGAGATAATGAATGCGGGCCTGTCTCATAACAAGTGCTTAATTAGCAGGAGCTGCTATTATCCTCATCACTGCTATTATTGCAGGGAATGGACGGGAGAAAGAAGACATAGGAGAGGATTGGGGGAGGGAAGAGTTTTCTGGTCAGGCCAACAGGAACTCTGTTACAAAGATGGGGATGCAGGTGCTAGCTTGGGGAGAGACGGAGAGGGCGGTGCTGGACACGCTGAGTTCTGACGATGATCCGGAGCTCAGGAGAGGTTGGCTGGGCGAAGGGAAGGGGAGGGAAGGGTAGGCTTGGAAGCTGAGGACCCTGGTTCAAACGCTGGCTTTGCCTTTCCTAGTTAGGAGACCACGGGCAAGTTACCGAACACCTCCCCACGCATATTTCATCCAGAAAACAGGGACCCTAGCACTTAGATCACTAGCTGGTATCATGAAGGTGAGAATTAATAAACAAAGTGTCAGCAAGGTCGAATACAGAACAAAAGATCCACAGTGATGGCTGTTTACACAGGACTCACAGAATACAAGACAGGAACCAAACCTCAAGGCACCCAGACCCACACAGGGAGAGTCAAGAAGCACAAGACAGGAGGTCAGGGGTAGTGGTGGTAAGTACAAGGCAAACCTGTTAAAATTCACTCAAAAGAGAATCCAATGCAGCACAAGGTAGGAGAGCTGGAGACAGTAAACTTTCCAAGGAGAGAGAAGAGAATGGAGATAAAAGCCACCAAAGGGCAATCAGGGCAAGAACTGAAATGAGGTCATGGCACTTGGCAGCTAGAGGTCCTTGGTGACCTGAGTAGAGCACAGTTCACCCACAGCTGGCTGTCCAAAAGGCATCATGAGTTCCTGGTGAGCCCAAGAGCCCAGCTGCCCCGCGGAGCAGAGCTTCTCTTGGCCCAGGGCCAATATAAGCACCTCCATGTCCCCAGGACCTGGCCCCCACTGAGCAACAAGCTTCCGTTGAAAGAACAAAGCAGGAAGAATCAGGTTTTCTGTCTCTGTCACTTAAGGAGCTGCATGGCGCCATGCATGTCTCCACACCATTCTGACCTATTTCCTCATCTGTAAAGTGGGAAGCTGATGCAGATCTCTTTAGAGTGTTAAGAGGCTATGGCAGGTTCTAGAAAAACTCTAAGGTCTGGTGGGACTGTTTCAGGCTGGTAACACCACCACCACTGCTGCCACAGCAGACACTGGGCTCCCGCCTCGGCTCACAACGTGCCCAGGGTGCGGGGCTCCCTGATGTCCTTGTCTAAAGCCCTCCAGTCGCTCCTCCACAGGGTCTTCACACGGGAAGCCGTGGGCCCAGCAGAGCAACCTATCAGCTGACTGAACCCCTACATAAACAGGGGCCCCGAGTCGAGAAGAAGGTGGCAAGTCTGGCCAGGAGTCGGGAGGCCTGGTTTTGCCGACACCCCGCAGCAGGGCCTCGGGAGGATGCGCTGCCACAGCTGTGTCCCTCGTCCTGTGAGGAGGCTGAGCACAGTCTCCCTTCCAGGCAGCATCCGGAAGAGAGAACGGGAAGAGTAAAAAGAAACAAGAACCAAAGACCTGAGGCACCTGACCGGCTCAGACGGAACATGTGACTCGATCTCATGGATGGGGGTTTGCCCCCATGTAGGAGGCGGGGATTACTTCAAAAAAAAAAAAAAAAAAAAAAGAACCTTTGGAAAAGAAACAAACAAACAAAAAGAACAAAGATCCAAAGCTGAGGAGGCAAAGCTGGGGATGTGACCCCAGGAGTACCTGGTCGGTGACATCATACACCACAATGATGCCATGAGCCCCCCGGTAGTAGCTGGAAGTGATGGTCCGGAACCGCTCCTGACCAGCTGTGTCCCACTGCAAGAAAGCACGAGAGAAAGGAAGGACAGGTCAGCTCTGGGCTATGTGGCAAGGGCTCCGTCCCGAGGTGGCTGCCTCTGCACCAGGGACCGGGAAGGGCGACACTCACGATCTGAAGTTTGATGGTTTTGCCATCCAGCTCGATGGTTCGGATCTTGAAGTCCACCCCGATCGTGCTGATGTAGCTCTCTGTGTATGTGTCATCCTGGAAAAGTGGGGACCAGTGAAACAGCCCGGAGGGACAGGCCCAGAGCCCGTTTGGAAAACCTCCCTCCAGGTCCCTTTCCCAGCTGACCTTGTAACTGCTAAGCGCCCCCTCTCGGCACCCCAACCTGCCAGCCCTCTGTCTTTGTTCAGTCAAGAGATGCTGCTAGGAGGTCCCGCACCTCCCTCCTTGGGGTCTAAGGTCTTGCCACTACTGAGCTCTGGGCTGATCCCTCTCCCTCCTGCCCCCAGCCAGGACCCCAGATGGACGGTACAGGAGGCTTCTTACTCACAGCAAACCGCAGAAGCAGGCATGACTTGCCCACGCCCGAATCACCAATCAAAAGCAGCTTAAACAGGTAGTCACTGGAGAGAGAGAGGATGGGAAAGCGTGAGGGCAGGCAAGGAGCCCCCCTGCCACGCCATCCTGTAGTCACAGCCACGGCTGCTCCCACACTGTGAGGCTCGCCTGGGTTTAGAGTATTAAGGTGCTTCCAAAATCTCCCACAAGTCCTGGGCAGGGGAGGGCTGACCACCCCTCCATATTACAGCTGACCCAAAGGACTGAGTCTAAATTTCCAGTTTACAGAAAAGGAAACAGAGAGGGACATGACTTGCCAAGGATCACAGTCATTACGGGGAAAAGCTGGGTGTCCTATCCTGACTCCTGCCAGACTCCCATTATCTGGGGACCAGTAGGGGCTATTTAGGGAACTCCCTACACCGCCCTGGGGCCTACCTAGCTGGGGAGGGGATGTCCCAGAAGTGGAAGCTGGGGCCCAGCCTAGAACTTATGGGAACCTCTATGTAAAGAGCCTGGTTGGAAACCTCTAAAAAGAGGTGGTCAATAGGCAGCGATGAGGGCGGTTACAACGTATTGATTCCCACCTGCGCTGCCCCTGCTACACTTCAGAGGTATCATCTCATTTAAGCCTCACAAGACCCTGTGAAGTGGACGGGGTTAGTGGACGGGGTTATTCCCAACTAAGGAGGAAACCAGAGGTCAGAAGAGGGAAGTGACTTGCCCTAAGTTACACAGCTGTTAACTTTAAGACTGGAAACCAGGTTCAGACTCCAAAGTCTCTGTGAGAGCCTGTTGGTTCCCTTCTGTGTCCCTGATACTCCAGCTCAGAGCTTCACCCTTCCCCAAGGAAATCTGAGGCCTGGATCTGGAGGAGAAAAAGGAAGTGGCAGAAGAGGAAGAAGGTAACTGACACTTGGGGAATCTGTCAATGAGAAGTTCGGGGCAGAGATGTGGGCCACCTACCCGCAGGGGGAGTGACCAAGAAGTGGGGAGAGTCTGAGGTACAGAGAATCCCACTGGAAGGGGAGAAACAAATGCCACATTCATCTAAACTTCATCAGCAGCGGGACGGGGAAGGTAAGGGGTGTGACGATGGCGCTGGGGGCCTGCGTAAAGGTGAGGACACGGCGGGAAGGGACTGGCCTCCAGGAGCCGCACGACAGCTAGACCCAGGCAAGGGGCAAAGCGGCAGTCCCGGAGGGGAGGACCCACGGGAGAGCGACCCGAAGCGGTGCCTCGGGGTCTCCCGCGCCTGACCCGCCCCTGACCCGCCCCTGGAACAGGATTCCGGGACAACGAGAAGAACAGAAAGACTGACTGTCTGACCTAAAGGGCCCGAGTCTGGGCCCGTTCCAAAACGGCGGGACAGTCGTCAGCACCCAGACCGCCACTTTCAAGCAGCAGGTGGGGAAACTGAGGCCGGGAGAGACCGAAGCTGCGGGGTCACCTGACCGATAAGGCCTGATAGGGGCCGGTGCTTCGGGCTCCAAGTAGTGGCCCCTCAGGGTCGCAGTGTCTGGGCGCCGGGTGCAATAACTCGGGGTGCCGAGCCGGGGTCCTGGGGCCCCCGGGGGGAGGGGCAGGACCCGGATGTGGGGGGGGGGGTCAGCGGAAGAGGGACCCGGATGTGGGGGCGCCGCGCAGTCCTGACCCAGGCCGACAACCCCGGTAAGTGTACAGCCCCGTACTCGGGATCGAGGCTGCGCCGGACGGCGCGGGCGGGGCTCACTCACTATTCGGGGTTCATGGCGGCAGCGGTGGCCCGCTCGGTCGCTCCCAGTCAGCTCTGCTCCGCCTCCCGTTCCAAGATGGTGGCCGCTCCGCCCCAGAGGCCCCGCCCGCGACGCGCAGGCGCACTCATTCCTGACCTGGGTCTTGCCGCGTTGCTTCTCGGAACTTGTAGTCTCCTTGCTTTGCCCGACTCACCCCCACTACGCAGGCGTAAACCCGAGGTCGTGTCTTCTAGCTCACGCCCCATCATCGCCTTGCCTTGCCTTCTGGGGCTTGTAGTTCACTCCCCGTAGATGTACCTGGGATTGATGAAAGCGCTCGGGAGCCTGGCTGGGTCCCGACTAGGAAAGCTCAAGTTAAGGCTGGGGTTGACACGTTTCATGTCTGTCTGTCAGAGGCGGTCATCTCTACCCTCTCAGCTCCCGGAGTTGTTAGCATTAGTTCACTTATTTGGGGTTCTCGGTATGCTGGTACTCTTAACTCAGATGCAGCCCCGAAGGGTGTCATCATCTACATCTTCTAGATGGAAAAGTCGACTCTCAATAAGTCGCTCAAGGTGAAACAGCTTAGTAAGGGGAACGGTTCAAAGCCCGCGGTCTCTAGAACCTCACAGATAAAGGTTGTTAGAAAAAAAAAACCTAAACCTGCAAGGCCCCCAAACAAATCCGGGATAGGAGCAAAATATCTGGGCTTCGGTGGCGCGGGACCGGACGTGAGCGACACACACAAACGCTCGCTCGCAGTCTCTCCCTCCCTCACCCCCAATCTGGAGACGCTAGGAGACCTCGGCCTCCGCTCGAAAACAAGCCCGGCTCAGATTCAAACGATCTTTATTTCTACAGCAACATTTGAAAATAGAAAGCGACCGCCTCACCCCCAACAGGGACAGCCCCTCCTGCCACGGGGGTTCATCATTGCCCCTCGCGAGAAGCTGCAGGCGTGGGAGGAGGCGTGGCAGGATGGCTCGAAGGGCGGTGCCCGGGGCGGGGTCAGGCCGTGCCTGGGCGGGGCCGGGCGGGAGGGGCAGTGCATAGGCCGGGATGCTGGGCAGGGCCCGGCGGTGAAAAGGACGGGCAAGGGGAGGGCTCTCCGTCCAGGGGCACGGGGCAATGGTGGGGCTCAACGCGCCCCTCAGAGGCAGGGAGGAGCGCGAGAAGGCCCAGGGAACTCTTTGGGGGAGGCGCTGCCCCCCCTTCACTCCCATAGATGTAGAGCTTGGGCGATACCACCGCGCGGAATGGGGGTGATTAAGGCCTGGGCGGTACCACTAGAGAAGGACAGGGTGAGGGGAGAACCCGGGAGTACCGTGGACTGAGGGGAGGGGTGCGGCCAATAACTTATTTCTCTATATACAGAAGCAACGGCCGGGGCGGGAGAAGGGCAGGGGTGCTGAAGGGACGGCAGGGGATCAGTGTTCTTGTCTCGGGGGCCTGGGGCGGGCGGGCCGCTGAGTCTCCTCCTTGGAGACCCTGGCCAGCCCCTTTCGCTGGCCCTGAACCTAAGGAAGAGGGGGCCCTGCTGGATGGAATAAATAAGGGGGTAGAGCTGGAGCGGACAGGCCCAGCCTCCAGGGCTTAGGGCTGAGATGACAAGGGAGGTTACCCTGAGATTGAACAGAAAAGACAGGGGTGGTCGGGAAAGACACGTGGGGCAAGCAGCAGGCCCATGCGAAGGGCTGGGGATGGGGACAGTGCCGGGTGGAGGCTCTGGCAACTGGGTGCCCCTTCAGGATTAGCCCACGAGGGAGCTTCGTCGGGAGAGGTCCATGGAGCTGGAGCTGAGGGTGCGGCTGTCAGAGAAACCTGTGCCTCCAGGCTGTGGGCAGAAGGGGCAGGTGGCTCAGCTTCGGGCTGCTGCCAGTCTGCATCTCCCCAGCCAGAAGGGGCCTGATCGGCCAGAGGCCCTGAGCTGGGCGCCTGACCACGCCGTAGTGCTCTGACACTCCTGCCCACCTCCACGGTCAGTGTGTTGGCCCCGGCTGCTTGCACATCCACCTCAGGCAGGAGCTGGGTTTCCCTCATTTGTCTTCCCCGTGTCCAGCCCAAAGCCAGGCCTGGCACAGAGCTGGAAATGTTGCTAGATAAATGGACATGATCGACAGGCTTGGCAAGTACACAGACGTGCAGCTTTTGGGCCCCGGGGCCTGGGCTTCAGCGGCCCAGTGTCCAAACACCCACCCGGCCATACCTGGACAGGCTCTTCCACACTCTTGTTGAGGAAGTTGAGGGAACTAGCCCGCTTCATCCTGAGGGGAAAGGAATGCCTGGATTTGCCCAGGGTGAATGGGGCTGGGCAGGGGGCTGGGGGGGAGGATGTGGGAAGGGGTCAGGTTGGGGCTGGAAAGAGAGGCTGATGGGAGGGGAGCCAATCTGGTGGGTGGCGGAGCTTGAGAGAGACGAGGGAGTTCACCTGGATCAGGAGCTCATCTGGGGTTGGTGGGCTATTGGATGGGTCCTTGGGAAGCTCGCCCTGGGTGGGCGGGGGGGGGGGCACTGATCAGGGGCAGAGGCTCACCTGGGATTAGGAGGCTCCTGGGGGCCGCCACCCTGCAGCTTCTTTACCAGCATCTCACTGCTCCGCCGCAGGGCATCTCGGAGCTTCCCAAAGGAGCCACTGCGCCGCAAGGAGCCACTGCCGTCCTGTGGGGAGGACGTCCTGCGTGTCTCTAGGCCACACTGACTACACAGCCCCCTGGTCCACCCAAAGACCCTAGACTCACCCCGCTCCACTCAGCGGCAGGCCCCGCCTCCTCGAGTTCCTCAGGCCGAGCCCCGGCGCCCCCGGCCACATCTCGGCTGCCCCGTCGGTCTCCCCGCCCAGTGCTGCTATCTTTCAGTAGTTCCACCACCTTGGTCTGGCTTGCAGGGTCCAGGCCCTGAGGGAGAGGCAGGGCTCATAAGGTGGAGCCTCGAATCCTGACCAGGGCACACAGGGCCACTGTGGTCCCTGCCCACACCCCTCGTGCCTGCTGCCCCACCTGCTTGCGGCTCCGGCTGGCACAGTCCTCCAGTGTATGTGCAGCTTCTAGCTTGCCCTGGCGCCGGTACAGGGCCCCCAAGCTGCGCAGGGTAGTGTTGACTGTGGGGCTGTGGATGGGAGAGCGGGATAGCCAGGGACCAGGCCCATCCAGATGCCTACCTTGGGCCCTGAGGACCCATCCAGCCAACCAGGATCTCTCCCCTCCTGGGTCAAGCCCTGTGCTCGTGCTAGACGCTCCTGGCTCAGAAGCACCCCATCCTCAGGCCTGTGTGGGATGCCGCCACCAGGACTCAAAGCTGGGAGACCCAAGGGCAAGATAATCGGCCACCCTGGTGCAGAAAGCCTTTTGGGGACAAGTGGCCTGTGATCCAGGTCTTGAAAGACAAGTGGACAAAGAAAAGGCGTGTGTTCTGGGGATGAGCATTATGGAGTCCTGAGTCTGGACACGGCCCCGCTGAGGATGCGGTTTCCCTGCCACCTGCTCCCCTGCCCGCCCTGCCGCACCGTCCTCACCTGTCTACTTTACAGGCCTTGTACCAGCTGCCATATTCCCCATAGGGCGTGCTATCCCGGCGCTTGTCCTAGGGGGAAGGAATGACCAGTGGAGGTGGCAGAAACCTCTCCCCTCTACACATCCCTAGCCTCCCTTCCTCCCCAGGCCACCCCAGCCCTGCCCACAGAGCTACCTTGCTCTCCTCCCGTTCTTCTGCGTGCATCCAGATGGGCTTGTTGTCCCCTGGGGGGAGAAAGGGGGCCGTCACCAGCCTCCCATATAGGCTTCTCCTGGTTGAAGCACAGGACTGGGGTCTGGGGAGGAGGTCAGGGGCACCCAGGAAGGATCAGGGTTGGGCTTTGTTGAATGAATGGATGTATGAATGAATGAATGAATGAATGAATGGGTGAACAACAACAAAAAAAGAACAGACTCAGAACATTACTGACCCTCTTCTGGAGTAGAGATGACAGAGCACAGGCCTGCGCTTGTGGGGCTTGTGACTGAGGGTTGCGGGGACCGGATCCTTAAACACCTCAAGCCCACAGCCTGAGACATGTGCTAGGCCTAAACCATAGGCCAGGCTGAGAGATCTCACAGAAGGAAATGACTGACCATAGGGGGCCAGAAGGTTCCCCAGGGTGGGGGAGACATTTGGGGTGGGGCCTCATGATGGGCAGGAATTGCCCAGCAGGGGAGGGGAAAGGACTTTGGGCCAAGGGCACGGGGTGTGCGAAGGCTGCACAGAGTACCAGCAGGACCCAGGAGGCTGTGTGAGTCAGGTGCATGTTCACAGGTGCACACAAAGGCTGGGGGCCAGCCAGACCCCACAAGGGCCTGCCCAGCTGAGGTATTTGCCCTGGCTGCGGATGGCTGTGTGGGCCTGTGCTGTGTGAGTGGGGGGCGGGGGGCACACGTAGTCACCGACTCACCATTGACAGAGCCAAACTCCTTCTCGTGAGCCCGCGTGAGGATCTCCTTGTACAAGATCTCTGCATCCTGGTACTTGCCCTGTTTCAGGTAGCAGGAGGCCTGCAGGGGGGAGGCCAGAGGGTGAGCGCCATGCGGGGAGTCGAGCCTCTTCCTTCCCTGCTCCCACCCCACTCCCGGCCCAGGGTACCAGGTTGTTCTTGGTTTTGGCCACGTTGGGGTCGTCAGGCCCGAGGCGCGTGGCATAGATCTCCAGTGCCCGCCGGTAGTAGTACTCGACCTCCTCCGCTTTGCCCTGGTTCTGGCACAGCAGGGCCAGGTTGCTCAGCTGCTTGGCCACATCTGGATGAAACTTGCCCAGGACCTGGGATGGGAGTGGGGGCCAGTGGCTGGGCTCAAGGCCGGCCAGGGCCCCCAGAGGCCACGCCCGACCCGCCTGCCCAGCCCTGCCCGCTCTCACCTTCTCCCGGATTTCCAGCGCCCGCTTGCACAGTGGCTCGGCCTCCTTGTACTTGCCCCGCTTGCCATATAGAACTGCCAGGTTGTTTAATGTTGCAGCCACCTGGTGGGTGGGGGAAGGGAGGTCAACGACCCAGGGCCCTGCCTGGGGCAGGGGCAGCCCCCACCTCCCACCCACCCTCCCTCACTCACAGCTGGGTGGTCCTTGCCCAGGGTCTTTTCACGGATGGCCAGGGCATCGTTGAGCAAGTGGGCAGCCTCTTTGTATTTGTTCTGGTCCCTGGGTGCACGTAAAGCTGGTAAGTAAGCGCTGTCCTCCAGCCCAAGGCCCTCCCCCAGTGGTCTCAGATCTCCACGGCGACTCCCCTTGTATTTAATGTGAGAGGACATGACTGTGACCCACGGCTTAGGGAGACCTGTTCAGCCAGCAGATTGGGGGCACTTTGGACGGTTCATTCATAACTCACCAGGGCATCGAGTGCCAGGGTATGAGCCAGAGTCCCCTAGATCTGTCACACACACACACTCCTCCCCCCACCTCATGCCCGGTGCCCCTTGTCTATTCCTCAGGGCCTTTGCTCATACTGCTCTTTTCGCCAGGGAGAACTTTTCCAACACCCTCATGTTCTGGCCAACTCCTCTTTCACCAAAGACCCTACTTAAGCCTTAATGCCTGGAGACGCCGTGCTGACTCCCTGGTATCCTTAGGGTCTCCAAGTGCTGCTCTGGTCCCTGCTTATGCCCAAGCCTTTCTCCTCCAATGGACTAGGCCTTATTCACCTCTGTAGCCCAGGTTCACAGAGGCCTAAGCATTCTGTGGGCTCAGCACCCTCTGGACACCTGCTCCTTCTCTCTACCCAACTGCCTGGTGGAGCTGGGTCCTGGCCCACACCAGGGACTGAGGGTTTGTGACCCAGGGCTGGAGCCTTCAGAAAGTGTGCAGACACTCCCATAGATGACTGTGGTCACAGGAGTGCTCACCGATAGACCAAAGCCAGGATGTTCAGCATGGTGGCAACATCAGGGTGGTCATGGCCCGATGTCTTTTCCAGGTCCTCGAGCGCCTGCTTGCAGAGTGGCACGGCCACCTCGTAGCGGCCCTGGGAGGCATACTGAATCACCAAGTTGTGCAGGGTGCGGAGCCGTGCTGGGATTTCATAGCCCCCGTGCTGGGCAGCCACATCCCCTCCTCCAGGGCTGGGAGCTGTAAGGCCAAGGGCAGATCAGATGTACCAACTGGGCTGGGCTGGCACACCCCAGACATGTCTTTGACCTACCTGACATGTGGCCCTGGGCAAGTCACTTTTCTGCCTCAATTTCCCCATCTGTAAAGCGGGTAGAATCCCAGCCCCAATACCTCAAGCTATGTGTTCGGGGGCAAGTCACGCAGCCTCCAAGCCTTGGCCCTCCATCTGCAGAACGGAGCCTCGACGCTAAGCACTGGCCCAGGGCTCAGTGCTGTGCCCGCATCCGCCTTCAACCCTCAGAGGAGGCTTAGAGGGGAAAAACCTGTGGTCCCACGACAACTAGCGGCAGAGCAGGACTACTACTCCAAAGCTCTGAACTGTGATAACCTGTTCCTCGGGGCTTAAACTCTACAGGGCTGGGGGGTGCCTGGGGGGCTCCATCAGCTAAGCATCCGACTCTTGATTTCGGCTCAGGTCATGATCTCACGGTGGTTTCGAGCCCCACGTCGGGCTCTATGCTGACAGCTCAGAGCCTGGAGCCTTTTTCGGATTCTGTGTCTCCCCTTCTCTCTGCCCCTCCCTGGCTCATGCTATTTCTCTCTCAAAAATAAAAAAATATTTTAAATTCTAACATGCTGCGATGTGATGATCAGAAATGGGGCAGGAAAGAACATAGTCGCCTTTTGGTCCCCGTTTCTGGGGACCTCGGGGTCCCAAGGACAGAAGTTTACACAGCCCTCCCTCCCCCTGCCCCCAGAACCAGCTGCCCCTCTGCACCTGGGCTCTGCTCCTCCTCGTTGGGGAACAGGTCATCCAGAGAGTCTTTGGGGACGTCCCCCTTCTCCTCCTAGGGAGGAGGACAGACAAGTGTCAGGGAAGGTGCGGCGCAGTAGCCAAGTGTCAGCGGCCCGGTCAGAGACAGCCATGCTGCCCCCCTGCCCCTCCCAGTCCCCCCCCCACTGCCCAATGGCCTTGCGGTGGCCGGGCCAGGGCTCACGCTGGGGGACGCGTCCT
>NC_043710.1:5648886-5717073 GCF_006229205.1 Suricata suricatta
CACGGCCCCCAGGTGGCTCGACAGCGCCAGGATCACCTGTGCCGGCCAGCCAGGGTGAGGGTTAGAGCCTTGTCCACACCCCCCCCCCCCCCCCCCCCCCGGCCTGGGCCTCCTGGGGTACTGGGGCCTGGCCCTGCCTCTGAGGAGCTACAGGGCTGCTCACCAAGGGAGTGGAGTTCTCGCAAGGCCCCAAAAGGACCCTAGTCCAAGACCTAAACCCGGGACGTTGGGGACGTCCCCAGTTCCTTCCTTCTGGGGCCAGGAGCCCTGGGCTCCCAGGCTGGCTCTGCTGGACTATGAGATAGTCCATCCACTTTCCTGGGCCTCCAGCTAGTCCTCTGCATTAAAAACCCAGTTCCCTGAGTGGCTCGGTCAGTTAAGCATCCGACTTCGCTTTAAGTCATGATCTTGAGATTTGTGGGTTCGAGCCCCACATCGGGCTCCGCACTGACAGTGTGGAGCCTGCTTGGGATTCTTTCTGCCCCTCCCCCAGTCATACTTTCTCTCTGTCAAAATAAATAAGTAAATGTAAAAAAAAAATCCACTTCCCAACTCATTGGGTTCACCCCGAAGGCGGCTTGTTGGGGTGCCGTTCTCTTCCTTTGCCTCTCCTGGGGCGTGGCCTCAAGCCCTGGTGCCGCAGCCGCGAGAGCATGGCTCCCTGCTCCAGGGCTGGCGACGTCCTAAGAACGCTGATAAGTGGCTGAAGGGCCTCTGGAATACCCCCTCCTTACTTCCGCTAAGGTGAGCCCTTGCCCTTTTGCGGGTCCCGGAGGCCTCAGCTTCTGCCCTCACCCCTCCCTCCAGCCTCTATGACTCTTCCTGAGCTTCTAGGCTCTTCCTGCCTTGGAGCCTTGCAGAGTCTCTACTCTTTCTCCACCCTTCCCAGCCCCATGAAAGGAAGGCGCTTTCCTCTCCCTCCATGCCACCCTCTTACCAGTCTGCGTCCGTGCCTCTGCACACCAGGGGGGGGACCCCTGTGTGTTTATCTCTGCAACTGGCGGCCACCTGGCCAAGGAGGGAAGGACCGGCACCTTGCCCTGCCAGAGGGCCGGCCGGCTGGGACCCTGCTCTTTCTAGTTCATTAGCAAATGCATAAGTGACAGGTGTTTTCACAACCACAAGATTTTTGAAAATTTCCCTACACAGCCTGGAAGTATATATAGCAGATGCCATGATCCTTATTTTAAAGACGAGGAAAGGGTGATGTTACCACCTGCCCAGGGTTCACGGAAACAGGCAGCGTCTCAGCCGAGATTTGAAAGGGCCAAGACTCTTCCCTCCGGAGGAAGTGTGTGCTCCTCCTCTACCCCAGTGCCTCGTGCGTATCTCCGGCTGCATCTGGTCCTGGCAGCCCCGACTTCAGAGGACCGAAACAGAACCCCGATCAACTAGGCTCTCTCATCCCCTTCCCTTGCACAAACCATGCATCTGGGAGTTATTCTGCCCTCCTTTCTCTCCCTGACTTCATCCCCGGGTCCTGCTGGACCTGCCCCCAGAACATCTAGAAACCGGGTCCCCTCTCTTTTCCTTCATAGCCACCTCTTTAGTCCAAACTACCGTTTTTCACTTGAATTCCAGCAGTTTCTCATTTGAACTACCTGCTCCCTGCCTCTACCTTTGACTCACCAAGGTTCATTCTCCGCATCTCAGCCAAAGGGAATTTTTATTCATTTTTTATTTTAAAATCTATATATTTTTAAGTAACCTCTATACCCAACGTGCAACTTGAACTCACAACCCTGAGATCAAGTCGCATGCTCTAATGACTGAGCCAGCCAGGTGCTCCAAAGGACTTTTCAAAATCTAAGTCAGACTGTGTCTCTTGACTCCTAAAGCCCCCTAAAGGCTTCTTGCTTTCCTGAGAATACAACCCAAACTAATAAGGTGCAGCATGATTTGGTCCCTGCCTTCTCCACAGGCCTCTTCTGTCCCTCTCCTTCCCTGTGATGCTCTGGTTAGACAAGTCTCTCAATTCTTCCACTACAAGCAGAGCTTTCCTGCCTCAGGGCCTTTGCACATGCAACCTCTCGCCTTCCTCCCTTTTCTGGAGGCTGGTTCATTCCTTCAGGCCTTAGTTTAAATATCACTTCCTCAGAAATCTTGCCTGGCCAGTAAATAATACCTCCGGCTATAAGCTATCACAAGACCTTGTTCTTTTCTTTGGAGAACTTATCACAATCTGTAACAAATGTGTATGTGTTTCTGACTCTCTCCCTAGTGGACTTGTCTGTCTTGTTGGATCTGTCTCTCTGGCACATAAGATTGCCTGGCACATAGTAGGCACTTGATAACTTACCTGTGAAGGAACAAATAAGAGAATGAATGGGGAGGGGGTGGTTCTTAAGGATTTCCTTTTTATTCTCCTATGCCATTCAGTCTCTGCGACCCATCAGAGAAGCCAGGCACAGGCCTCTGTGTCCAGGCTAAAGGATGATCAGACTCTCCTGAGGCAAGTCACAGCTGGGGTCTCCAAAGCCCATTTGTTTTTTCAACAGGTATTACTGGAATCTCACCAGGGGGCTCCAGAGGCCACACGGCTCCCTGCTCAGATTCTGTTCCTACATGGCCAGGTTTCCTCTGGAAGGCCCCATCCCTCCCTTGACCTCCCACCTCGGCATCCCAGACCAGCCTACCTGGGCCTCCCCCAGACCCAGCTCGATGGCTTCTAGGGAGCGACGAAGGAGAACACAGCGCTCCTGTGAGCCGGGCTCTGCTTCGCCGGCTTCATGTGCTACCAGGGGAGCGAGGAGGGCGCGATGCTCCCCGCGCAGGGTCTCCAGGCCTTGGATGACGGCCTTGGTGCCCAGCACGATCTCATCCTGGCTCAGCTTCTCCTCCCGCGGAAGCACCATCGTAGCCATGGCTGTGCCGCCTGTAAAGGCGAGGAGGCGGGCAGGCGGGTGCCGGGCCTGGGGCCACACCGCCGTCCGCCCCGGGTTAGGTAAACACCTCCAGTCCCCGGACGCCTGGGTCCCCAGGGTGTCCGGGTCCCCCAGCCGGCAGCCCGTACCGTGCCCGCGCTCGGCCTACAGGGGGCGCGCCCAGGACGTCTCGGCCCGGAGACGCAATGCGGTGAGGCTGGACCCGGATTCGGTCCAGACCACGGGCTCAGGCCGGATTAGGCGGCCCAGTCTCGGGACTACCCCGGCGACTCCCTTAGCCAGGACACCGGAGGACGGTCCTACGGGGATCGTGCAGGCTCACTCCCGTACGGAGACCCCGGTCCCTCAAGGAGATCCAGCTCCAACCACCCCGGGAGCCCCTTCCCCAACTGGCAGGCCGAGCCACAGAGCCCCTCCTCTAGGGCAGGAGGACCATGGGGAGACCCTCCCCCTAAAGGAGCTTGAGATCTCAGCTGCTACGTAGTCTCCCCACCCGGGGCCGCGCCCACAGTGACCCTTCCCCATAGGTCGGCGCAGCACCCCGAGGACCCCTCCCCTGGAAAGGCCGAACTCCCGCCCCCGGCCACGCAGGACCGCGCCCCCTCCCAGCAGCCCGGCCCTGTTCTCCCACAGGCCGCGCCCACGACGACCCCTCCCCTAGGTCGACCCGGAGGCCACTCTCCCGGCCGGATCGGCCCGCGCAGACCTGCGCCTCCCGCTCCCGCCGGGCTCCTGCTCAGGTTCCGGCTCCCGCCCCGCTTCACTCGGACCGGCAGCCGTGAGTCGGTCCCGCCGCCTCCATCCCGCCGGCCTTCCCAGCAGTCCCTTCGCCGCCTTAAAGGTGAAGCCTCTACCTCGGCAGCGTCGGAGGGGGCGAAACACGCTCTTCTCTTCCCGCAGGCTGCCTTAAAGGAGCGTGCAAGCCGGGCCTGCTCCAGGCTGAGAGGGGGACGGGGGCGGGGCCATCGATGGGCGGGGCGTGGGCTCCCCTGGGGCACCGGTTTCCAGCTGCCACCACCCACGCCCCTGCCGCCTTGGATTCCTCGACTGTAAACCTTCCTGTGGCTGCAGGGATGTGGAGAGAGGCTCGGGAGATCGTGAGCCTGAAAAGTCTGAATGCACCCAGTGCCACAGCCAGAGAGGACGTCGGGAGACACCGAGGCGCAGGAAGAAGGCCTGGCCTCCTCCGAGTCCAGAGACTCAGAGACTTGTGACATGATGTATTGACATTTATTGACGTTTATTGGGGTAGTTGCCACTTTTCGAGCGCTTACTGTGTGTCGGACGCTTTGATGCTTTAAGTGCGTTTACTCGTTTAATGCTCACAAACATGCACTGAAGCGAGCACTGCTTTTTATCTGCGTCTCACAGATCTCACCCCAGGCTCATTTGTCTCAGAGACTGGTTATGCCCCTCACCCGACTCTTTCAGGACTATGTCCCTGTGGGATTCGCGGTGTCTTAGGGCTGCTTTCTGGGGGAAAGCCTTCTGGCCCTAAGGGAGAAGATGATGGCAAAGGGCAGCTGGGCATCTGCTGAAACAGAAACTCGTGCCCCTGTGGCTGAACAGCACAAGTGCTGTTTGTTGACTGGGTGCCCAAGGCAAGGTGATGTCATTCAGGGCTCAGATTAAATGTCACCTCCTCAAAGAGCCTTCTTTGATTCCCAACCCCCCATGCAGCCCCCTCCGTTCCGCCTCTCTATAGCATTTCTCCCTTCTGATATTTTTCTTGTTGATTTTCTGTCTCATCCCTCGAATATGGGCCAGGACGGGTCTGTCTGGTTCACTCCCACAGTAGCCCCTGGCCAGCCACAGAGCTGCACTCAGTAAATGTTGGTTTTTTAAAAAGGATGGAAGGCTGCACCCATTGGCCTTGCCAAATGCCTTCCAGACCCAGGTTTTGGTCAGATGTTCTGCAGCCCTGGATTGGAAGCCTCTCTGGTGCTGCCCCAAGTGCTTCTACCTCAGTGTCACTAGCGAGTGACAGCAGGGTAACCACCCGAGGGACAAAACCTGCCCGAGGCCCAGCACCAGTACCCGAGGAGTTCGGGGGGTTCTTGAGTCAGGGGGCTCAGACCTGGAGTCCACCAGGTTCAGTGTCCTGTTGGATGCAAGAACCCCTTTGGCCCCATCTCTGACAGAGAGATGGTCCTACGCCTCTAGGTCCAGTATGTCCTATGACAGGGGGCTCACTACATTCTGCTGTGAGACTGCTCTGAAGGCTAGGACATTTTCCTTAGCCCCGAAGTACCGTCCTGCAGTGTTCATGGACGCCAAACTGAAGCTCTCTTCAGGAAGAAAAGCCTCTTTCTCTTTTGCCAATGGAGATGTTTGGAGATGACGGTGGTGCCCCACCCAGTCTTCTCCTTGCCTAGACTGACAAACACTATCCCTTTACCCACTCCTGCCCCAGCTTCCTGACCCTTCTCCGTGCCAATTTCTCTTTTCAGGGCATATTTTAGGGGTCAGTCCATACCTTGCTCAGAATGTGGTGCTCAGTCCAGGGTTCGAGGAGCCACACAGGGAGTGAACTTCACGGATCATAGAGGGATGGTCCCCTCTTAAGTAGAATGCACCCCCCAAACTGTGAAGGCACAAGTCCGGGTAATTTTGACAGCCACCACACTGTATCTGCCCGGGGTCAGCTGCTCAGCTAAACCTAGATCGCGTCCATCCTGGTTATATCCAGTGGGTTATCCCAGATCCTGTGCTTCTGCCAATTATTTTTTCCTAGTGACTTTTTAAGGCAGCTAATATAGTTCTATGGTACAAACTTCAAAAGGCACATACAAGTTACAAAGAACTATACTCCCTGGTCTCCTACCACTGTCCTCAGCCCTTCAGCTCTTGGCCCCCCCCCCAGGAGCTCCTGCTGTGACCAGTGTCTGGTGTTCATCTTTTAGGCTGTTTGCATTCATGCAGAGACTGTTTATCTTGTTGGTTTCATTTGGTCAGTGTTCTTCCAGGGCCCTGCAGGTTGGAGTCTTTGGTGTTTGGGGGTCCATATTCATTAGCCCTTATTTTGGCCTTTTCTCCCAGAGGAGTGCTGGCTAGGGTGTGATAATCCAACCTGCCATGCAGGAAAACGCCATCGCCATCGGATCATGACTGCATTCCCAACTTGCCAGCAAGTTCCAGGGGGAGGAAATGGAATCTGAAGCTCAGGGTCACTTTGTCATTTTTATTGAGACCCAGTTTCTGAATCTCTTGTGAAGGGACTTGATTAGAGGGCTCTTTTTTTTTTTTTTTAATAAAAATTTTTTTGTTTATTTATTTTGAGAGAGAGAGAGAGAGAGAGAGAGAGCTCACAATCGCCCAGGCAGGGCAGGGGCAGAGAGAAAGGGAGAGACAGAAGCCCACGCTGGCTCTGCCCTGTCATCATCAGAGCCCAACGTGGGGCTCACACTCACAAACCATGAGATCATGACCCGAGCTGAGATCAAGAGTCCCACGTTTAACTGAGCCACCCAGGTGCCCCTAGAAGGCTCTTCTAGAGATTGAGATGCATTTGTGCAAGGGTGTGTCCTGGGCACTTATTATTTTAAAATTTCAGTGGCGCCCACACTGTGTGCCCTGGGTTGAGAGCTTCTGCTGAGATGTTTTGTTTTACAGGTAAGGAGGTAAGGAGACTCGGGCCCAGAGAGGTGAAGGCGGCTACGTGTTCAGAGAGCCTGCTGTTCTTGGGCTGCTCAGGCTCCCAGGGACCTCCACGTCCTTCTCTAATCTAGTCTGGTTCTTCTGTCCCCGGGTGTAAGGCAGACTGACCGCATGGAGCGGAGGTCAAGAGAACTGAGGTCAGATTGCCGGTTCACACCCACGCAAAAGCACAGTTGCACACGCCCTCAACATAGCCTCAGGCAGGTCCCTCCCGGGGCACTGAGTGGACACCTGTCTGCCACATGCACACCTCCACGCGCATGTGTTTACAGGCTCGTAAATAGCCAAGCACAAACACACATGCCCAACCCCTGCTTTCTTCCCTGTGCTTTCCCTCCATCTAGTAGAGGAGCACATTCCTCTTACCATCTTTTTCCAGTCTCCCTTTATGACTTCTGGCTCTTTGCTCTGGCTTTTCTGCTTCCTTCAATCTTTGGGGCTTTCTTTGTGATTCCCTTTAGGCATCTGGCCCCGCTCCTCCCAGTGTACTGAGTGGAGGGAAGGTGGGGTCTGCCCTGCTAGGTTCTTGGGGCCTTATCTTGCTTTCAGTGCTTCATCTTGAATGTGTCCAACCTTTCTAGCCACTTGGCTTTAGTCCTGTCCCTGAGGATGCTACTGTGCATCTCCCCAGGGAAGAGACTGTTCCTTATCCTGCTCTGTTCTGTGTTCCTCCCGCCCTGCGGGTCTCATGCCAGGCTGCTGATGGGTGCTCTGTTAATGGAGGAAAAGGGAGGAGTCCGTCCCAGTGGTGATTCAGCTCCTGATGCCATTTTCCGCAGAGCTTATCAGCTTGCCCCTGCCCGTCCCAGGCCTGGGCAAATTGCTCTTGCTACTTTTAATGTTTTCTCTCTGGAAATCACTCCCACTGTTCCTGCCCCTTCCCCTTGGATCCTCAGAAGCTCCCATCCCATTGAAATCTGTGTTCTTATTCTTTTTGCTTTGGCCAGCTTCACTACTTTTCTTTGAAGTTTCTTGGGGGGCATTTAAAAAATATAACTTATTGTCAAGTTAGCTAACACATGGCGTCTTCAGCGCTCTTGGCTTCGGGAGTGGATCCCCATGATTCATCGCTTGCAGACAACACCCAGTGCTCATCCCAGCAAGTGGCCTCCTCAGTGCCCCTCCCCCCATCAACGCTGTTTGTTCTCTGTGTTTAAGATCTCTTAGGGTCTGCCCCCCTCTCTGTTTGCAACTACTTCCCCCCTCCCCTTCTGGGGGGCACTTCTGCCAAGCATATCATCCACCTGGACATGTCAGCAGGTTCACATTAAGTGCTGAAGACTGGAGGTTTCTTAAAGGTCCTGTCTCCTTCCCATGATGAGCAGCTCACTGCTTCCTAAGCGCCGAGAGGCTCCTGCTTCCTGTCCCTGCAGCCACTTGGCACATCTGCATCCTGTCTGCCTTGTGACCTCTCAGCTAGACTAGAAGTGTCCTCGCCCTGCTCAGTGAGAGGGCGCACAGGCTTTGGGGTCATACTTAGCTAAGTGCAGTGCCATGTTTCTCCATCTGCCAGCTGTGGGGCTTTGGGCATGCTCTGTAACTTCCTCTGTTTCCTCATTTGTGAAATACAGTTCCTAATACCTCTTTGGGTCCCTGAGAGAACGGAATAAAACAGCAGAGTTAAGATCTTAACATCATGCCTCGTACATAACAGACGCTGTTACTAGCAGTCATTCATTTATTATCACCACCAAGCTTGCTATTTGGTGACCCTGTGCTAGTGAATGGAGGGTGGGGAGAAAGTATGTGAAATGTCGGACAGTCTCTTATGATGTTGTTGGAGGGAAAACACATTCGGGAAGAAAGCGAGCAATAAACGAGGCAGCACATGGAAAGGCGTGTCTGAACGCGAGGGCTGGGGTGTTTGGTGCCGGTGATTGGTGCCCTACACGGGCAGGACGGAGAGCGCTCAGCCCCGCCAGGGGTGCTCGCCCCTTCTCCCTCCTGTCCGCTCTCCCACGTGTTAAGGAAGCCCCAGTCTTCATCCAACCCAGACCATTTCCTTGCGCTCCATCCAGACCTATATATTCAACTCCAACTGGACACTAACCTCTGAACGGCACACACCGCCCCTGCCCTAAAACCACCATCTCCCGCCCAAACCTCCTCCAGGGGTGTACCACCATCTGCCTGTTCACCTAGAGCAGCCAGCCAGTCCCTGTCCTTGGCTCTTTCTCTTTTGACCCTAAACCTATTGGTCCTACCTCTTAAACTGCACTGCAGACTCCATGTTCCTGCCCCGCTCCTACCTTTCCCACAGTCTACGTCTCTGTCACATCTTTTTGAAATTGCTGCAACACCCTCCAGACTCTTCTGGTCTTCAGTCTTGTTTCCTCCAATCTGCTGCCACAAGGTGAGCTTGCTAAATTCCCTCAGTTCACTTTTCTGCCTAAAACCCGTTACTGGCTCTGCACTGATCTCAGGACAAAGTGCACGGCTGTCACTCAGGCACAGAGAATGATCATCAGAGCTGCAAGGCTCCTCAGTGTCCTAGCCACTTCCATTCTCTTCTGCCCTGTCACTCACCATGCCCTTTGCTTTTCGGCCATGCTAAACCACATGAGGCCTATTCTGAGAGTAAGCCAGATTCTCTTCCTTCTAGTTTTGCTATTTCCTGTGCCCAGAACATCCACCATGTCCGGCATCTTTAAGATGCCACTCAGGTGTCGTTTCCTCTGTGATATATTCTTGGATACCCCTTTCCCCAGGCTGGATTCGAGGCTGTAATGTGTCATGCTCTGTGGCAATGATCTATTTGTCTGTTTTCACTGATCGCCTCAGAGTTCCCACATAGGTAAGAACCCAGCCGTGTATCCATCCTTGTATCATCATACCTAGGACAGGAACTGGCCCAGAGCGGGAACATATGTAGGTTATATGATTGAGAATTTGGGATCCGAGTGGGGCCTTGAGGGATGGTCGAGTCAGATGACCTGGGTTGGAAATCTGGCTCCTTCTCAGCCAGTCTGTGTGCACTGGACAAGTGACTTAATGCCTTACTCAACCCTTTAGCTAGCCTTTTAGTGTTTGCCATGTGCCAGAGTGCTGGGTGCTGGAGATGCAGCCTGAGTCCCTGCCCGTTCTAATGTGTTCTAATGTGCAGGTGACGGTGAAGTCAGGACTGCAGAAAGGGCTCAGGCAGAGGCTAACCCCTGGGCTTTGGGAAGGGAGGGTGGGAAAGCCTCTCTGAGGGGGTACCCGAAAGGCAAAGGAGGTAGTTCTGTGGGGGCGGGGAGAGCATTTAAGGTGGGAAGAGCCACGTGTTTGGGCCTGGTGCGGGAAAGTGGGATGTGATTACTGCAAGATCAGATGTGGCTCGAGGGTGACGAGCGTGGGGAGAGAGCAGCTGGACGTGCAGCCCCGATGGACCAGGGGTTGGGTGCTATGGGTGCCACTGAGGGGCTCTAGCAAGGGAGTAAGGCACTCTGGCTTGTTTGGGAACGGTGTCTGAGAGGCAGAATGGCCAGGAGTCACTGCGCTGACACAGGACGACTCGGCGGCTTCTGGCTTAAGTAACAGGATGGATCTGTGCTATTACCAAAACTGGCGAGGATCAAGGGCGATCAAGAGTTCTGTTCGGGCCATACTAGGTTTGAGATATCTGTGCGTGCTCAAGTCACGTACAGGCTGAGAAATGAGAGTTCGAGTTGGGAAAGAGAGGGGAAAGGGAGCCCTCTGACCTTGGGCTTCCTCGTTGGTAAAAAGGAAGTAGCAGCTGCACTGATTTCCTAGGGCTGCTTGAAGTAGTCCGTGAAATAAACCGCAGGAAGCAGGCTGGCAGCAGCCTGGCTAAAGAAAACGCCCTCAGGTGACACTGAGGGGGCTGTCCGCGCTGGCTGTCCCAGGACATGGCAGTGAGTGATGCGATGTAGTTTAAATTCTAGAAGAATTCCAAATACTGGATATTGAGGAAAACCCTTCCCTTCTTAAGTGTAGGCTCTGCTTAGTGGCTTCCTTCCTAAGAGCACAGCACAGAAGTGGTGTGACTTTACTAGTCGACACCACCTTGGCTGGCAAATCCTCGTGATGGCAGGTGCCCTTGATATGATGTGCTGGCAAATCCCAGCTGAGGGGCATTCTACAAAACACCTGACCAGTATCCTCAAAACTGTCAAGGTTATCGAAGTCAGGCAAAGTCTGAGAACATGTCCCAGACCAAAAGATTACATGCAGTGTGGTATCCTGGATGGGATTCTGGAAAGCATAGAAGACTTCAGGAAAAAACTAAGGAACTGGGAGTTAAATATGGACCCCAGTTTATGATAACGTGTTAAGGCTGGCTGTTAGTTAAGATAAACGCACCAGGTTAACAACAGGAGAAACTGGATGAGGGGACACAGCAACCTCGTTCCGCCCTCGTAGCTTTCCTGTAAGTCTAAGACGACTGTAAAATAGAAGTGTGTTTTTAATGAACGCTAAAGCCAGCCTGGAGGTGGCACACAGGGCAGACAGAGGTCCCCCCACCTTCTGCACCCAAACGCCATCCTGCGTCTTCAGAGAATGCATCTGGCAGCCCCGGTCCAGCTCTCACCCTTGAGGACTGAGCAAACCATCTCCACGTGTAGCCAGGAGTTGCCTTGTTTTTGGAATTCTGGAAACCATTCCTACTCAACCTTTTGCCTTCTCTTTGGAGTGTATCTTCTTACTCCAGGGCCCGTGAGGAGACTCAGGTATGCTTGGGGCTGGTGCATTAAAGTGTCTGAGTGGTGCAGCTGGACTGGGGACCCCATTCCAGCGGCACAGCCTCTTCATTCACTGGCAACAGATATTCATCGTGCACCTATGACGAGCCAAGAAGTACCCTGGGTGCCAAGGATACAGCAGGTACAAAAAGAATCCTGTTTTCTTGGAGCTTACTCTCCAGTGGGGAGAGATGAACAAATGAATAATTAAGTGCCAAGGAGTGAGAAGTGCTAATAAGGAAAAATAAAGAAGGGTGAGAGAAAAGGGAGGTGCTATCTCAGGCTGAAGCAGGGCAGGTTTCTCTGAGGGGACATTTAAGCCAAGGCTTCAATGAGGGAGCAAGTGGCACAGACCTAGAGGCAGGGGCAACAGCCTGTGCAAAGATCCTGAGGCAGAATGTGCCTGGGTTGGCGTGTCCGAGGAATGCAGAAGCAGCCAGTGGGCGAAGGGGAGAGTAAGAAGGGAGATCAAGCAAGGAGGCCAGATCACGCAGGCCTTGTGGGCTATGATGAGCGCTTTGGATTATACTCTTAGTGGGAAGGGAAGCCACTGGACAGTTGAACACAACCTGACTAACATTTTAAAAAGCTCCCTCTGGCTGTCGTGTGGAGAACAGACTCCAGGAAGAGCAGGTGGAAGCAGAGATAGTTAAGAGGCTATTAGAACATCCAGACAAGAGATAACAGCAGCAGGGAAAGGGGTGGGGAGCTGCTGGCCTCTGGATCTGCCTCCGGGAAGCCTGTAGGATTTGCTGCTGGCCTGAATGCTGGGTATGGGAGATGAGAGTCAACGGTGCTTCCAAAGGTTTTGGCCTCAGAACAGAAGAGCACAGGGAGCCGTCTGTGCACAGGGCAGCGGTCCATACCGCAGGGCTGAGTGTGGGAGAGAGAAGGCCAGAGGTCCGAGCCCTGCGTTCCCCAGCATTCGGAGGCTGGGAAGCCGAACAGGGGACATTAAGGGAGGCCAAGAAAGGGCGCGTCAGAGCAGCGGAAGGAGCGCAGAGCACTGTCCACAGGTCAAGTGCAGAAAGCCATTCTAACAGGCAGTGTGCAGGTGCAGGTGAGGTCACGCAAGAAAACAGACCCTTGGATGTGGCAACTCAGGTCCCAGGTGACCTTGGTAAGGGAGCTTCTGATGGGGCTGTTGAGGATCAAAGCTCATAGGAGATGCAAGGGGAGGCAGGGAACACGAATGCCTCTTAAAGAACCTCACTTCCAAGGGAGCACAGGTGCGGTGTGGCGGTCAGAGGAGCTCTAGAAGCAGGGAGGCTGTTTTCACGCGGGAGCGGTTCCTGCACGGCGGCGCGGCGGCGGCGCGTAGACGTGAAAGGTCCGGGAGAGATGCGGGCAGGAGAGAGGGGGCAGCTGCGGGAGCGGAGCCCTGGAGGTGTGACGGGGGCAGGCCCAGGATGTGGAGTCGGACAAGCAGGCTGGGGGGTTCTCTTCCTCACCCTCATCTGTCCCCTCAGTTCTAAGCTAGACCCACTCCCCACCCCGGGACTCCCGAGAACTCCCAGGTCTGCGGGAGCCCTCTCCCACTGCCTCCCCGCCACCCAGGCCTCCAGTGGAGCTGCCGCTCAGGCCCGAGGCAACGCTCGCATCTTCTCTAGCTCACCTCAGACACAACTCGACTTCTGGCGTTTCCACTCACCAACCAGACTGTACACCTTGTTCGGTAACTAACGTGCCGGCTGCATTTCTGGGACACCTTCATAGACCTCACTGCACTCTTCCCCTGGGGAGGCAGGCATTATTTCCAGGTTTCAGGCTCAGAGTTTGGTGCAGGGCCGCACTGCTGGGTTCCAGAGCGTCCATTAGGTCCCTGGGGCACAGGGCCAGGGAGCCAGTGACAGCGCGCCCTGCCTGGTCCCCCACTCCTCTGCGGCTGTGTCCTGCAGGGCAAGGGGGCCAAGTCCCGATCTCGGGCACTTCACGAGAGGGAGGCTGGTGTGCAGACCTCCCTCCGGGGGTGTGCGAAGCCCAGCACCCAGAGAGCAGGGGCTCTGACTGGGTTCCATCTCTAAGTGAAGTGCAGGCAGGAAAGCCAACTCAGTGATAAAGCCCAGCTCTGCCCTCCCCACCTCGGCCTCAGGTGTCACCAGCTTCCAAACACTATGGCAGGACGTCAGCCTAGTAGAGGGAAAGATGCCGAGTTCTAATCATCAATCGGAAGATAGAAACCGCCCTTGACATGTCACTGTCTTAGGAAGTGGGATTTGGGGATGAAGAGTCCTAGAGGAAAAATGAGATTCTGGTGTGAGAAGAGTGTTATTTCTGTTTCTGACCTCTGCTTGCCTCATACTGGGAGAGACATTTTTATGCCTGTTTCTATAATTAAGGAAATGAGAATATGCTTCTTCCAGCCATTTGAGAGGAGTCGGCTGTGTGGTGCAGAGGGGAGAGGGTCGGGCAGATCCTGCGTCACAGTGAGAGGCATAAAAGCCCAAGCCTTGCTAGTTGGTAAGAAATCACCAGTTTATTGAATGAAAAACCCAACATCCACTCAGTCCCTCAATCCCCACCCCTCTCCGGCCTAGAGAGAGCAGCTCGGCCCAGGAGACGCTCTGGACAGCAGGGCTGAGCAAGGGTATAAGGGCTGGAGGAGTCTGGGGGAGGTATGGAGAATGAGAAAAACACTTTTCAAAATGAAGTTCTGTGCAAAAACTTCTAGAAGGGTGAAAGGGTGATGGTAAAGCTCTGGAGGTGCTGGGGTCGGGGTGGACAGAGCGCCGTGGCTGGGATGGCGGCCCTGCGCGCTCAGCCTCTCCTGAGAAGGCTGATGTCGAGGCTGAGGAGTTGGCTCCGGCCCCCGTGGCAAGAGGGAGGGTCTGGAGCCTGCTGGAGAGAGGCCTGGCTGGGGAGGCGGGCTCTGTCCAGGCGACGAGGAGCGGAAGGACACACTGGGGAATGGGACACAAATGGACACGGTGGGCACAGGGGGATGGAGGGTCACAGACAGTATGCCGGCGGGGGGCTGCCTCCCATCTGTCCCAGTCTGGAGTTCAGGAAGAGGCAGCTCTGTGCTGGGGTGTAGGGGGTGGGAGGCAGAGGGAGGAGAGTCATCAACAAGAGGGAGCCACAAGGACAGCGACTGGTGCCCAAGCAAGTCACATGGAGCCACCAAGAGACTGGCTGCGCAGAGAACCAAAGACACGCTCGCGACATCTAGGGGGGACCTAGGGGTCAGTGAGGAAGTCGTGCATGGGGGAGACCAGGAAGGCCCCTGCACCCCAGAAACCCATGGAATCATCACAGAAATGCTGTTCTGGGGTGCGGGAGGGGTGGGGCTGCTCCTGTGACTGTGGAGGGGAGGGGGTCCCTTGGGCTCGGGGTGCGCCTCCCACCCCATGATGGGAGAACCCACAGCAGCAGGAAGTGGCCCTGGGCGCCAGTGGAGGGAGGAGGAGGGCTGGATACCCCGCTGGGGGCTAGGGCTCCAGGGTCCCATTTCCGGGAAGGAACTGGTGCCACATGGGGAGACTGGAAGTCGGTGAGGGAAGGCCCAGAGGACTCAGTTCCAGGGCTGGGAGCCAGAAGGCAAAATCAACATGCCCTGGCCTGGACCGGGAGGGCGGGGACTGAGCGGGAGGGAGGGGAGCTGGCAGTGTCCTTCGGGACCGGGCAAGAGAGATGCGGGCCTCAGGGCCAGGAAGGGGGTGCCGGACCCGGGCCTGCTGGCCTCCCCCTGCCCGCAGGCGGTGAGGCTGGTGGCAGTGCCAGGAGGGAGGAGAGTGGCCAGGAGACAGTGCCCTCAGGTGGCCTTGCTGCCACTGAATAGTCCCACTGGAAAGTGCTTGACATGGGTGGGCCACTGGGCCGCCAGCTGGAAGAACTTGATGTCACTCCACTCGACTCCGTCGATGGACACTGGGGTGACAGGGGAAGGAGGGGGTGACCGGGGCTGCTAAGGCCACCGCCCCAGGGTCCCTCTGGGAGGGCCACTGCCGCCCTCCCTGCAGAGCCCCCTTCCCCTGCCCGGCGGCCCCCCCCACCCCGTGCCTCCCCGTACCTCTCAGCATGGTCTGCTGTTGCTTGGCAGAGCAGATGAGGCGGCTGATGCCCTCGATGACCTGGCTCTTGGAATCTACCTCCTTTTCTCGAGGTTTCTTGCTCAGGAAGATGGTGGGAACTGCAAAGCAAGCAGAGCCACCTCGGTCACAGCCCTTGGAAAAGCAGTCACCCCTCCTCTCTCTCATCCCCGCCAGCCCTCCTTCCTGTGGGAGGGGTAGACGCTCTGTAGACGGACATCCTCTCTCCCCGGCTCCGGGTAGGCAGGCAGCACGTGCCAGGATCTTCGAGTCCTGCCCCCTCCCAGCACAGGCCTCTCCTAGAGCTTCAGTATCGTCAACTGTATAAAGAGGGCCTGAGGTCAGTTGGGTCTCTGAGGTCCCTTCCAGCGTGAGTGTTCTAGGTAGCCCAGAGGGCAAGGAGCCTTTGCCCTAGGGCTCCCCTTTCTATGCACTCACAGCCACGCAGGGCTGAGTCCACTGTGGCTAGGAGGGAGGCCACACTGGAGGGTCTGCACCATCTCTGCTTGGGGATGCTGGGGCAGCAAGCAAGACACGTGGAGCTGACAGGCCTGCCCTTGTTTGGGCTTTAGGTCAGGCACAGTCCCCCGCCTGGCCTCAAGAACTCTCTGGAGCAGGGGCATGAACAGAAAGAGGCCCCGCTGCTTTGGGAATGCTCTGAGGACGAAGGGTCCAGCAATGAAGGAAAGCCCCTGCCTGACAGTTGGCCGACGGGTGGGGCCGTGAGGGCCCTGGGGGCACCAGGCAGGCGTGCCCGCTATGGCAGGGGCACAGCCGGACCAGGGGAGCAGACCGAAGCACGCTCTGCCCTAGCCTTGGCAGTGGTATTCCTGCCTTGAACTCTCGGAGTACAGGACCCAGGCCACCCCCACCTCTACCTCTAGTGACTGAAACCACCCCGTCTTACCCAGAACGGGGTGTACTCCTTTCATTCTTAAACAACAAGGACACAGTGGTGGCCTCCTCTGTCACATGGTCCATCCCTGAGGGCGGTGGCTGGAAAGGCTCCCTCCACTGCCCCTAAGGTGCTGATGTTCAGCAGGTAGGGACCAAATGCTCACGGGGATGTCCGTTTCCTTCGCTACAGAAGGAACGGCCTTGTCCCGCAAGGCCCACAGCATATACGTGCTGCTTCACCCTCAGCCAAAGGGCTCCCGGAAGCAGATTCCATCCCAGGCCCTGAGAAGAGATGGGGAGCCCCGGTGGCCCCGTCTGTCCCTGGCCTCAGATGTCACTTACCTTTCTTGTTCTTCTCTTTGGTGACCACAGTCATTGCCATGGTGCCGGAAAGCTGGGCCTCCCCACCATGGGGCAGGCGGGAAACCTGCACTGAGCGGAAGACGCTCTTGAGAGTGTTCTTGGAACTGGCGTCCCTCTTGTCACCTTCCCTTCTCCGCTCACCGGGGTGGCCCAGCCAGTAGTCCACCTGGAGGCCAATCACGTCCCCATATGGGCTGTTGGGGCTCCTGAGGAAGGGGAACAGTAACGGAGAGTGGGCTCTGCCCTCAGCTCCCAACTACGAGGCCAGACTGGAGGGCCCGGAGGAGACTGCCAGGCTCCGGGAGGGGCGAGAGGAGGCGGCAGACTCCAGTCTCATGGAACTGGTTCGTGTGGGAAGAGAGAGGCAGGCTGATCAGAGGACAGAGCCAGGAGCGGGTAAAGACCTGAGGCCCTGTGAGGCCCTGTGAGCGAGGGGATGAGGGAAGCGGACAGGAAAGGAGCTTTAGGAAGAAAGCTGCACACACATACATACACACACTCACATGCAAACACACACACACACACACCCAGCAAGCATGTATGCACACATATACACACACATGCACACATATGTACACACCCAACAAGCAGAGCCCGGGCAAAACCCAGCCAACAGCTGCGGGGATGCAGTGGGGCAGAGCCAGAAAGCCCACGGGCAGCCCCGCAGCAGCCCCGGAGGCCGCGCTGACGGCTGCTGCCCTGTGGCCTTCTCTTGTTTATGGCACTTCTGGCTCCGGGATAATTTTAGCTCCGAGGGGAAAAAGAGCTGATGTTTTCTTGAAAAGAAGGCGTCAGACACAATAGGTACACAGGCTACAAAAGTCATCTGACATTTCTCTTTCTGCCTAGTTTTAGTGGTTCCATTAAAACCCAGCTTAAATGGGATAGAAAAGGAGGTCAAGGTAAAGGCTGGTCCCCAGACCCCCAGGAAGCCTGGCGCAGCAAGGCATTACGGGCGATGTGGCGTTCCGGCCTTTCCTGCACTGTCCCTTCCATAAAGCAGCAGAGACCATTTGCTGGGAAGTGAAAAGGGGAGGAGGGGTGAGGGAGGATAAGGGCTGGGGTCCGAGGGGCTAGGCAGGCTTCCCCCCTCTAAGAACATTCATATTCTTCAGGGACCATTACCCTGGCATTGGTGTTTCTGGAAAAGAAAAAGAGGCCAGTGTCTCCCCTCTCTGCTGTTGAGGACCGTCCCAGAAGAAGCACAAAGAGGTAAGGGAGAAACAAGGGAAGGTGGAGGAAGGCGGCACAGGGGCCCCTTGTGTCCCTGACCCGCGCCTGCCCTACCCCTGCCTCACAGTCTGCGCCCTCGGGCGCCTGCGGAGCGCCCTGCTCCACGCACCTCTGTCAGCCCCTCGTGTTCTCAGGCCTGCCACGAGGGCTGCCTTCTGGGAGGCCACCCTGACCCCCTGATCTAAACTATGGGTACCTGAGGTCCTAAAGAAATTCCTTCCCCTTTCAGAGCCATCCCCCTACTAATTTTTCATAGCACTTACTGCAACCGACACAAGTGGAAAGTTTTTGCTGCTCGGGCATTGCCAGGGCCCAGGAGCCCGAGCTCCGGGACTAGGACGTTCTTAGCTGTTACAGCTCCAGTGCCTCCAACGGGCACCCTGCTGACAGACAGACAGACTGCACGAAAGAAGGCGATCCCCCTCAGGTGCCAGGCAGCAAACCATACAGGTTCTTATTTAAGCCTCACAAAACTGTGACATGGCTATTTCACTCTACTTAGAGTCGAAAAAGAAGCTGAGTAACATGTCCAAGTGATAAAGACTCTTGACCAAACTTTAGAAACTTTAATCTGGCTCCTAAACTTCTTCCTAGGCCCATCTGCCTACATCTGGTAAAATCCAGTTAGCAAGAGTCCCCACCCCCCGCACCTGACCACCTGGGGCACCTGCTCAGCTTCCTCACCGCCCCCCGCCCCCTGAGATGTCTGACATCCTGACTTGTCTTCAGTAAGAACCCTGTTAGGTCGGTTTAGAATCCCCCCTGACCCCTAATGGTTCTTCTTAGTAATTTTCCATCCAGACCTGCGCCCTGGGTAGAAACCCCCACCTGCAAACCTGCGGCAGCGCTCCCTGCACCTATCTCGGCGGTTCGCCTTGACGTGGTCTCTCTCACTGAGCTTCATCAAGTGTCACTGAGCAACTCGTTCTCTCACACAAGCTAATGTAGAACAGCCAGGTGTGCAGGGCTCCCGTGCCCACACTCCACCTCGCTGGGCAGTCCCCCAGTAAGACTCCTGTACGGCACTTTACGGGTTACAAAGGGCGTCTCTGCCATTTGTCTCATTCAATTCTTTTATCCTGGGAGATAGGGAAGAAAGGAGCCTCCACTGTACAGAGCTGTTCCACTTGCCCGGCTAGTGACCTATGTCTCTGAATTCAAACTCCTATGTCCTCGCCACTAACCTGCCTTCTACACTCACTATGCCGTCAATTATACACTGCTGTGGAGTTGGAGGGGCGGGGTTGGGAGGGAGTGGGGGGGGGAGTCAGTACAGCTCCGGGGCCCTGACGGAGGGGGCTGTGGGAAGGAGAGGTATGGGCGAGAGCCTTACCCCACAACCGCGAGGGCACTGCTCATGGATGGGGAGGAAGGAGGGGTGGCTGTGGTGTCTCGGCTCAGGCCCGAGCTGGAAGGCGGTGATGTGGAGGGCACAGTAAGGCTGACCACCGGTGAGTCATCCCCGTCACCTGTCAGGGGGACAAACACAGGCAGCCAAGGGGTCAAGGTACCTCTCTGTCTAGCTGCAGCCCAGCCTTTGACACCTCCCACCGGCCCCTGCTACCACTTTACCAGGAAGTGAAGGTACCCAAGTTTTCCAGCTCAAACTCTGACTTAACCTTAGGACCCCCCAAATCTTCACCTTCTGGCCTGCTGCTCTAAAGGGGAGGCCCAGAAGGTATCACCTCACTTCACAGAAGCAAAAGAACCCCAGGCTCACCTGCAGTGGAAGGAGAATCTTCAACCAGACCCACCTTCACCACCTGAGAAAGGAAACACCGCACTGAGTCCTCTCGCTGAAGCTGGCCACACTCCGAGCCAGCTGCAAGCAGGGTTTACAGCCATTACTGTAGATTATTTGGTTGGAGGCTTTTAAAATCTTTGCAAATCCAGAGCAGCCCAGATCTTTAAGATATGTACAAAAGCCCAGTTCCAAACAATGAGGTGGAGGCACATGAGACCTAGGGGCTCATCTCTGGGGAGGGCAAAGCTACCCCGAAGGTAGGAACCATTTCAGTATTCGGATCTCATTTCCTCTAAGACCACGTAGGGAGGCGGCCATCTTCCCAGGTCAGAGAAGTAAAGAACTGCTCTGGGAAAGCTCAGCGAGACGGGCTGGCGCAGGGGAGGCGCTCTCAGAATGCCTGCCTGTCACACGGAGCAAGGCGACATGCTGATGTGCTGATACCAGCTTCCCCCTTTCCAGACCTGCTGTACGGAATCTGGGAGAGTAGGGGTAAGGAAGTGATCCCAGGGACCCTCGCCCCTTCCTTGCCTCAAGGCAGTGGTATTAACTTCGGCTTCCCAAAGGATTTTTAGATTTCTCACAGAGAATTCTGGGGAGGACAGAGGAGGCTCTCCAGCGGCCAGCAAAGGGCTCAGCTAGAAACAGACTATTTGAAGGTTGCAGCTGTGACTTGACGTGACAGGTGAATTCCTGTGAGGTTGCAGGCCAAGGGCCTAGCACCGGCAGAGGTGCAGCAGAGCTGGGGGTCAGGGAAGCTGAACCCTGGGGCCTGGCGGGGAGTGCAGATGACGTGCAGATGGTCCCATCAAGGCTGCTCAGAACACAGGGCTGCTATTCACTGAAGTTGGTCCCAGATTCTCTATGCAGCCTTATTGTAGTTCCCGGAAAGTAACATATTGACACTCTGAACCTCCTGGGTACAACTCCCCTTGCTCCTCTGGCATTATGTGAGGCTGCCAGTTCCTTTGTTGGTTTCAATTTTCAGTTTTGTACATTTCCCTCTTGTCTGTGAGGCCAGAGTATGCAGCAGCCCACAGCTCCATAAAGATGTGTATCAAACCACCAGCTTCGGCTACAGGCCACGGTCTGGAGCCTCCAACATGGCAATGGGAGTAGCCCCGGTGGCCAAGAAGGACTGAGTGGATCATTCAGACAGTAGGCTTTAGCAAGGCCCAAAAGAGCACCCGAATTTCTCCAGGCTCAGGGATCTCCCATGATCACTCGAGACATCCAGAATCTGGGACGAGCAAAGAACAAGCCCAAAGCTAGGAGAGCATAGGAAAAGATACAAGCCGATTTGGAAGTGAAATTCGATTGTCTCACACAGGAAAATCTGAATTTTCAGCCACGCTTTTGTGGAGTGCTTTGGCCCCGCAGGGTGTCAGCTTTGTCACCTCTGGGGTCTCCTTCTCAGTTGGTCTCTGCCTTGTGGCCCAGCTACTGCCAAATGAAGCAAAGGCCAGGGCCACCTGACTGCAGAGATATCCGAGACATTTCCCTTTTATTTTCAAAATCAACTTCTCCTTTGAGTAAACAGGAAGGGAAAGAAGGGACCCTTCTTTACAGTGGCACGTTTGACTCGGAAGACAGAAATACCTACTTCTTGGACTTCTTTTCAGAATATCATCTATCATTTTATTTCTGAGGCAACTTTCTTTTCCCTGGAGGCTGCAGAACCTATGCTCTGGATGTCCCTCCTGAGGCCACGGCACCAGGTTCCGGGCATGGTGTGATAAGTAGGAGACACTGGTGATGACCTGGGGTGGCCCATGATTCAGGAAAAGAGGACACCGAAAGGAACAGCTCAGTACATGTCCCAGCCCAGGGACCTTGACACTACTGACCTTGGGGCCAGATCAGTCTGCCGGGGGCGGGGAGAGCTGTCCTGTGCACTGTAGGAAGTTTAGCAGCATCTCTGGTCTCTACCCACTAGATGCCAGCGGGATGCCAGCACCCCAATTTCCAGCTGTGACAACCAAAAATGTCTCCAGACATGGACAGATGTCCCCTGGGGGCAAAATCACCTCTGGATGAGAACTGCTGTCTAGATGAATCTTTTATTTGTGTGTGTGTGGAGGGGAGGCCAGGAGAATGGGTGGGGTGCAGAGGAGCGGGGAGTCAGTACTCACACCAATGAAGGGGATAAACTTCTGATAGGAGTCTTCATCAGGGCTGTAGGGAGAGAAGGGAAAGCCTACAGTCAGGGGGCGATACCGCACGGAGGGCTGGGGAGACAGCTTTTGATGTTTTACTGTGGCTTCGAGGGAGCCCGACCCTGCACAACACTTTCCGTCATATCTCAGGGGGGCGTGAGGAGCTGCAGATGGAGGCATGAGACCCAATTCCGCGTACCGCACCTCCTTCTCCCGCATGCGGATTCTAGCCCTTGGGATGGACTTCTCTTACACTAAGGGGGCATCTATGGGGAGAGGGGCCCAGGACAAGGATGGGAGGGACTGGGCCTGGATGGAGGCAGTAAAAACGCTGTCTCTCATATTCTCTTGTGTTTCTACAAAGAGAAATAGGTGGGGAGAAGGAAAATACGGAAAAGCAAAGAAAACTCATGATTTATCTAGCCCACCCACCCTATTTTCAGGAAATCCCCTGAAGTCAGACTTACAACTTATGCCTGCAGGTCAGCATGGCTTCGGCCACAGGGAGCTGGTGCGTCACGCCTGCCCCATTGACATACTGCATGACTCGCCCCACCACGTCCAGTTGCTCTGCAGCAAAGACGAGAGATAACTGGCACCTTATTTCAGCAGGGAAACCGGAAAACCCTCGTAGACCCCTTGTTGAGACCCATCAGAAGACCCCAGGGGGAGAAAGGTTCCAAATATCCTCTGGTTTTGAATATAAGGAACGAAGACTCGAAGAGCTGTTCTCTCCCTTCCAATCTGTTTGCGGTTCCTCAATGTTCCGCTCTTTTCTAGGCTAATCATGCTCATGACTCTACTGTGCTCACACCGATCTCATAACCTAGAGGGACTCATCCACTCTACCAATCTCTGCTTATCACTTCCTTCAAGGTCTGGTGGCGCATTTGCTACTCCTCAGCCTTGCAGAACTCAGGCTCGCTCTAAGTGCTGCCACTTTGACTCTGTATTTCAGAGAAAACACATGGTCAGCGCAGCATTATTCACTCATCAACAGATTGCTTAGTAGCTATTCTGTTTCTTTTCTTTTTTAAAAAGTTTTTTTTACATTTATTTATTTATGAGAGACAGAGAGAGACAGATCGAGCTGAGAAGGGTCAGAGAGAGAGGGAGATATAGAATGCAAAGCAGGCTCCAGGCTCCAGGCTCTGAGCTGTCAGCACAGAGCCCAGTGTGGGGCTCGAACTCACGAACTGTGAGATCATGACCTGAGCTGAAGCCAGAAGCTCAACCGACTGAGCCACCCAGGCACCCCAACTATTGTTTCTTATGTTTTATTTCTCCAACTAGAAATGTCCTCCTCACCACCTCCTCATGGCCCTCCTTATTTCTAGATGTATAGGAGTAGAGCAAACAGCAGAGATTAAAAACTTCCAGAGTGAAGAAGGGTTGCCCATAATGGGCCTCCTCCTAATAAATACTTACTGAAAAAATAAACATGCAAAGGGATTGGGAGAGGTAGAGCCACAGGGAGGAAAAAAAGTAAGCTCTCCTGGCCTCCTCCTTCAGCCAAGACCGGCCCTCCATGAACCAGGTGGCACTCTGCCTCAGCTCCTCACCAAGGGCCGTTACCTGACACTGGGGGCTCCGAGCGACTGAACAGGTCTCTCCAGCCAGAATCAAGGAAGGTGCTGCTGTACCTACTGTCGACTGAGCCCAAGTATTTGGCCACAGGGTGAGAACCTGGGAGATGGAAGCCAGAGAAGGTAAACTGGTTAAGGGACAGAATACGGCCTGGCCTTTGACCTCCCTCACTGTCCCTTCGTAGGGCCCAGCCCCAACATGCTGCTTCAGGAGTGAAATCCGCCCATCTTTACCGAGGGGAATGATGAGAAAGCGCATGTAGCCAAGCCAGTCAGAGGTCTTGCTGGCCAGCGACTTGACGAAGAACCGGAGGATGGAGCTCAGGTAACTCTGGCCTCCCACCGCTGCCACCTTCACCGGCCTGGGCATGGAGGAGTTGCAGTTGCAGCTGCGGAACAAGGCAAGAGTCACAACCACATTTACAGGGTTCGCCAGCATCCTGCTCAGAGGAAGGCCCCAAGCTCTGACTTTACTTGATCTCAACAACCCACAGGGGAAAAATTAGCCAATAAACAAAATAATACCCAAAGAGGCAATAAACTACAGTGCTTTTGCAATTAGGAGAGAAATCTAGGATCAGAGAGGGCAGGTAATTGTCTAGAAGGAAGAAAGAATTAGCTTAGCCTAATGGGAGACAAGCCGGCAGTGCTGCCAAGGGTCAGCGGTGGGCGTGAGCCCAGACGCCTGGAAGGCCTGCAGTTCTCATTCCCATTGACAGGGACTCTGGGCCCCTCTGGGGAGGTCCTGGGAAGGGAAAGCCCTGACGGTGGATGCCAAGTATCGTGGCACAGTTAGAGGGATGAGAGTAAAACACCTTTGTAAACCCTAGTTCTTTCTCCCTGGTCTTCTTCGTCCTGGGTTTAAAAAGATGTGGCAGGTCAAGGAGTACAAGTGGGGAGGCAGGGAGAGCAGGAGAATGACATTTTCACTCCCTGACCCCGGGGCCAGCAGGGACAGCAGAGCACCATGGCTGCCACTGGCAAACCACACAGGGACTGAGGAGTTTTGTCTGGTGAGGCCGGGCAGTCCTGTCACTGCTTAGAAGTCAGGGTGGGAGGAGGAGGCCAGAGGGAACCCCAAAGGGCAGGAGATAAGCAGAGGCCTTACTAGCGCTGAATACGGGTGAGCAGGGCGGACAGCACGGCCTGGACCTCCACGGTGGAGCAGGTACACACGACAGGCTTCCGCTGGTCCTGGAGCAGCTCTGCCACGTACTGGGGGGCAGGGAGGGAGAGGGCGGGGACACAGGTGAGTCCGCGCAGCGAGAACGCGGCTCCCCCACAGGCACCAAGGGACCAGGCTAGGCTGCAACACCAGCTGGAGTTGCAGGGCCCTGTCCTCTGTCCTTCAGACCAGAGCCAGGCAAAGTCAGGTCCCTGGCTGTCAATGCGGAGAAGGTGGGGCTAGACCCCATATAGACACGCTAGTCAGGAAACGTGGGAAGGTAAGGAATCTTTAGATTCTCACGCTGCCTCTGTAGCATATGTTCTAGGTGGCAGCGCTCCTCAGAGAGAGGGATTCTGCCACAGGGATCTACGGGAAGGGGGTGGGGTGGGGACAGCAGTGACCGGGAGCCCGAGGGGACTGCTCCGCCTCCTCTGAATCGCCTTCGCGGGCACTAGGGTAACCTTGGCATTTTACAGCACTTTGTACCTTTCCAGATACCTTTATTCTGTTACACTGACATAGCAGACAGACAGACAAGACAGAAGAACCACACACAACCACCCTGGAAGGAAGGTAGGACTGGTAATACTGTTGCTTTTCTACAGATGAGGAAACTGAGGTACAGAATGTTAGTGACGTGAAGTCCTACAGACTGGAAAGTGACAGAACTGGGACAGGAGCCCAGAGCTATCGGCTGAGTTCAGTGAAGAGGAGCCTGGGACACGGGGGTTGTTCTCCCATCTGTCCAGGTCCTGCCTCCGGCCCCCAGGGCCTCTCCTCCCCAGCCCCCCTTTACCTGGCCCTGCCAGTCCGCGGTGTCGACAAGGATGACGTTTTCTGGGAGGGCTGCGTCGGACACCAGGATCTGATTCAGCTGGTCGTACACGACCTTCCTCGGGATCTGCGGGGGCAGAGGGCCGGTCAGGTAGTCCCCAGGGCCTGAGGGCAGGGCGGGGCGCTCCAGGGCAGAGGATCTGGGGGGCGGGCACTCAGGGAGAACAGAGGCTAGGAGTTTCTGGAGGAGACCCAGCACCCCACTGGCCAGAGCAAAACGGAGAGAAGGATAAAGAGCCAGCAGCGAGTCCTCCGAGAACACACTCAGACACCAGGAGCAAAGCCGCAGCGGTTGTCCTGACGGAGGGAGGGCAGACTCGCTAGAAACACATCCAGCACCCCCGAAGGGTAGCGGTGCAGCAGGAAGCCCCAGGAGAGGAGGGAGGTAACAGTTCCCAGGTGCTCACAGAAATGAAAATGAGGCCAATGGGGGGAGAACCAAGGAGAGCGGCAGTGAGCTGTGCAGGGAGCCCCACTGTCACGGGGAACAAAAGGTACTTTAGGAACAGCGATTAGCAAGGAGGACGACACCTCGCCCCAGGCCCCGGCTATTCTGGTCTCCCATTCTTTTTCAGCTATGCAGGAAGCGCCATCGACACAAACTTCTCTTGCTGCTATTTGTCCGGTAAGCGGGCAGGCTAGCTGTAGCTCTAGAGGAAGGGCAGCCCTGTGAGGGGTGTCAGATGAGGAAGGTTCCTTCCCCAGGCCTCGATGCCTCTGGCCCTCAGAAAGAGAATGTAATTCCTGAGGTCTGGTTTCTTCTGCTTCTATTCCAGCCTACTCTTGGGTCTTTCAATCAAAATATCTTAATACTGTTGCTTTGCCAGCTTGAAATCACATGAACTGGCCCACAGTGGTGTCAGGGGTGTCTGAGGCCGGGTGGGTGATGCCCAAGGAGATTCTGACGGTGCCATCCTCTAGAAGAACTGATTCACTACACAGTCTCTAGACTGCGGTCTAATGGAGGCAGAGGCGGCAGAACAAGTAAGGTGTGGAACCGCCACTGGAGGGGGAAGGCAGGCTGCGACAACGCTGGCATTTCCTGCTCCTCCTCCGCTCCCTGAAGACCAGCACCGAAGCCAATTCCGCACCAGTAGTAAGTAACACATATGTTAGACTTCTCGGATTTAGATCTGTCTTCAAGACTTTTATTCAGAACATTCCAAAGTATTCCTCCTTTCCTCTCTACCTAACTATCCAAGGAAGATAACAAAAGAGAAGCCAAGGTCTAGGGATGCTCCAAGGGCCCTGGCCTTGAGCGACGGGGTACCTGTGTGCTGTGGCCCAAGTCAGGGGACCGCTCACTGTCCGAGCTGTTGGTTCTCTCACTCAGGGGCTTGGAGAGCTGCCGCTCCTTCAGGGGTGTGCTCCGCTTCTGCCGGGGCGTGTGCACCACGTCCACTTTGCTGCCAGAGACGTGGAAAGGAGGTAGTTAAATAGCCCGTGACCCCAAAGCCATTGCCACTCCACTCTTCCCTGGGCCATGAGCTTATGCTAACTATGGTCACAAGCCTCACACCATCTGCTTGGTTTCCTTAATTCTGTTCCGTTTTAGGATTTTCTTCCAATCTCGAGTTACCTGGGAGAAGCAGAACCTTGGAGATCTGTTTTGCTGGACTTCATGGGAGTTTTGACCTTCTCTGGCACCACCAGACTTGTGCTCATATCTCCGAACATGTCCTGGTCGGTAATTTCCTGCCATGGAGGAGAGGAAGCGGTGAGGGTTACTTCCCCCTCAGTGACCACTGGGGAGTCTCACAAGGAGAGTCAGTCACTCGCCCTCTTGTCCTAGAATCACACGGTTCTGCACCTCCAATCTCCCCAATGCGGAAGCTTACTGTTCGATTTAATGCCGTGAACCCGGCGGGCTGGGTGCTGGCTCTTGCTAGTCAATCTGTCCTCTGCATTTATGAGCTTGTCAACATACCAACCTGGACTGATGAGCTGGCTTTTTTAGGTAGGGAGAATTTTAATCATGACACAACAGGATTGGAATTCTTTTTCCTTCTTTTTTTTTGAATTTCATTTTGAAATGACCACTGCAGTATGGACCAAAGTCAGGGAAGAGTGGAAGCTAGGTTTTCAGATTACTGGTGAAGTACAAGCACAAGTGAATAGTAAGTTTTAAATTAACCTTGTATCAAGTCTAATGTCTGGTTATTTACTGGATCTTTAATGCAGCATTATTTACTACAGGAAACATGAGCCTAGATAATTCTTCCCTGGACTCCATTCAACCCCCAGGTCTCGCTGTGAGGCCACGGCGCACCCGGCCCCAGGCGGTAGCTGGTAAAGTTCTTCGCTTCCTCCCGCCCGCCGCGTCCAGCCGCCAGGCCCACGGGACGAACAGGAGCTTGTTCTGAGAGGCCTCGTTCAGAAGCCGCCCTCCAGTCGGAGTCCCTCGTCCTTCCCTGGGCCGCCCCAGAGCCTCGGCGTGCACGGCCAGGCTCCCTCCCTGAAGGGCGGTGTCTTGATGGCACATGTAGTCACCCGATACGTGTGCGTGGAGCCAATGCATAAACTGGCCACCCCACGCGGTACATTTCTCTAGGGCTTGGCCTGCCCTCCTGGGCAGCTCCAGTCTCTTAGGGGGAGGACCTGACCGATAATCACTAGGTCACTCTGTAAGGCAACACTGGAGGAAGGGATGGTTTTCAGGGGAAGACACTGGTTGTCATCTCTCAGAAGTAAATAAGGATGACAGACAGTGATAATTATCCAAATTAGCATTTAGTCAGATCTAATTAAAGAGCAGAATGGGGACATTTCTGGTTTGCTAATTTGGGGAAAGACCTGGCCTCTAGGGTAGGTGATATTTCACGGGCAAGGATTCTAGGAGAAAGAGAACACAGCACATTCCCAAGTCCACAGATGTAGGCAGAACTCCCAGGATGGCCCTGAAGGTCTGCTGGCTTTGTCTGTAAAGGCACAGAAACGCAGCGGAACACGGGCCTGAGCTGCACGTACCAGAGTGTCTGTTTCAGTCAAGCTGTCATCTTGATTTTTAATCCAAGCAGATTTGACTTTTTCTAGAGCAGCCAATTCCATCTGCAAAAATTATAATAATTAGTCATCACCATCCAAATAACTACCATTCTAACTGGTTTTCTTGGTCCCTCAGAAGCTTGAAATGCTTCCACTTAATTTAAAGATCTCATCAAAATCTGTGGAATTTCCATCTTCCGGGGAATGCGTTTTGCAAAAACCAAGTGTCAGAAGGATCAGCTACTCTTCATTCGATCAGCAGGACAGCGCAATGCAGAGACCAGCAGCCCTCGTCTCTCGGACTCTCACAGCAGGTCACAGGGAAGCGCAGCTCAGCGTTTAGAGGACTCTGGATGGCGCAGCAAGGCCTCCCACTCTGGGTGCAGTAAACGCCCTCACCCAGGGGGACGTCTGGGGCCTCTTCTGCAGGGAAATCTTACAGTTCAGGTCTTTGACTTTGAGACTAAAGACATCCGTGGTAGCCAAATTTATTTTGCTTTGTAGAAACATCTACAAAACCCTCAAGGCAAATGAATCAGCTAAGCAAAAAGATACCCAATGCTAAGCCATTTAGGTGTGAATTAATTCTCCCTCTGTCCTCAACTCTTACTAGCATTTTTCATAAACATTAAAAATTTACTTTGTAAACAACTGATCCATAGAACTAGATTTTTCATACTTGCTAATATGGTTTCTGACTATGCGGAGGCTACGTCAAAGTCACAAGACATTGAGCGTTGTTGTGGGTCTTGGATGTAGGGAAGGTACTGGCCTTAGCCAATCTTTTTGGAAACCAGGGAGTCAGGAAAGATCAAAGATATCCTACTTCCTCCCAATTATTCAAAATCCTTCCTCTGAGTAAATTAAGTAGTCTTGAGAAACACTGGGCTTATAAATTCAAGGGGGCACTTGGCAAACCAATGAGCAAGAATAGCAAATGCAGGCCCTGTGTCACATTCTATCTCCACCATCTGGTTTCTCACCTCGGCCCTGCTGACATCTTGGCCAGATCCTTCTTGTTGTGGGGGATGTGTCCTGTGCATGGCAGGATGTTCAACAGCATCCCTGGCCTCTGCCCACTAAGTGCTAGCAGCAGCACCCCCAACCCCTCAAGTTGTGACAATCAAAAATGTCTCCAGTCATTGCCGGCGCCAAATGTTCCTTGGGAAGAAGGCAAAAACCAGCCCTGGGTGAGAGCCACTGCTCTGAGCCATCTGCGAGACTAACCCAACACGAGGTCTTTAGCTAGACCTCGTGACCCCAAATCTAGAGATGGTTTGGCTCAGAGCCAAATAGGATAGTTTGCCTCAGATTGCAAGCTAGTTCATTATGCACTGTCTATATGAATAACCAATCAGAGTCCAGAATCATGGGAAAGTCCTGGTTAGATTTAAGACTAAAGATGATTTCACTCAATTTTGGATTTCAGTATCACAAATGAACTAAACACATTTAAAGGGAATGAATTGGAGCAATCACACCATTCTGCTGGAGCGTGTTAAAGTAGCATGTCTGGCCCTGTGACAGGTACAGAATTGTTTCCATGGTGAAGTTGCAACAACTTTCACTTGGCCTAAGGTTAGAGGGAACCTGCTGGCTGTTCCCGGGCTCTTCTAGATGTTCCAAACAGTCCCATTAGGAGCAAGCTCCCAATTCTCCAAATTCCTACTTTTGCTCCTGTAAATATGAAGGGCTTTTGTCACCCCAGAAGCCTGGAGCACAGCGGTGCAATAGCTGTGTCAAACTGTGTAGCACTGGAGGCAGATGCTACCAGTCCGAAGTCCTGTGCCCGCGGGGCAATGCTGGGGCTGCGGGGAGGGCGCATGCTCCTGGAGGGGGGCAGAGCGGGGTAGTAGTTAGGCTCTTTTTCACGAAGCACTAGTCTCTAACACCATTATTTACGGCGCAATGGAAATGGCAACTCTTGTACAGCAGGCAGTCTTGGCTGAGAGGCCGAGTCTCTCCACCTCCCTAGCCGAAGCACCGTCAGCGCCTATTGTTACTAGCTTGGAAAACCAAATTCTGCTGCTTCTGCGTACTCAAGTCACGGGAAAGCTAACAACTGTAATAACTTGTATCAGCAGAAATTCCTTCTGGTTCTGGCGATAAACTGACACTGGGGAACAAAAGAGAAGATTAAGAAAAATAAAATAACAATGCTAGGAAATCAGAAAGAGAGGATAAAAGTTGGGCAGCATGTGCACACCTGCCTATCTATGTATAACCTCAGTATGTTTTTCTAGTATATTTGGAACTTCCCTGTATACGCATGGCCTCGCTTTGTGTTTCCCCAGGGGCCTTTCACACTGAAGGATCCCAAAGCCCCGCATCCACATCAAGACACATGGGGCTCTTCCAAACAGAAACACCATAGAGACTCGGCAAGGCAAGTCTGAAATCCGGCCAACAGAGCCAGAATTTGAAGGGCTCACTAAAAAGACATCGAGATTCTAGCAATTTCAGGAGCCCAGAACCGAAATGGTTCTATGAGAGTGTAATAAGAACAGCGACAGCAGCCTCCGTTTACCGCATGCTTCCCGTGTAGTCGGCCAGTCCCCCTGCCCACCAGGCACCATGCCAGAGGCTTCGCCAGCACTCTCTCCTGGTGTCCCCACTCTGCCCCACGAGGCATGTGCCTTTACGGCACCTTGTAGATGAGGAAAGGAAGGCCTGGCAGCTGCCTCACATCACAGTCAGTGGGATGATGGAGTCAGGGTTCAAACTCAGAAGTCTGACTCCAGAGCCCACGCTCTCACTTCAGTCCCGCCTGCCCAGAGAGACGCTCTGCCTAGACAAGCAGCCCTGAGGCCGTCACACTGAAAAGACTGGAACTCAGGTGACTTTGGAGCTAACGAGGCTGCTATGCCAACTCTAAGGCGGCTGAGGCTCAGAGGATCAGTGGTTTTTCTCTCTAAACTGTGTTAGCCATACACCTGGGACTGAAGTAGGACTTCCAGACAAGTTCTCTCAACCAAGACATGCCTTCATTAGTATAAAATAATGTACTGATGTAGTAATAACGATCCCTACTATCTATTGAGCATTCATTATATGTTAGGTGTTATGCTTAGTGTTTTTGGGGGCATCATCTCAGGTAAGAACTTGACTGCATTTTGTTACAGCATTCCTTGTCCCGCATTCCTAGGACACTATGAGACAGTCCTTTGGCCAGGTGCCAGTTTCCTCTCTAGAAGGGTCTTCCTTCGTATTTACATTTAAGATGGAATCTGGCTGTAGCAGCCAATGATCTGTCCATGTGATACTGACGATTCAGCAGGGCCATTTAGAGGGTCCGTGAGAAAGAGCAGCTACAGGCCACATGAATAGTCAGGGGAGGCCTCCTCTGAGGGGTCAAGAGTGCAGGGTCTGCAAGTGACATGCCAGAGGCTTCTCCGTGGAGGAATTCTCCTTGTGGGCTGGTTTTCCATCCCACGTTTCTTCACTAATGCCACCTGCTGCCACCTTTCTAGGGCCTGACAGTGCAGGCTGTGCCTTCAGCAGGAAGGGGAGACAGCCCCACCTGGTGGCAGCAAGCAGTAAGACAGCCCACGCTGACCTATGAAAGGCCACAGGGTCTGCAGACCCCTGGGACAGACGGCAGCCCTCCCACAGACACAGTGCTGTTCAGGGGATGGAGTACCTCATGTCATTTCTTCACAGTGAATACCTATTCGCAAGGTGAGTTCTGCATGCCCTCTGCTGAAGTGGAGAGAAGAGAACTTAAAAGACTCAGTTTCTTTGATCTGCAGAAAAGACACTGGGCTTGCAAGAGCAAACTGTAAACTACACTAAAATCATGCACATCTCCTTCCCTTTAGTTGTAAATGAGAACAGCTCCCCAGGGCCTGAGGTAGACACAGCATCAACCCAGGCTCCTACCCCTGAGCCACTGCCAGGGCGAGCCTTCCTGAGGAGGGAGAGAGCCCGGTGCAGGGTGATGCGGGCCTCCTGCAGTGCTGCAGCAGACAGCAGCTTTTCCTTCTGCTCACCAGGCAAATTGAAATGTACCCACTAAATTCCTAATTCTTTGAGGGCACTCCCCCCCCCACGCCCCCATGAATAAAGCCTATGCGGTGTCTCTGAACAGACCCTGTGACTCCTTGCCCCTTTACGTTCTTTCCCTAGGCTGGGAAGCAGCGCCGCTTAATGCTGGTGGGGCGCCTTACTCCCATCTACCCTGATGATGCTGAGGGAGAAAACTGACGCGCTGTGTGTTCTGGGAAGGAAGGCTCCAAGTCGTGGTAGGAACTGACCGAAAAAGAACACCCAAACTGCCACAGCAATGCCCACAAAGAACTAAGCTCCTAGCTAGGACCGTGCTGAGGACATCCAAGGTTGACACAAGCCGAGACTGCTCTTCTGCAATCACAAAACGAGCCAAGAGCAGAGTGCCCGGAGGGTTAAGCCCCAACACTCCCCTGGTCCCTCTCCCCGACCCCCATAGCCCTTGGTCTTGCTCACAGGGCTGGTGGTGTCTTTGCCGAGGCTGCCCTTGCTGTTGAGGCTGCCAATCTCCGTCTGTGAGCTGGACTGCGACATCCCCTCAAAGAAGGGCCTGCAGCGAAGAAGCACAGCCAGGGTCAGTGGCCTCCAGGGCCCAGGGCAGCAGCCCATGGAAGGTTGGGTAGTGACACAGGGTTCAAGAAAGATCAACAACCCAGGCTTGTAGGACGCCCGCTGCGGAAGGACACAGCAGAGTGGACAAGGAGGGCCTGGACCAAAGGGCTTCAGGAAAGTCCCATCAGGACTTTTGTCAGCTAGAGGCAAACCGTGATCCTTATCCAGAGAGGTGGAGGTCCCACAGGGTGCGGAGCCAAACTCCCTGGTAATGGAGGGGAAGTGAGGGGGGGCGTCTAGGAGACTGGCTTAGGAAGGAGAGGTGCAGGGAGACCATCCGATAGAGCAGGTCTGGGCCTCACTTGAGCTTGGGCTTTGGAGTGCTAAGGATGCTTTCCGTCTCTTCCATTTCAGGGCCACTGTCGCTGGGGTTGTACATCTCCAGACTATCATACAGCTCATCCAAGTCCTCTTCCACCTCCCGTATCTGCTCTCGGGATACATGTTCCAGCCCGAAGCCCACCTGTGGAGGGAAAGAAATCTGTGAGTTTGGGGTTACCTCTATTGACAACTATGGGAGACATGCAATTATTTTCTCCTGGACAGGTGCCAACTGGCCTCCTTAACGGGCAATGCCATAGCTTCAGACGCATCGGGGTAACCCTGGTGTCCTTTCTGTGATCTACTCCTGAGAGCAGGAATGTGGTGAGGCCACCTCTCCCTTTTAGTGCCTCCCCACCACTCCACACTGTGGGCCTGGCATGAGAAGAAAAGCAGAGGTGCTAATGTACTTCTGCCAAAGCACGGGCACAAGAAAACCCAGAGCTCTGTGAGCTGTGAGGGCCGGCTCTGTTTTCCTGAGGAGCCCACAGAAGGACAAAGACACCTCTAAACAAGTTTCCTCTCCATCTCTTTCCAGTTCCCTGAGAAGAGAAGCCTGTAGAAGCTGGCATCAGGCTGGTCAGAGACCAGGGAGGACGGGACTTCTCTAGTTTTTATTTTAAGTTTATTTATTTATTTTGAGAGAGCAAGAGTGCAAGCATGAGTGGGGGAGGGGCAGAGAGCGATCCCAAGCAGGCTCCAAACTGACAGCACGGAGCCCGACATGGGCTGGATCCCATGAACTAGGGCTGACCAATGAGGATGCCCCTACCTCACAGGCTGTTGCTCACAACGTTCCCCTTCCAATAGGAGGGCACATTCAACAACAACCGGATTTGTTACTGGCACCCTACACCAGAGGCGTGGTACTGGACAGCAGCTGAGCATGCCACGCCACCCCTGCCTCCGGGGGCTGTGAGACCTTGGGGGCTACATGGAAAGCTTTCCTTTCTCTTCTCAAGTAGCTTAAAGCCCTTCATTAGCTCCTTTCTCACCTGGGGGTCCTGCAATCCTGACTCGCGGTGGCAGGAGAGAGCACACCCAGGAATGAGGGCGAGACTCAGGGACTTCTACTCACCATCAACCTCGGGAGTAAGGGGCCGTACCTCGTCTGAGACTTTAAACCGCTTCAGGAGGGCCACAAACTTCTGTTTGATGTTAGGTTGCTGTAGGGACAGATTGCACAATAATTCTCAAAAAAGACCCACTTGTGGACTGATCAAGTGAAGTAACAGAGAGACCCAGAGCCCGCCTTTGTAAAGAGCTGTGGGAGGACACAAAGACAGGGAGAGTTTCTCCCCTCCGGCACGTGAGACCCACTAGGGAAGCGGCATGTGCATTAATGCTGGGGCAGTTCCCAGGGCCCTGGGCAGAGAGGCGAGGAGGGGGGCTCATCTCTCCCTGAAGCCCTCCCACCCCCCCACCCCCCCGCCGCGTCTCCGGCTCATTCATGTCTCCACAGGTCCATGGTGCTGCTTGGCGACTTCCACCTACATATACACAGGCGCCTCACACCCAGAATTCGCGAGAATTCATCACCTTCTCCCTGCTCTTATCCTAAGTACCATCATCACCAGCCCCCGATCATAGGAGTCTGGACCTACAGTCTCTCCCTTCCCCTTTCCCCTCACAGCCGAGCGGTCACTAACTCTGACACTCTTCGTCAGCTGTAATACCACCGCTTTCCTCCAGGCCTTTTCCTCCCCACAACTCTGTGCGGTCACCGCAATGGCCTTCAGCCGACACTCCCCACCCTCACCCTCCCAGCCACTTTCCAGTCTTGTTCTCTCCACAGGGATCATCACAAACGCAAATCTAATCATGTTACTCTCCCCAAACTAGAGGTCCTCATTGGTCCCCAGGGCCCGGAGGACAAACTGCAGTGTCGGGCCCACGTGTGTGTGAGGGCTGCTCTGCTCACGTCACCACCCACCACCTCACGCCCACATTCCAGTGGGAACTGCTCGCGGTTCTGTAAAGAACGGCACGCTGCTGTGCCCCTTTGGGCCTTTCTATACGGTACCTTCTGCCCTGACCGAACATTCTCTCCCAACTCGCTCGGTGAGCCTCTGCTCATCCTTAGAAACCCATCTCTCGGCATCCGGTCTGCGAAGCTCTCTTAGCACTTCCTCTCAGAGTTGGTCACTTTCCCCTTAGTGCCATCGCGGTCCCTTACACCAAACTCTGTCTTCTAGCACTTACTCTACTATGGTGCAGCCACTGGTGTAGACATTGTCTGTGTCTAGACACTTGGATCTCCTTTACGGTACAGAAGAGACCTTTCTTATCTCAATGTCTCCAACTCCGGGCACAGTGATGAGCCTGGGGTCCTAAGTACTTCCTGACTGAATGACTGACTTGCCATCTGGGGACAGAAGAGACTAACTTGCAAGTAAGCAGGAGCCAGGCCTTCAAGAAAAAGCAGGGCTTCCAAAGGCAAAAGGGCATCCACAGTAGAGAAAAAACAAACAAACAGGAAGTCAATTAGTGTATCTAGAACAAAGTATTCTTGGTGTCATGTGTATAAAAGGAGACAGAAACTAAAGAATTGTTACTAAGTCTCTGATAATCTGACTGGAAAGTGCCTGGGGCTAAAAAACCAAAAATAAAAACAAAGAACAACCTTTGAGGTAGAGGATATTAATCGGAACATGAACTCTGGTCATATAACAGAGGAGACCACGGGGAGACGTGATGCACAAAGCTCCCGTAGGCATCTGATGGGAGGAAAGTGGGGCCTCTCTGGTGACAGAGCTGGAAGACGAAAAACTTAACAGGAGGAGCTACGACACAGTGACCCCCTGGTCCCGTCCCATTGTTAGCACAACATGAAAGCCGTCCAAGGCTCTGGGGACACGCCCTCCCCACGTCATTCTGGAGTGCCAATCAGGGATTAGACACCTGAGGACAATGAAACAGTTCTCACACTGAATAGTCATTATTCAACAGGGGAAATCGAGGCTATGGTCTTGAGAATTTACATTTAAGCCCGCTGATACCTGAGGATGGATGGAGGTGACAGTGTTTCATGGTGAAGGCCAGGTTTAGATACAACACATCTGGAAGGTCTGGCTTACATGCAGTTCATTCCTGAAGGTGATGGGAGTCTCTGTTCTTGGGGTCCCTAGGCTAGCTCTGTACTAGACAATCAGGATGTGTCAGGAAAAATGAAACTGAGTTTCTGACGCTTTGACTCCCCCATGCAAGAACTCCCGAATCAGTCAAGTTAACTTAGACCAAGAAACAGACTCTTAACCGACTGAGCCACCCGGGCGCCAGAAACAGACTCCTAACAAGAGCTATAGAACAAACTGCTGGGTACCGGAGGAAGGTGGGTGGGGGATGGGTGAAAAGGTGAAGTGGATTAAGAGTACACTTAACACGATGAACACTGAGTAACGTGTAGAACTGTTGAATCACCATGCTGTCCACCTGAAACTAATGTAACAGTGTGTTAACTATACTGGAATTAAAATTAAATTAAATTAAAAAAAACCCCACCAAGGTTAACCTAGAAATCCAGGTATTAAGTGTCTCAGTCCAGGACTCTTAATTTTATCAAAATAGTGACTTTTATTTATTATAGACTAGATAAGCACTTGCCTATTATTTCTGGGTTAAAATGATTAAAAATGGTGACACCCCTAGAGAAGACTGGGTCTGTGTGGCAGGGAGGACATCATCTGAAGTAACCTCCCTGGGAGGGGACATGGGGTGTCTGAGGTGCTCTGCTTCTTGAGGAAGCATTTTCTGTTCCAAAGTCTAAAACAGGGTTTCTCAACCTATTTTCTATCCTGACATAACCTGAAAAATATAACACACTCCTATAAGCAAGGCTGCTTCTCGACAACAGTGACTTTTAGTCAGGCAGTGGTCGGGGGGCGGGGGAGAGAGGAGGAGGAGGAGGAGGAGGTCGAGGGGTACATCCAAACCTTCGGGGAATGACCACATGCAGGTTTTCAAAAAGACCCCAGGAGTTTCAACATACCACTCTCCCCTTACCTCCACATTGAAAATCTCAGGAGAAACCCTCCCAGACCTTCGAGGCTCACCCTTGTGATGGCAGAGGTTGAGGTGAGTTTCCTCCGGGTCTTCTTTACTTTCCGTAGATCCTCATCTTCATAAAACAGGTCCTAAGTGGTGAAGGGATGGCCTGGAGTTAGGAAACCCCGGGAGGGTCTGGAGTGATTTCTCCAGACACCACACGTGAGAGGCTGTGGGAAGTTACCTGCCCGTGCAATGGGTCATCACTGCCTTCCTGTTCGGATGAGAAACTCTCCTCCTCTTCCTCAGAATAATTGTCAATGTCAGGAGAACGATCTGGAAAGAGACACCTTAATAAGACAACCTTGCGGTGTGAAGATCGGCCTGAGGGAGTTTGGCTGGCTGGAGTCGTGGCTCTCTGGCTCTCTCTCATCTGGTGGAAACGGGGCTGGGGAGGGGCGGGGGAGGGCCCCACGGCAGGCCGCGTCTTATTCTCAGGGCCCTCTGAACTCTCTCCCAGGACGGGGAACAGGTGATGGGCTGGTTCGTGACCCGCAGGGCCTCTAGACACCGCGTACGTCTTACCAGACAGCTTGGACTTGATTCCTTCGTGGTCAATGGGCTGGCTGGACAGAGAGTAGATCTTTATTTCTGCCACGGGCACCGAGACGTCCTTCACGTTACTGTGCAGGCCGAGCACCAGAGCGCCTTCATTCGGGTGCTGCATCACCTGAGACCCGGGGCAGTAAGACGCCTTACTAGGGGAGGTGAGTTGTCCCTTTTCATAAATCCAAGCGGATGTGCAAGCCAATGGGACTGACATTCTGCTAATCCATTTTCTTTCTCACTATCTTTCAAATCCATGCCTACTTTTCCACTATTGCCTTCAAGCTCTTACTTGAAAACTATCTCCAGAAATGCCAGCCACTGGTCAGGCCTTGTGCTTAAAAGAAAATCGAGGCTGGAGACTAAAAATGACGGCTAATCTCTGGCACTACATTTTAGTTTTAGATCTTGACAGAGAACTAGTTCTCCAGGCTTAGGCCGGCCTGTGGACGGTGGTCACCTCTGTCTGGCAATGGGGAAAACGACCTACAGTACCTGAGAGAACAGAAGGGCTTGACCCGGGTGGGGAAATGTGGCATCCAGGACACTTCACCCCCCAGCGTCCCTCATACTGGTTCAAAAGCTGAAGAGGAAAGATCGATGGGCTGCCACTATCTCACATATTCTATTTATTAAGGTCATAAAAACTTTCCTATTTAAGTACTAAAGTACAGACATAAGGGTTTTTTAAAGTTTATTTACACAGAGAGAGAGAGAGAGAGAGACAGCAAGCATGAGCAAGCAGGGGAGGGGCAGGGAGGGAGGGAGGGAGGGAGGGAGGGAGAGAGAGAGAGAGAGAGAGAGAGAGAGAGAGAGAGAGAGAGAGAGAGAGAGAATGAATCCCAAGCAGGCTCTGCACCATCAGCACAGAGCCCACTGTGGGGCCTGAACCCATAAACCATTACATCATGACTGGAATGGAAACCAAGGGCTGGGGGTTTAACTGACGGAGTCACACAGATGCCCCCAGACCTAAGTTTTAAGACGGACGGGGGTGCAGCCGCACAGGAGCTGGGAGCGTGGCAGCAGCCGAGCCCGCACAGCGGGAGGACCTCCCCGAGCCGGCCCTGCAGGGAGCTCCATGAGAACTGCGGACTGCGCTGTGACAGAGGTCAGCAACTATTTCTGAACAGCAGGGTTTGAGGAGCAAGCTAGTGCTTTCTGGGAACAGGCAATTGATGCTACTGATGACAAGAAATGATATGGTGACAGGACTTCAGTTTTTAAAAGGGGGACCTGCTCAAAATCTACGAGTATCATGTAATTAGAACTATGGACAGGGGAAAGGCTAGAATAAGCCCATCAGTGTTGGGTTGGAATTAATTGGAATGTGAGCTCGTGATCAGAGAGATAGACATAGACAGGGAAACAGGTATGGGGGGTGTGTGTGTGAGAGCATATACACTCATGGAGATACATTTCCTAGTTCTGTCTGGTCAGGGGGAGTAGAAGCAATGACATCCTAGAATACTCCTAGAACTCATGGAACCCATGAGTTTGTAAATACCATTCTCCACTAAAGGGAACCAAGACTCTTCAGAGTCAGTTCATTCCAAGGCTGGGTCAGGGAAAGTACAAGATGATATTTTGTACCATAAAGTAAAGAAGTGTATAAAGAATGGTAGCACATGTCAAAAAAGATATAGAGACTGGCTTGGAGGGGCTCCCACTGGCCAAATCTGAGATAATTTAAGCATCAAAATAATAATAATAATAATAATGATAGTAACAGATTGAACCACTGAGTTAAACAGGAATCCACAGGCCATTACTAATGCATATAAACGAACTGACTAGTAAATGGGGAAGAAGACATAGCTGTCTTAGAAAGTGAACCAATATGCACAGTTCAGAAAGGAAACTAATATGCATGAATGTTCATATGGAGAGAGAAAAATAAGGCAAGTGTGGGAATATGTTAGCCCTGAAGAATCTGAGGGCAGGGTATATGGGAATTCTTTATACTATTCTTATAACTTTCCTGTAAGTTTGAATTTTCTTTGAAACTTAAAACATTTTGGGAGGGAGAAATTTCTTGGATAAGAAGAGGTATATCCTGAATTTACAAAAATAGAATTAACCTGTCAATAAACGAAACGAAAGTAACTTGTACAATAGAACGAAACACCCAGCCACTAGGTTGGAAAAACCACCTGCTAGGCTCAACTGGCTGGGCCTGGTGCGTCCCCCGTGTCCCTCTCACCTCCGCCATGTTGATAAGGCCCACAGCCAGGGTCTTATAGCCCAAGATGGTCCGGTTCTTGTAACGCTTTCTCCTTTGCAACATAATCTGTAGCTTGTTGGCATCTCGCTTCAGGAAATGAGGGTACTGCCAAGTACAAAAGAGTCAAGCATAGTTAATGAGCAACTGGGTCCTTGGGTTCTGGTCCTGCTAAAGGATGCGCAGTCCTCCTGTGCCTCGCTGCCTCCTGCTGTGCGAGGGGAGTGGGTGGGAGGGTGGAGGGTGGGGAGTGGGGGATCAGGAGTGAAGAAAACACGTGAAGTTGCTGCTGAGGCTTTGATTCTCCTTGGTGCCTGATTCCCATTCTGCGTACACACACGTTGAGAACATTGCCTCTTTCTTGCCATGTGATCAAATGTTTTCTCCATATGCTTCAATTTGGGCTCCTGGGATTATGATGAGAGAGAGACACACACTAAAGAGGCCTAAGAAGGGAAGGGATCGAGATCACCACACGGGGCAGAATGAGACGGAAGGGGACACACTCAGCTGGAGTGCGCGCTGCAGATCACTGAGGACAGGCACCGGGGCCGAGCGGGATCGGATGGGCAGGCTAACAGCCTTCTCCAAGGAAAGGGAAAAAGAAGAACTTGGGTCTCAGCATCCTCACTGTGGCTGGCTAAGTGACTGCTGGAGGCCCTTCAGGCTGGCCACAGAAGCTCAATTCATTGGGTAACTTTAATTCACTGGGCTGTGGCTGCTCTTGGACAGAACAATCTCCAGGTTAAAGGACTATTTGGGGACTGGAGTAGACATAAGTGACCTGGATTCTCACCTGAAGGGAGAAGGTTAATTGGAGCTCTGTTTCCACCAGTCCACTAGCTGGAAGGATGATCTCGTTGGAGCGAAGAATCCTTTTTGAACCCTGAAACCAAGAAAAAACAGGTCAAATCTGTAGCTTCAAAAATTAGACCAAAAGAAATATTGTTTGCAAACAATTTTTTTAATTAAAAAATGTTTTAACATTTATTTATTATTGAGAGACAGAAAGAGATAGAGCATGAGCTGGGGAGGGGCAGAGAGAGGGGGAGAGATGGAATCTGAAGCAGCCTCCAGGCTCTGAGCGGTCAGCACAGAGCCCAACACGGGGCTCGAACTCACAAACCACGAGATCACGACCTGAGCCCAAGTGGGATGTTTAACCAACTGAGCCCCAGCAAACAACTTTAAAATTCTACAAACATTCTTACCAAATATTTCATTGGTTTTTATTTTACTCATTAAAATCAAGCCATACCATAAGTATGATTTTACATGTGTTGTAGGTTCATAAAAGACTTTTATATAGAAGTGATTTACTTTTGCATGTGACTTTTCCTGACAGTCCCCAAGACGAGCCAGGCAGGTCACAGCACCATGCCCAACTCTTCCTCCCTTCTTGCTCGCACACTGACGCTCGGCTTGCGCTGTCCTGCCGGTTCGCGTGCCCCTCTCCTCTTGGACGCCCACCCGTGCGTCCGCACACAGCCGAGGCGCTCCCCTTTCGGGCCTCAGCTTAAGGTTTTCCCAGGAACCTCTCCTCTCAGCTCCACCTCTTCCAGCCTAAAATCGGTTAGATACTCCAGCATCTTTGGCTTTAAAGATAAAGTTGGACCAGACTATTCCTAAAGCGCAAAAGAGATCAGCAGGAAGGCCTGAGGAGCGCCAGTAAATTTGTATAAGTTGCTTAAAAAAAAATGAGACTTAAACACAGTGAAATGTCCAGATCTTGAGCACACAGATCAGTGAGTTGATATATGCATACACCTATGTAACCCACATCTGCCTCAAGATATGCAACATTTCTGGGGTGCCTGTACGGCTCAGTCGGTTGAGTGTCTGACTCCTGATTTCGGCTCACATCATGATCCCAGGGTTGTGAGACTGAGCCCCATGTTGGGCTCTGTGCTGAGCATGGATCTGGCTTGAGATTCTCTCTCTCTCTCCTCCCCCCGCCCCTGCCCTTTGCCCCTCTCTCTGGCTCATACTCTCTCTCTAAAATAAAATTAAAAAGAAAGAAGATGTACATTTCTATCGCTTCAGAAAACCTCTGTGATCCTGCCCAGACAATCCGACACTGCTCTCTCAGAGGCAAGCCCTGTTCTGATCTCTGTCACCGTAGGTTAGTTTTGCTGATTCTAAAATTCCATATAAACAGAATCATACAGTACGCAGTATTATGGTCGGGCTTCTTCAAACATCATCTTTTGAGGTTCATACAGGGTATTGCGTGTATTAGCAGTTCTTTCCTTTTTATTGCCAAGTAGAATTCTTTTCTACTGTTGCTGAACATTCACATTTGTGATGTTTCTAGTTTTTGGCTACTATGGCTAAAGCTGCCATTCTTGTTACAAGTCTGTATAGGCATTTGTTTTACTTTTTCTAGGGCAAACACTTAGGGAAGGAACCGCTGGGTCTTATGGGACATATATGTTTAACTTTATGAGAAACTGCCAGACCAGTTTCCAAAGCGCTGGTACCATTCCCACCCCAGCAGCAGTGTGGGAAAGCTTACGTGCTCCTTATCTTCACCAGCACTTGGTGTGATCAGGTCTTGATTCACGGATCCTAATGGGTACACACAGTGGAATATCACTGTGGTTACAATTTGCATTTCCCTGGTGACTAATACTATTAAGTAACTTTTCATCAGCTTATTGATCATTTGTAAATCCGCATGTAAATTTCCATGAGGTGCCTGGTCAAACATTTTCATCCAGGTTTCTTTATCTTGTTTTTGAGTTGTAAGAGTTTTTTATTTACACAAGTCACTTGTCAGATATATGTATTGTAAATATTTTCTTGTCTATTCATTTTCTTAATTTTTGGGTGAAGCATTTAATTTTGATCAAGTCTACTTTATTATTTTTTAATGGTTAATGCATTCTGGCTCCTATCTGAAAGAACTCTGCCTACTCCAAGACTGTGAAGTTACTCTGCCTTGTTGGAGCAGATATTCTGCTGCTTCTCTTTAGAGATTTTATAATTTTGGGGTGCTTGGGTGGCTTAGTGGGTTAAGTGTCCGACTTCAGCTCAGGTCATGATCTCATGGTCCATGGGTTCAAGTCCTGTGTTAGGCTCTGTGCTGACAGCTCAGAGCATGGAGCCTGTTTTGGATTCTGTGTTTCCCTCTCTCTGACCCTCCCACTCATGTTCTGTCTCTGTCTTTAAAATAAACAAACATTAAAAAAATTTTTAGTATATGTGCTGCCAAAGCAAGCACACATTAAAAAATTTTTTAAAGAAATTTTTATAATTTTTGCATTTATATTTAGGTTTCTTATACATTTCTAATTTTTTTTTAAATTAGACTGAGACACCCAGGCACCCCTCCATATCTAATTTAAATAGATTTTTTAAAATTTACTTTTGAGAGAGAGGGAGCGCACGCGCGCATGAGCTGTGCTAACAGCAGAGAACCTGGTGCAGAGCTCGAACTCATGAACTATGAGACCATGACCTGAGCTGAAGTTGGACGCTTAACTGACTGAGCCACCCAGGCGTCCCCCTCAACCCCTTACTTCTTCGACCTCATTTCCTACTGCTCTCATTCCTCTCCGGCCTCACTGGCCACCTCCTCCTTCCTCTTAATTCTGTCAGAAACATCCTGCCTTAGGGCTTTGCTTTGCCTTTTCCCTCTACCTAGGATGCTTTCTCCAGACAGCGCCTGTCTCCCTCCCCTCACATCCTTCAAAGTCTTTGCATAAATGTCATCTCAATGAGGCCATCCTGGCCACACTGACTCCTCTCACTCTGGCATGCTAGCGCCCTTTATCTTATTTTATTTCCCCACAGGACGTTATCTCCTTTCGATTGCAGCAGCCCTCAGTATTTGAACTCTCACTAGCCAAATATGTGCTATAAATACTTGTAAAACTTTCTATCCCAACTGCCTTATCTGAAGTGCAAACCTATTAAAACCAACCTGCGGGGGCAGGCAATGGGACAGAGGGCAGGGTGGTCACAGGGTCACGGTGAGCACTGGCACTTTTTATATTTTTTTAATGTTTATTTATTTTTGAGAGAGAGCGAGAGCGAGAGTGCAAGTGAGGTGGGAGGGGCAGAGAGAGAGAGAGAGAGGCAGACACAGAATCCGAAGCAGGCTCCAGGCTCTGAGCTGTCAGCACAGAGCCGGATGCGGGGCTTGAACTCACAAACCGTGAGCTCATGATCTGAGCCAAAGTCAGACGCCTAACCCACTGAGCCCCCCAGGTGCCCAGCACTGGCACTTCTAAAGCACGGTGCGCTGCTCTTCTCACCTTTCCCACCAAATCCAAAGATTTGCTCTTCATGGGTCACAGTACTTGCTTCTTCCAGGGCCTAGGGCACTACCTACCTACTTGGGTCCAATTTCAGAATTACCTTTAGTATCTTTGCATATCATCTTTAAGCAGTGTAACAGTACGCCTTCATTTGCAGTATAGAAGACGACTTCTATCTGATACTACAATATCATTACCTATAGCACATAAAAATACCCATTAATAAGTATTACTACATTAAAAATTAGGTTCCTGTTTTTTTAATTTTTTATTTGAGAGAGAGAGAGTGTGTGAGCAAGGGAGAAGAGCAGAGGGAGAGAGAGAATCTTAAGCAGGTTCCATGCTCAGCACAGAGCCTGACATGGGGCTCAATCTCACAACCCTGGAATCACGACCTGACCCGAAATCAGGAGTCAGACACTCAACCAACTGAGCCACCCAGGCACCTGGGTTCCTAGTGTCTTAAATGTTTCCTTCTTAAATTCAAAATTATTGGTGAATGGTCACCTAAAAATTTAAGAATGCTGTAGTAATATTTTGACAAAACAGGTAGAGAGGTATCTGGGTGGCTCAATGGGTTAAGAGTTGGACTCTTGGTTTTAGCTTAGATCACGACCTTATGAGTCATGAGATCAAGCCCCACACTCAAAAATTGTATACCCAAATAGCTTTTGTTTATGTAAGTACAACTATCAGTATTTACCATGTTAGGAATTAAAACTGAGATATTTAAAAATATGTACAGGGGCACCTGTATGGTTCAGCTGGTTAAGTGTCTGGCTCTTGGTTTCAGCTCAGGTACGATCTCTTGGTTCATGAGTTCAAGCCCTGCATCAGGCTCGAATTGACAGCGCAGGGGCCTGTTTGGGACTCTCTCTCTTTCTCTCTGCTCCTCCCCTGCTCGTGCTCTCTCTCAAGTAAGTAATAAACTTTAAAACTATAATAAAAATATGTATTAATTCACTTAAAAATAATAAACCTTTCACATGTTTACATAAGAACATTTTTTATTAAAAATGTCTTTTCCAAAACAAAAACAATTTAATAAGAAGATGGCATTTTTTTAATTACAATTTTATTGGGCTATAATTCAAGAAGTGTACGTTTCAATAGTGATTTAGTATATTCAGAGTTGTGCACACATTACCACAGTAAGTTCTACAGCATTTTCATGACCCCCAAAAGAACCCCGATACTCTCTAGCTGCCACCCTACTCAGCTTCTCACCCCTATCCCCAGCCCTAGGCAACCACTAATTTACTTTCTGACTCTATCGACGTACCTGTCATGGACATTTCAGACAAGTGGAATCATACAATCCGTGGTCTTTTGTGACTGGCTTCTTTCATTTAGCACAATGTTTTCAGGGTTCATTCATGTTGTCCCATGGATAGATTTTATTCTTTTTTATTGCCAAATAATATTTCACTGCATGGATATACCACCTTTTACTTACCTGTTCTTCAGTCAGTGGACTTGGTTTATTTCCAATTTTTAGCTATTACGGATAAGTACTGCCAATGAACATTTATGTGCAAAGTTTATGTGGACATGTTTTCATCTCTCTTGGGGAACATGTAGGAGCGGAAGTGCCGGGCTGCCTTGTGACTCCACGTCCCACCTTTTCAGGAACCGCCAGGCTGTTGTCAAGGCGGCTGCATGATCTGACATTCCCAGCAGAGGTATGAAGGAGACAGCATACTTCTACATTTCTGCAAATCTCTTTAATGTCTGGCTAACAGACAGTTGGATTCTCCTACCTGCTTCTGTTTTCAATTTGTTGCAAAACATGGTTTTGGTTGGGTATATGAAAAAAATCCACATTCACAGAGATACAAAGTTAAAAAAAAAAAGGAGCAGACTTTTATAGCGCTGTTATATATTAAAATCCAATTAATTAACAGAAAAAGGACATCAGTGGAAAAAATGAGAAATCCAAATAAAGTCTTTAATTTAGGTAGTAGCATTGTACCAATGATAATTTCTTAGTTTTGGTAAATGTACCATGGTTAAGAAAGATGTTAACACTGGGAGAAAGCGGGTGAGGGGAATACAGAAACTCTATGTCCTATCCCTGCATCTCTTCTGCAAATTTAAAATTAGTTCAAAATAAAATGTTAAAAAAATAAAATCCAATCCATTCGTCTACTTTGTTCTTTGAACCGATCTTTTACCCAGCATGATTCTGTAACCTCATGCATTGGTCATATGGAAAACATGGCTCACTGAGTTAGGCAAACCCCTCTACACACTTTATTATACAGCTGAGAAAATCATTAAAATTGCCATCACCGCTTTTCTCTTCGGAAAAGTCCTTAAGAATCGGGAAGCTGTCAAGCTCATAGTAACGCATTTTCCAAAATTCAAATTTTTACGTGAAAGATCAAATTTTATTTATCATTGGCCAAAAATATTCTCAGTTGTTTCCCTTTAAGTGATATGTTCACTTTGTTCATTTTCAAGAAAATATCTTGCAAGTAGCTGAGTCTGAATGACCAGTTTGTCTGTCAGCCCTTCTTTCATATAAAAATCGTGTTCCATAACAAATGCGCCTATTTTAAATCCCAACTAAATTGCACAAATATTGTTCAAGACAACTGCATTCTTCACCATGAGCAGAAGTGCTTTATGTAGGGTTTCCCATTTCTGTTTTATTCCCTTACTGCTGTATACCCTGTGCCTCGAGCAATGCTTTGCATATAATAGATGCTCAATAAATATGTATTAAATGAATAAATAAATGAATAAACAAGCCACAATACAGATGTGGTAACATCTGTATTACGTTCAGCTGCTTGGAAGTAAAGCAATAAAAAATTCAAGATATTTATAGTTTTTTGGAATAATTTAAAAATTTACAGATTATTACATGTTTAATCAGGAAATAAAGGAAATTATTTCTTTTGGCAAAGGCATTTGACTGCGGGGCTGGCAAAAGCAGCAGGGAACTTTCAAAACCATACCAACAGTGTTTGTACTGGAAAGCAATGGCTTTTAGCAAAGGCAACAATTCCTAAAAACTGGAACCCTGCCCATGACCTAGAAATGGGTATAAAACCAGGACAGAAAGAAAAGACACTGTAGGCCCCACTGACACATCATTGCCCCATACTTGTGTTTTCAACTCATGGAGCCTGGGAACGGTTCAGAGAACTGGGAGGCATTACATGCACAAAGATACACAGGAAATCAGAATATAAAGTGGGACATGCAGGAATTCATAAGGAGTAATTAAAATACTTTAAGTTCTGAGGACTAAATTAAGATAATGTATTTATCCCAGAAAGAGCGCTGAGCTCGGTGCATGGTACACATACTGGGAGGGCTACAGATGTGGGTTTCAATGAGGCCAATATTGGGACAATAAACTGCTCCATAAAAGGTGATCTAGCTAACAAAGTGCGCTGGCTAGTCGGGAGTTACCAGTTACTGCTTTTCGACCAGTAAGAATCACTAAGTTCACCATTCTTAAGCCGAAGAATCCAATCATTATTTAATGACCGCAGACCTGAGTAAACCCTAGGGAGTCATCGTTAGGAAGGACTACCAGTTAAGGAAGGGCTGGCAGTGGAGTTTAACGACCATATAAATTAACTGCTCTTTAGTTCCTAGTACCATTTCTGCTGCCTGGTAATTAGTTGGCCACCGGTAAATTCTTTAACTTTCCTGTAGCTCAGTTTCTCTCTTCTTTCCTGAACTTTGGGAATGCTTAGAGTATGAATTTTTGTGAAATATTTTGGGTCCCTTGAAGACACTGAATAAGTATAAGGAATAAATGGGTGAATTGCCCAGAAGCTAAAATATTCAGTAAGTTTTTAATTGCCAAATCTGAAATAATCTATAATTTTCTTCTACCCTATAGAAAACCTCAAAAGTGCTTCCCAACCCATGCCTTTGCTCGGACCCAGAAACCCGAAGTAAACAAACTGGCCACCAGAGCAATTTCTGAATCATTTATCAAACACTCTAGCTCTGTATCACTTGATCTTCATACTAATCCTGTTAGATATGCAAGGCAGGAAGAAGCATTTTAAATCTTCAGACAAAGAAAGTTTAAAGAAACGAAGTGGTTTACCTAAGAGCTAGAACTGGGACTCATTAGGTCTCATGAGCTCCGTCATCTTATACTCCTGCTCCTTGCTTAGCTGAGGGAGAGTGGGAGGGAGCGAAGGAGAGGAGGAGAGAAGGAAAGAAGGAAGAAGAGGAAAGGAAAAAGGAAAGGAAAAAGGAGAAAGGAAAAAAAAAGAAGGGAGGGAGGAAGGAGGGAGAAAGCAAGCAAGGAAGGATGGAAGGGAGGGAGGGGAAGAAGGAGGGAGAGATAGACCCTCATCAGGATTTCTCAAGTCCTATCAGGCAAAGTTATCCAGCTTCCTTGGACCATGAACAAACAATCCTGCTCAGCTTACCTGTAGCTTCACAGCAATGACCACTGAGTTAAGATCTTTGTCCATTTCTTTTAGCATGACGAGTTTCTTCAGGGTCAAGCTGAATAGCCTAGAAGAATTTTGAGAAAGATAATCCAGTCAAATGTAAGGAACTTAGGAGACAAGAGATAGCTGATCTGATGGGAAAACTGCTCTACCTAAAGAAAGAATGTTAGAATGCCAAACAGTGTCCTGCTTTAGCAAAAAAGCACTCTCCTGTTTAACTTTTATAGAGAAGTGTCAAAAGGTACATTATGCCATGAATCTCTGTGGATGCCTATTGATCTCAAGCTAAAGCTGACACATTTTTTCACTAATACAGGGGAGCGGTTTCTGAGTGGAGGGGGTAGACCAAGGACAGGTAAGATGTTTACTCTGCTTATCCAGTCCCTCTTCCACTTTACATCTAATCACACTTGAAATATTTACAGACATAATCTGTAGCGACAAGGAGATAATCCACATAAACAAAATAGGTATCATTTGCAGAAAGTGATTTAAATGGCCACAATTTGGGTTTCAGCTGAACTGTGCTTTAGGTATGCAAAAATCTTCAGTGCCACACAATGAGGAAGTTCCCTCTGAGAGACACGACTGTCCCTGGCTCTGGAGTCAGCAACTGTCATTTGACTTGACCTTGCCTTACCAAGACAGGGCTACCCTTGTCTTCTAGGAGGAGTTGGAGGGAAACTTTGGATACTGCCTTTCTGCTTCTGGTTTCAGTGGTTAAAGTCCAGAACATTCTCTTCTTTGGAGAGGCTCTGACAAATGGGGAGTCACACAAAGGATGCTGCTTACCAGAGTCATAACAAGTTCTCGGACTCCATTTTATGCACCCCCCTCCCATGCTGCAGCTCTCTTGCCCCTGCCTTCTGTCTCCCCTCTCCGTACTCCTTCCTCATATGCTAAGGTCCAGTCATACTGAATCTCCTTTAGGTCCTTCGGTGCCACATACCTCTGGCCTTCTACCAAAGGGTTTGGCACAGGATAGTTGCTCAGCAAATATCTGTTAGATAAAACGTTGTAACTTCCAAATGCCTCCTCAGCCACCGGCGAGAAGCGGCAGCAAGAGCCACCTCACCTGTGCTCCTAAACACACTCAGGTTTATTAAACTGGAATCACTGGGGTTCATGCTCTCTCCCCCAACCCCCCCCCCCAACCAATGCCTACACACAGCATTACATGCTTCTCTTTTTCCCTTCAGATTAGAGATGTGCTTGGCCCAAAAGGAACTTGGTTCTGCCAACATCAAAGGGATTATTATATGCCACATAGTTGGCTATTAAGAAATGTAACTATGTTGTTGAACTGATTTTCAAGCGTTGCTAGAAAGGAAAGGGAACATGACTGGAAGAACAAATGGAAGAGACTGGGTATGCTCAGTCTTGTTCCTCATTGAAGGCTGCTATTTATGTATGCTTTTGATGGGTTAGGTTGGTGTTTCTTTCCAAAGCAAACATTTTCTAGCTTCAGACTGATCTGCTGGTGCTGAATAAATTCACTCCAAGATATAGAGTCACAGAACTAAATCTGGGACACATGTTTCTTCCCCCCTCTGCTTCTAATCCTTCTTCACTGCTTTACACATTCCACACATTTAGGGAGCAGCTCTTGTACTCTGGTACCAGGTTAGTTGTTGGAATTGTAGAAGGATGTGGTTCTCAGCCTCATGGAGATTACACACACCAGACAGGAAGACAAGTAATGACTTACATTAAACTCCTTCCCCTCAGCTTTTTTATGTCCCATAAGGATCTGGGCTATCTTTCCTTTTACATAACATGTAAAAATTGTCGGATAATACAGCAGAATTTGGTTAGGAAGGAAAAACACATTATAGACCAACAAATGTTTATTGACTAAATAAACAAACCTTTACACCACAGCACCTAAGTCAACAAGAAAGCCAAGAATGATTTAATATCTTAGGTAACAAAGCAATAGCAAGACTGGATTTGCTCCGTGTTTGTTTAGAAACACTGATTTCCATACTACTGGCAATCAGTTCAATAGATATTTTTTGTTTGTTTCAGCGGCATGATTCAAAGAGATGTGGGGACTTAAATGCATTCTAGTTCTTCAAAGTATGAGAAAATGTGCATGACTCATTAAGCACCTACCATGTACTTGATGTATATTGCATTATCTCGTGTAAGTCATACAATAGTTCTAACAGGTGGGTAATATATCCATCCATTTTACAGATAAGGATGCCAGAAGGATTAAGAGACTTGACCAAGATCACACAGAAAGTGGTCGAGCTAAAATGCAAACTTACGCCTATCTTAGACCAGTATCCAATTTAAGTCACTACAAGGCACTTTATTAGAAAGTATTTTAATTACAAGTAAATATTTTCAACATATATTTAACATAACAGAAAACTTCCAAAGAAATAAGATACATTTCTGCTTAAAGCACACTCACACAGTCGACTGAAACAGCCCTAGACAGCTCCGGGGATGACTCAGCCTGACGGAGCCTGGCAGATGTTCTGACTGGAGCTGCTGCAGTGCAGAAGAGACTGAGTTAGAGTCTGATCCTAGGTATTCTTGTTACCATGCGTTTTACTAGTTGGGTACTTCTTATGCAGTAACAATACAGAATCCAAGGCCTAAAGGAAAGGGTCCTTCCCTGATCATATTCCTGTTTTAATCAGTTTTTCTACAGCAGAAAAGAACTTCACATTAAAATTATAAAAACTAATAATTCTGAGTGCTGGGGAAGATGTGGCATCACTGAAAGTCCGCTGTGTGGCTGGCAAGAGTGCAAAATCGTACAACCGCGTTCCAGAAAACCACTTGGTAGTTTATCGGTAGACATCGATTATATGACTCTTCCTATGCCAGCTCCCAAGAGAATCCAAGAAAAATGAAGGCACAGATCACAAAACGACAGGTACAGGAATGTTCAAAGCAGCTCCACTCATAAAAGCCCTAAACCAGAAATAAACAAAATGTCCACCAACAGGAAAATGGACAAACAAATGTGCTATACAAAGAAGAACAAGCTACTGATTGATGGGACAACATGAAGGAATCCCAAAAACACTATGTCGGTCTGAAGAAGGCAGACACAAAAGACTACCAACAATATGATTCCGCTCATATGAAATTCAAGGATCAAGAAGACCAATGCCTGGTGACAGGACACAGAACAGCACCTGAGGCAAGTGCAGGCATTTATCGGGAAGGCAGGGAACCCTTTAGGGTAACTGATGTACCACGCTGGTCACGTGGGTCTACACACATGCAAAACCCCACAGAACTTTATATCCAAGACCCATGCAGCCCACAGTGTACAAACTATACATTATTTTTTTTTTTTAAGACCAGAATGAAGGCTTTAGAGTCAGACATAGCCTAGCCTGAATTACAGTTCTGTCACCTTACTCTCACTTATCCATCAGCCTACAATGAGCCAGGCACTATTCTAGTTACTTGTGACATATGAGTAAACAAAATAGACAAAAATTTGTGTCACAACTTTTAATTTTTATATTCTAGTGAAATAAAAAGGTCATAAACAATAAACGCAAGTATTTAAAAATTACACAGTATGTTAGACTGTGTTAAAATAGAAGTTGGTAAGGGGGATGATGAGTGTGAAGCAGAGGGCAAGGAGGGCTGTAATTTTAAGTAAGCTGGTCAGGGTGGACCTCACTAAGAAGTTCTACATTAAGGGAAAAAGTGCGAAGGTCTTAAGGTATAGCATAGCGGGTCTGTCTGAGACATACTCAGGAGGCCAGGGGACCGGAGGCAGAGTGAGCAAGGCTAAGAGAGGTGTGGGACAAGGTCAAATACACGCTCGGTGGGTGGGTGGCTTTACCAGCCCCGTAGGGCTCTGTAAACCATAGTAAGGACTGGCTTTTATTCTGCGAGAAATGGGGAGCCTGGAGAACTACTGGCTTTAAGTGAGAGACACGGCTTGTTCTACATTTTAATAGGATTGTTCTAGTTGTGCTATGAGGACAGAATGAAGGAGAGGAGAGGGGAAGGGGGAAAGTTGAGCCGGAAGGCAACTGCCAGAGTGCAAGCAGCAGAGGACTTGGGGTTTGCAGGGTAGGGCAGCAGGGTGGCAGCACTGGAGGCGGTCAAAAATGGTTTGAATTCTGGATATACTATTGATGCCGTAGGTTAACTTCCGGGGTTCTGGCTTGGACATCTGGAAATAACCCAGTGCAGTTATCATTAACTGAGATGGGGAAGACTTTGGGTGAAGCGGGTTTAAGAAACTTAAGATCAAGACTTCAACTCTGTGGATGCTTTAAATTTGAGAAGTCTGCTAGACTTCTAAGAAGAGATGATGCGTAGAGAGTTAGATACACAAGTCTGTGTCTGGGTTGGAAACATCAATATGGAAATGTGGCATAAAGACGAAAATTAAGGAAATAAAACTGGATGAGCCGAACCACACAGTGAGCATACACACAAAGAAAAGAGCACCAGGGTCAAGCCCAAGAATACTTCCACACCGAGGACAAAGAGGTGGAGATGACCAATTAGCCAAGTGGTCAAGAAGGGTCAATCAGGGAGGCAGGAGAAACACCCAGTAAAAGTGATATTGTAGAAGCCAAGAGAGAATGGTCAGCTGTATCAAATGCTGCTGGTGACTCAATTTAGCCACATGGACCTTAACAAGGGCAATTTTACAGAATAGTGAAAAGGAAGGCCTAACTAGAATGAATTTGAGAGAGAAAGGGAGGAAAGGAACTGGAGACAGAAAATATAAAGACACAGATCTGTTTCAGTCCTGGCTCTACCCCAGCATCCTGACTAGTAAACTTCTTGTCCACAGAAATACAGTGCAAGCCTCTGGTGTAACTTTCCTTTCTAGGAGTCTGTAATTTTGCTACGTGCTAGGAAGGGGGTACCCAAGCGACCAGCCCCAGTAAAAACCTGGGGCCTAGGTCTCTAATGAGCTCTCCTGGTAACAGTATTTTCTAGGTGTCACAATTCAGTGCATCTTGTGTGACTCCACTGGGTGAAGACTCTCGAAAACTTGCACCTGGTTTCCTCCCAACTTTGCCCATGTACGTTTCTTCTCTGCTGACTTTGCTCTTGTATTTCTTTTGCCGAAAAAAGTCACAGCTGTGACTATGGCTATGTTCTGAGTCCTGTGAGTCCTCTTAGGAATCCTGAACCCGGCAGTGATCTGGGGGACCCCCAACACAGAGTGGGGGCAGGAAGGGACAATTACTAAAGGGTACTTTCAGCATGATGAGTATGTTTATTATCTTAATTGTGGTGATGACTTCACAAGGATGTGTTTATGTAAAAATCTGTCAAATTGAACACTTCAAAATGTGCAGTTTATTGTATGTCAATTACACTCCAATAAAACTTTTTTTTTAAAGGAAGGTTCTACCCAGTGTGCTACAGTCTGCTAAATGGCTGCCCAACATCTATTTTCCCCTTTCTACTTAATAACACATCACCAATTTTTAGCTGAGCATGCTGGTTCCTAAAATAGAAGACCATGCTTCTCAGCTTCTTTTGCAACGAGGTGAGAACACATGGATAAATCCGGCCAGCGTGGAAGTGGACACATGAGGTAGGACTGGTGGGGGTCCACGCACCTAACAGGTCCTTCTCCTCCTTCTGGTCTGCAGGGCCGGCTGATGGCTCTAGCTCCTGCAGCTAACTTAGACCATGAGGGAACCTTGGTAATTCAAGCCATGTGTGAGGACTGTGAGTTAGATTTCTTTTTGAATGTTTATTTGAGAGAGAGAGAGAGAGAAGGAGAGAGGGAGGGAGAGAGAGAGAGAGAGAGAGAGAGAGAGAGAGAGAGAGGGAGACACAGAATGTGAAGCAGGTCCAGGCTCTGAGCTGGCAGCACAGACCCCATCCCAGGGCTCAAACTCACGAACTGCGAGATCATGACCTGAGCCCAAGTCGGTTGTTTGAGCGACCCAAGTGCCCTAGGAATGTGAATTAGAAACAGAGGAGCCAGGATCCTAATGACACTGTAGGAGCTACTATTATCAACCCTGGATTGTTGACCTCTGGATTTTTGAATTTTATTTTTCATTTAATTTTTTATTTTTAAGTAATCTCTATATCCGGCACGGAGCTTGAACTCACAACCCTGAGATAAGAAAGAGTTGATCTCTACCAACTGAGCCAGCCAGGTGCTCCTTTTTATTTTTTTTATATGAGGAAGAAATAAACTGCTATCTTACATAAATATTTTGTGTGTGTGTGCGTGTGTGTTATACATAGGTAAATCTATTTTTAAGTGATATACCAGGAACAGATTCCTAAGGTGTTAGGATTCAGTCACCAGCTCCCAAATACTTTTAAGAGAACCAGCTGAATTACTCCCAAAGTGCACTTTAAAGAGTGATGTCCTATCAAGAATTCTGGACTCTCATCCTTATGAAAGGAAGGGAAGATATCTCACAAGTTAAAGGACAAAGGTTCTTTCCACGATCCTTACAAGAACCGAATTCCTAGACCTCCGCATTTCAGAGAGCTCACTAGGAACCTCTGTGGCACCATGGGTCGGAAGCCAGTCTCAGGGTACGACTTGAGACATGGAAACCGGCTAAGGACTCCTCTGTACCTCCCTTCCAACTTGTTTCCTCACCTAGGGATGAGACAAGAGGGAAGTTACAGATAAAAGTTCGTAACCAAAGAAGGTTTCTTTCTTTTTTTTTAATTAAAAATTTTTTTTAACATTGCAGGGCTTAAACCCACGAACTGTGAGATCATGACCCAAGCCGAGGTCAGACGCCCAACCAACTGAGCCACCAGGGAGCCCCAGCCAAAGGAGATTTCAAATGGAATGTATGGCTGGGATTCCACAGCCAGTCACCTCTGGAATGTCAGTGAAAGGCCAGATAGAGAAAACTGCGCCTCTATGTGCCAGAACTCAAAGTCAACCATCTGCCTTTAAAGTAAAACAAAGTATCACAAAGATGGCTGAAATCCAAAGGATTTAGTAAGCAGGATTCCAGGTTACTCCGCTCAAAAATAATCTTCCCTTCTACACAGGCATTTTGAACTTACACTGATAACAGGACTCATTTACTGTCATTTTTTAAGACTCCATTTGTAAATGCTAGTGAAGTCCAGCATTAATAAAATAATGAAACATTAAATCAACGTCCCCTGACTACTCAAAGTGCTTCTTCCCTCTGCAGCTCAGTGTTTTCCTGATCCCACCCCTTTCTTTCCTTGCTGGGAAATCTTTGGTGACCTCTGTGCCTCAATTTTCTCACATTAAATGAAGATAACAATAGTACCCCATGTAATAACATTGTAGTATGGTTTAATTGAGGGAATGGAGGGCAAACAGGGCCTGGCACATGGTGAGATGCTGTAGCTGCCACACCTGGAATTGTCACAGCCGTCATCAGCAGCATTATTTATTTGTTCACTGTTTAAGGCTATATTTGATCTCCTTTGTGTGTGTGTCGGGGGGGGGGGGGGGATCGACTTCTTTCCAAAAAGAGCAGTGAGGCGATGACCATTCTAAACAGGGGGGGAGCTCCTGCCTCTACTCTCACCCCCTGCGCCCCAATCATTTCCCGTCCACTTGGTGGGCGCTGGAGCCCTCTAAGAGAACGCCCTCACTGCCACACCCACAGGAAGGACACTCAGTACCACTTAAGGAGTCTAGAACTGGGTTGAAGATTTTCTTTTTGCCCAGCAGGATTTCCATCAACCACTTACTGTGTATATCTTCACTGTACTTAGTTCTATGAAAGAAGCTATAAGGTACATAGAAAAATGAGGCATAATCTCTGCTTTTGAGCACTTTACAACCTAATTGAGAGGACAGGGTATAAGTATATCAAACAATTATCTAACAATGTAACTGCAGACAAAATTAAGTACTAAATTACATAAAAGAACATTATGTGTAATTGTGCTACAGCTTCAGGGAGGACATATTATTTAAGCCCAAGTAAATTCTCTTAAGAAATTATTTTCTTTAGATTCCATTAGACTGAATCTGAAAGAATAAAGCTGTCTACCTGATAAGTGGATAGAGAATGATAAAAAAAAATAACAAGAATCTTTTAAAATCTTATGAATTATTCTATTTTGTGCTTCACTATAAGATAAAGAAGAAACAGCCTTAAATGTTATCTACAAACGGTCCGCAACCTGTGTTTCACAGCTGTTTCGAACTCAACTCCATGTAAATCAGAACTAGAGAGGCTCACCAAAAGAGAATCATATTCCACCACCATTCCCCAAATCTCCTCTCTACTAGGGCATCAATGGACAGTGACGTAGCCATCTTTTGCACAGAAAAGGGGGAAGAGAGAAGAAAACAAAGATCTGGGTGAAATGAAAAACTGCATAGTGAGTCTCTGAATCACACTGATGGTCCTTTTGGGACCGGAAGACTGGTGACCTGGATGATTTTTTTGGTCCTACCAAGAAATGACTATGTTTTATGAGCAAGTCATTTTTTTCTCCCTTTTAGTTCTTTAATCGCAAGATGGGGGTAAAAAAGCTCTACCTTCTACCTACAACAGCATTTATCAGGACAAAGAGCAAATCAGTAGAAAAACTTTGTGGAAAAGTTTTTCCTTTATGAGAAAAATCTTCATTTCTACAATTGCTTCAGTTTTAACAGGGCACCTGTAGATGTCTGGATGAGCTTCAATAACAATAACACAAAAGGTAAATTTCTGAGCAGTGTAATTAAAAAACTTTTTCTTAATGTTTATTTATTTTTGAGAGAGAGAGACAAAGCATGAGAGGGGGAGGGGCAGAGAGAGGGAGACAAAATCTGAAGCAGGCTCCAGGCTTTGAGCTGTCACTAAAGAGTCTGACATGGGACTTCACCCCATGAACTGTGACATCATGACCTGAGCCGAAGTCCGACGCTTAACCGACTGAGCCCCCCAGGTGCCCCCCACCGTCCACCCAGCACTGTACTTTTACTGCTTAAGAGATTATTTGAATATGTAGACACTGAAGTTAAAATTTTATATAAAACAGCACTGACCGTGAAACAATGAATTAAGCAGTATTATTTTAAAATTAATAACTCTAGAGATTTTTTTTAAAAGCAAAGCCACTCAATTATCATCCCAAAAGGCACAACTTGGGAGAGATGGCTTGAATGAGATGTAGAGAGAAATGGAATTTACAATGAATGGGTAAGAGGGGAAAAAAGACTTCTTGTTTGTCACTGTGTCACAAAGAAATCGGATGGAACTAGGCAATGTTCAGATGGTGAAACACCACAGAATGAGAAAAAACTCGGACCCAAACAGAAAACATTACCCAAGAATAGGCTCTGTAGCCATAGGATGTGACCTTCTGTGAAGCAGAGGAACATAAGGCTCTAAGTAACCCCCTAATCTTCAGTCACTCAGCATGTGTTTATTTTGGGAGCATAAATGCCAATTACTTGCACAAGTCAACCGAATTTATAACATTACCCCTACTTTCTACAATCTCCTTGATGATAATCTAGATGGGAAAGGGCCTCAAATATGAGAGGCGGAGGTGAGAGGGGTCTTGCTATTAAAACTACACTTGAAAATCCTCAAGTCTGCAGCTCCTTCAGGGACACAGAACAGTCTTTATCATCTATAAAACAGAACTGCCATGTGAACTAACAAGTGTGAGAAGTTCCTACGCACAGAGCCTGGCATATCAGAAGTGCTCAGAAAGGCTAAGTGCCTTCCTCCTTAACCTTTGCTCAAAGGAACTCTACACACCATCCGCATCAGACACGTCCTAATTACCTAAATTACAGCCCTTCGTTATGACAATCCTTAATCCAGGTATTTCAGGGATAGAGGCAGAAGACATGTATGGGAAGGACAAAACAAACAAAAACCCTCTGAATTTTGGTCCAGCCAATAAGTGATCTTGACGTGGGAAACAAAGGAAAGCTGAGGGCAAAGCCCAAAGTAAGCCCCTCCCCCTACCGTGGGTCATGTGTGACGTTTCTCAGGCACTTCTGGCTGCCTACGAACAAAGGAAAGGGAAAAACAAATGGTTAACTGACAGAGATCACAGTTAGGACAGGAATCTCCATCAGTCTGCAACTGTCTTAATGATTTACAAGAAAAAGGCAACCGCAGAAATCAGACTCAACTTCCTGGAGCCCTAACATCATCGGCCCCTCCAAGGGCAGCTCTTCTTGCCCATGGGTCCTGTCCCTGTGCTTTAATAAAACCATTTTTTTGCATTGAAGATGTCTCAAGAATTCTTTCTTGGTCATCAGCTCTGAACCCCAACACTTCAAACCACATCATAGGTCCATATTCCTGAGGATACTATACTATGAGGGGAAAGGGGCAAGGGGAAGGGGAAGGAAAGGAAAGGAAAGGAAAGAAAGGAAAAGAAAACCAACCAAGAAATTTCTGGGGAAAAAAAGAGTAAAGAAGAGGGTTTTATCCAATAAGATATTAACATATATTCTAAAGCCAAAGTAATTATAATGTCTTAGTATTGGGAAAAGAATATACAAAGAGAACAGTGAAAGGGAACAGAGTCCAAAATTAGACCTAAGTATAAACAAAAATTTACTCCATAAAAGAAGTAGATGAGTTACTCAATTAATAAATAGTATCATAAAACCGGCTATTTGAATAAAAACAGTGATGGCTATTTCACCCCTTACAGAACTGCATGCACAGATACAGTATATTTAGAAATGAGGATTAATTAAAACATTTTCAGGTAAACAAAAAATGAGAGTTTACTACCAAAAGACTCTCATTAATGTTGATTATTTACCTGATGCTACGTAGCAAAACAAACGGCTTAAAATAGTATACAATTATTATCTTACAGTTTTGGTGTCAGGAATTCAGAAGCATCTGAGTTGTTTGGTCCTGGCTAAGGGTTCTCATGAAGTTGCTGTCAAGATGTTAGTCAGGATTTGGGCCCCTGGACGGCTCAGTCGGCTAAGTGTCCAACTTCAGCTCAGGTCACGATCTCACGGTTTGTGGGGTCAAGCCCCACCTTGGGCTCTGTGCTCAGATTCCATGACTCCTCTCTCTCTGCCCCTCCCCTGCTCATACTTTGTCTCTCTCTCAAAAAAAAAAAAACATAAAAAAAAAAAAAAAGATGTTAGTCGGGGCTGCAACATCCCCTTCCCAGGTGCCTCACTGAAAACTACTGGCAGTTGACAGCGGGCCAAGTTCCTCTCCCAGGGCCGACTGACAACCTCATGACGTGGCAGCCGGCTTCCCCACAGAGTGAATGTTTCAAGAAAGAGCAAGGTAAAAGGAGCGATGTGTTTTATGACCCAGCCTCAGAAGTCACATTCCACCATTTCCTGAATGTTCCTTACATTTTCTGAATGTTCCTTACACTGTGTAACCAGTAGGTCAGCGTAACCAATGTCCTTTCCGGGTAGAACGGTCAGCCCTAGAGAGTGGGAGGGAACAACTTAAAGAGTATGAATCCCAGGAGGGGAATCACTGTGGATGCCTTGGATGGTAGGTTGAACATTAATGCTACTTCTTAAGAAAATAAGAAAAATAAGAAAGTGGTCCTAAAAGATCAATGATAGGAAAAGAAATGGTGAACAAATAAAATCACAAAAATGTAGGCAGATTTAAACAAACATGGCCAATATGAAATAATGTTTGATTTGCACATTGTAAATATTACAGCACGTACGAGACAGGAAATGACCCAATCCCAGAATGTTTTAAAGGTCCCTGAATTGTTTCAGAAGGAAAAAATGGGAAACTAACATTACACTCTTAAGTAGTCACATTCAAAGTTTGAGAGAAATCACCAAGAAACTAAGAAGGTGAATGCTCATCTTTCAAACTCATAGTTTAAATGGAATGTGAGAAAAACCCTCCACCAATTCAAAAGGAAACAAAGAAAAAGGGTTAAAAAAATAATCACTCAGAAACACAGGAAAAAGAAGAAATGAGAAAACACTCAGAACTCAACATTAATGAAACTTATGTATCAAAACTAAAGAGGTTCTTGGAGGAAACTTCTTTTCATTATTATTTTTTGAGGAAACAATAGTCTTAAGTGGTATGTTAGGTAAGAAGAAATGCTGAAATTAATGAGCTAAGCAGTCACTAAGATATTTAAAGAAAAGAACAGCTAAATAAGTCCAAACACCTAAAAGTAAGAAAATGGTAAACACAAAATTAATTTTATAAAATAGAAAATAAAATACATGTCTTAGAATAAAATTTAGAAACCTGAAATTATTATTTTTTTCCATTTTTAAAAAATGTTTACTTGAGAAAGAGAGAGATTGGAGGGGAGGGACAGAGAGAGAGAGAGGGGAAGACAGAAGACCGAAGCAGGCTCTGTGCTGACAGCAGAGAGTCTGATGTGGGGCTTGACTTCACGAACTGGAAGATCACGGCCTGAGCCAGAAGGCCGCCGTCTGACCGACTGAGCCACCCAGGCGCCCCTGGAGTTGTTTGTAAAAAGACATACTCCGGATAAAGCAGAGATTTACAAGACCATGCCACAAACCACTTAGGCAAATAAAGTTGGAAACTTAGATGAAAAAGGCAGATTTCTAAAAAATAACTTAAGTAAAATGACTAGGGAAGCTGGAGAAAACTTGAGTGGTCCTATACTCCTGAAGACACTGGGCAATAATTTTTAACTCTTCTAAGAAAGAAAACACCAGGTCCAAATAATTTTTAGAGGCAAATTCTATCAAACATTCAAGGAAGAGATAATTTTAACCTTATACACATTTTCCAGAGGATAAAAAAAGGGAACACTTATTAATTCATTTCATAAAATTACCATGGATCCTAATTCACAAAAAAGAAAAATTAAAAACCAATCTCATTTATAATCATAAATATAAAATTTCAAAACAAAATATTAGCAAATGAAACCTAGTAATGTATTCTAAAAAATACACCATGACCCATTTGGGTTAACTCATAAATGTAAGTGGTAAACACAAGAAAACCTAATGTAATTTTCTTCAACAACAGATTAAAGGCTAAAATATACAATCAAATCATATTAAGCATTTGGTAAAAGTAAACATCCTTTCATGTACATGCTCTTAGCAAACTTGGAACAGAAAAGCATCCCTTGACATAAAGGATAAAACCAAAAACCTTAATGGTAAAGTATTAGAACATTTCCTTTAAAAGTAAGACTACGAGGGGCGCCTGGGTGGCTCAGTCGGTTAAGCCTCCGACTTCGGCTCAGGCCATGATCTCACACTCGTGGGTTCGAGCCCCACGTCAGGCTCTGTGCTGACAGCTCAGAGCCTGGAGCCTGCTTCCAGTTCTGTGCCTCCTTCTCTCCCTGCCCCTCCCCCTCTCATGCTCTGTCTCCCTCTGTATCAAAAATAAATAAAACATTAAAAAAATAAAATAAAATAAAATAAAAGCAAGACTATGACAAGGTATCCTCCACTTCTACTTCTACTTACTGGTATATTGTTGTATGCTAGTCATCTTAGTAAGAGGAACAAAGCACAAAAACAAATATACATAAAGATATAAGGATTAAAATGGAAGAAGCAAAACTCATTATTTGCAGGCTGATATATGATAGCTTATTTGGAAATCTGAAAGAATTCTCATTATTAGACTGATGAGAGTTTATCAGGTTGCTAGATTCCCAAAAATCCACTTCATTTCTAAACATCAGCAATGGAAGAAATAAAATGCAATTTAAAAAAAGATACTATTCATAAGGCAAGCATAAATAAGTACGAAACAGTAAGAGCAAGAGGTAACAATTACTGGGGCGCCTGGGTGGCTCAGTTGGTTAAGCCTCCGACTTCGGCTCAGGTCAGACCTCACGTTCGTGGGTTCAAGCCCCGTGTCAGGCTCTGTGCTGACAGCTAGCTCAGAGCCTGGAGCCTGCTTCCGATTCTATGTCTCCCTCTCTCTCTGCCCCTCCCCCTTCCATGCTCTGTCTCTTTCTGTATCAAAAATAAATAAAACATTTAAAAAAAAGAGGTAACAATTACTGAACATTTATTATGTATCCCTATGAAATACTCATTAGCTGTTTTGAAGATGAGGAAACTGAGGCACAGAGAGGCTCACTGACCTAAGATTGCGGTGAGTAAGCAGCTAAGTGAGGATTTAAACCCAGGCAGTCAGGTTCCAAACCTTTGCTCTTAACCACTACTCTAAACGGCCTTCCTTTGCAAGATGTGCAAGGCCTCCATGGAGTTGCAGGATACTTCGTACATGTGTACGTACTGTTCTGAGACATTAAAGAAGTAAAGGAAATGCCATGCTCATGCATAAGGGATATTCTAGCATCAAGATCTTAATACTCCCCCAAATTGATACACAGAATTAACAGAACACTGATCAAAATTCCAAGAAAAACCAAGACACTCTTGAAGGAGAGGGACAGGTGGGTAAATTAGTCTATCAGATATCCAGACTTATTACAAGGCAATATTAGTTGAGGTAATATGGTTTAGTGCAGGAACTCAAAGCTCAACATAATAGACCAGAGTGCCTAGAAACAATCCTCCAACTAACTTTTTTAATGTTTATTTTATTTATTTTGAGGCAGAGAGAGAGAGAGCATGAGCAGGGAAGAGACAGACAGAGGTAGAAAGAGAGGATCTCAAGCAGACTCCACACACACAGCACAGAATTCAACACAGGGCTTGAGTTCATGAACCATGAGATTATGACCCAAGCCAAAATCAAGAGTCAGATGCTTAACCAACTGAGCCACCCAGGCGCCCCCAATCCTACAATTATACCAAAACTTTATAAGAATAAAGCAGTATTCCAACAACTGAGAAAAGAATAACTATCAAATAGGGGGAAAACTGAATCCATACTTTACACTCTATATAAAATATAATCTCCAAGTGGAATAAATATGAAATGAAAATTATAGGAGAAATTCGGGATACTATCTTTCATTACTCTGAGGTACTGATGGATTTTTAAAAAATGTTTATTTATTTTTGAGACACAGGGAGAGACAGTGTGAGCAGGCGAGGGGCAGAGAGAGAGGGAGACACAGAATCCAAAGCAGGCTCCAGGCTCTGAGCTGTCAGAGCCTGACGTGGGGCTCAAATTCACAAACTGTGAGATCAAGACCTGAGCCAAAGTCAGATGCCCAACCGACTGAGCCACCCAGCTGTCCCAGTAATGATGGATTTCTTAAATAAGATACTGAAAATACTGAGAAATTCAACCCTATATTAAAAAGTTCTCATGAAATTGGAGAAGACATCTGAAACTCATAATACTGAGAAAGGGTCTAGAATAAAAGAATTACAATCCAGTAAGACAGAGACTTACAAATCGATAGAAACGTGGGCAAAAGATATGAACATATGTTTCATATTACCAGAAGAGGAAACACTAATAGCTAATAAATATACAAAAATATGCTCAACCTCATTATGAACCAGGGAAATGCAAATTAAAATTGAAATATCATTCACACCCACAAAATTGGCAAAACTAAATGTGGGTGAAGATGCAGTGTGATGGGAACTCATATGCTACTAGTGGGAGTATCAACCAGTACGATCACTTAGAGAACTTTTAGGTGTCATCTTATGAAGCTGAACATGTGTCTAATCCATGATCCATAACTTTCTCTCTTAGGGAAACTCTACCCTTCTGTGCCAGGAGACACGTGCAAAAGTGTTCACAGCACTCATGACCCATACAACTTTCGTAAACTACTTCGTCTTCCTATATCTCTATTTCCTCATCTGTAAAATGAGGATTATAACGCCAACCTCATTATTGCTAAGATTCATACATACGGAAGTACCGAGAGCAGTGCCTGGCCCAGGTTACAGTATACACCATAAATTAATTAGGTATTATTTGTATTATGCTCAGCAGAACCCATATGTACACTGTCGAGGAGTAGAAAGATAAACTGATATATTTACACAATCAAGTGCTATCCAGGGTGAAAACGTATGAACTAATAAGCTTACACTTCAACATGCATTGATCTCAAAACATAACCGAGTGAAAAACACGTTGCAGAAGACTACATATAGTCTGATATAATATCAAATCCAAAACCAAACAAAAATAAGCTATTAATTGTTTAGGGACATACATAAAACTATGAAGAGCATGCAGCTGAAATATAAAATGAAGTTGGGATACGTGAAGGAAACAAAGGCACAGTGAGTGAAGAGAGCAGTAAGACGTGGGGTTAGAAAAGCAATGGGGCCCCTGGGCGGCTCAGTCAGCTAAGCATCTGATTTGGCTCAGGTCGTGATCTCACGGTTCATGAGATCCGGGTAGTGGTCCAGGTAACACTGGACCAGAGGAAGAAGATGAGTTCAAGCCCCACATCCGGCTCTGTGCTGTCAGCTCAAAGCCTGGAGCCTGTTTCTGATTCTGTGTCTCCCTCTCTCTCTGCCCCTCCCCTGCTCACTCACTCTGTCTCTCTCAAAATAATAAATAAACATTAAAAAATTAAAAAAAAAGAAAGGCAAATGGAGGCTGGGCTATATAGCAGAGACCTTTACTTGGTGGGAAGCCAGTGAAGTATTATAAACCAGTGGATAATTTGTGCAAGATCAGCCTACTGTTACGTGAGTAACGGCTCACAGAAAACACTGGGTGGAAACAGGAAGAGACCGGTGAGGAGGCTGTTGCAGTGGTCCGGGTAACACTGGACCAGAGGAAGAAGATGTGATCTGGGGTGGTGGTGGTAGGGATGGAGAGATGGGTAGGATTCAGGAACATTCTGGTAGAATTGATAGATCTTGCTAATGGATTGAATGCAGGATATGGAGCAAAGAAAGCTCAAAGCTGTTAACAGATTCTGGCTTGAGCAACTGAGCGTACAGGCGGCAGTACAGTTTACTGGGATGAGGGAGATGGGGACGTTGGAGTGAACAGGGCAGAAAGTCCGATCATTAAGTTTGTGACATTCAGAATATCCAAGTGGGAAAATTAAAGTAGGCAACTGGCTATACGAGGCTTGAGCTCAAGGGAAAGATCAGGCTAGAGCTAGAGATTCAGGACTCAGGGCATAAAGATGGTATTTAGAAGAACGGGAATGGTTGAGATCTTCCAGAGGAAAGTCAAATAAAAACAGAAAAGGCTGGCATGCCTGGCAGCTCAGTTGGTTAAATGACCAACTTTTGATCTTGGCTCAGGCCATGATCTCATGGTTTGTAAGACTGTCCGCTGTGCTGACAGCTCGGAGCCTGTTGGGATTCTCTCTTCCTCTCCTTCTGTCCCTCTCCTCCTCGACTGCATACACACATACTGTCTCTCTCCCTCTCTAAATAAATAAACATTTAACAACAACGAAAACAACAACAACAGGCCAAGGATGGAACCCTGGGCTTTCCAGTGCATACATACAAGGATGGCAGCAGAAGAGAAAGCTTCCAGTGAGGTAGGAAAAGGATGTGCCCTCATGAACCTAAAGAAGAAAGTGATTAAGATGATGCATTGAACACTGCTGGGAAGTAGAATAAACTGAGGACAGAAAATGGAGAATACTAGTGACCATAATACTAGGCATTGCAATGCAGTAAAAACAAAAAGTTGATTGAGGGACTTTTCCTCCATAAAAATACAAGCAGTTGCAGGGCACCTGGGTGGCTCAGTCAGCTGAGCGGACTACTCTCGATTTTGGCTCAGGTCATGATCCCAGGGTCATGGGCTCCAGCTCTGTGTGGGGCTCCAGCCTGCTTAAGATTATCTCCTTCCCTCCCTCCCCCCCCCTTTCTCCCTCCCTCCCTCCCCACCCTGCTTGGGTTCTCTTTCTCTCTGAAAGAAAGAAAGACAGAAAGGGAGGGTGGAAGGAAGGAAATTGAAAAGCAGTTACAGATAAGGAGGAGGATACGGAACAAGATTTGCAGCTGGAAAAGAGAGCAATGTGGTACAGAAGAAAGAACTCGGTCTCCATACTGACTAGCGAGTAAATGTAACAATTCCCATTTTCTAACATTCAGATGCTTCTTAAGATGTTGGGGCCAAATGGTCTTGTCTAAACTCCTTGTGGTTCTCAGAATTCCCCTGGAAAAAAAGGTTTATTTGAGAATATAGGGAAGAGAAGTGACTGGGGACCTGAACAGAATAAGTCAACAAAATAGAAAAGATTAAAAAAAATTTTTTTAACATTTTTTTCATTTTTGAGAGAGAGATGGAGTGTAAGTGGGGGAGGGGTAGCTAGAGAGGGTGACATTGAATCTGAAGCAGGCTCCAGGCTCCGAGCTGTCAGCACAGAGCCCGATGCAGGTCTCGAACCCATGAGTGGTGAGAATCATGACCTGAGCCAAAGTTAGATGCTTAATCGACTGAGCCACCCATGTGCTCCAAAAAAGATTTTTTAAAAGTAGTTCTGGTGTGACTCTAGAATTATATACAAGACAAATGATATAGCATAAAAGTACCCAGAAAGTTTCAATTATGTACACCATATCATTATCCCAGGACCACTGTACTATTTTTGAAATCATAAAGGTGAGGGGTTGATCTTTCCTCTGTAATGAGACTTGACTGACAAACTGAACAACAAACGAGGAAGAAATCTTTAACTCTGTGAAGTTCAGAAGCCTAGCGCCAGCAAGAGGCCAAAACCAAAGATCTCTGCCCGTACTCCAATTTTAGAAGTAACTCAGCCATCCAAATCCTGCTGCTCCACACAAACTACAGAGCCAGAAAGTAAACCCCAAACTGGTGCCTCTGTTCTATTTTCCTTTCTTATTTGCCTTCTCTTTCCTTTATTCTCTCCCAATACTCAGCCTCTGGCAGATTCTTACAATGTTTAAAAGAACAAAACAAGAAAACTGTAATTTGGATTCAAGATGTCTTTCTCTACAAAGACAGTTAACATTTTAAAAAGTAGGACATGTTGGGTCTGAAACAGCTTGCCATTTTACCTTTAAATGATATTTAAGTACTGTAAAACCAGCTGTTTCTTTCGCTTTTCTTTTTTCCCTGAGACAGTTCCATCCTTCTCTGATCTCCCTATCCATCCTACCTCAAGGCAGGAACTGCATTTTGTTCCAGAAACAAACAGGTGCTGTCAGAGGGAAGTAATAGGATAACCCTTAGGCATTCTTGATAAAGGACTTCACGGGAACTCCCATGATCTCACTGTTTGAAATCACAGGGCTTCAAATAAGAATATGTGACACATGATAGCTATCTGTTCAGAGAGCTTCCACCTTGAAAAGAATGTGGAGATGTGAATGAGCATCTTTAAAATCCATACTGGGACCATAGCACGTGCAGTATAAATTTTAGACCTAAGATCTGAATAGTCATTTACTTTTATTTTTTTTTGTTGTTGTTTTTTTTTGTTTTTTTTTTTAATTTTTTTCCATAATATTTTATTGTCAAATTGTTTTCCATACAACACCCAGTGCTCTTCCCCTCAAGTGCCCTCCACCATCACCACCACCTGTCTTCCCCCCTCCCCCCTCCCCCCAACCCTCAGTTCATTCTCAGCTTTCAATAGTCTCTCAAGTTCTGCATCCCTCTCTCTCCCCAACTCTCTCTCCCTCCTCTGTTCCCCCTGGTTCTCCATTAGGTCTCTCTTGTTTTCCTGCTAGACCTATGAGTGCAAACATATGGTTTCTGTCCTTCTCTGCCTGGCTTACTTCACTCAGCATGAC